>NC_072478.1:19079629-19387736 GCF_027574615.1 Eptesicus fuscus
TACAGAAGTAAATGTGGTTTTGACTTTGAGGTCTTTGTGCATTAATATAGGAAATACAATTTGTTACTAAAACTAAGGTCAACCTTCTATGTTACACCATTGTATCTAAATTATATTAGTTTCATTTTAATTTAATCATTCATTCTTTAATTTCTATTGTCACCAAATTTGTTTAAAATTTTCTTTCAACATTAAAGGTGAGAATATTAGTGTGTCTGTGTTATGTCTTTGTGTGTTTTGTTTATTTGAAATAAAATCACATACAAATGTACATACACTTCCTACCTATGGAAGAGTTATTAGACATACTCTATGTTTAAAAACATTTTATTTATTTCTACCAATATCTACCGGAATTAAGTTTATTATTCCACATCAGCAGCAGAAATAAGGAAACAGAGAATCAGGCTAATTACATGTTTTATAATTATATAACAAAGCAATTAAAGCTTTTGTATGCCTTTTGAGTTATATATATGAACCCATGCAGTATGAACTCTTAATTTTTGCATAACTCCTTTAATTCAGCAAATATTACTGTTAACTACTAGTATGTTCAGTTTATTTTATGTTATTATACTCCAATAAATTATTTTAAAAATTTCTTAGAGCCGATAAACAGGTTCAATAATGATACATGATACAAAATATGTAATATACATTTGCATCTATATGAACAGTCAGAAGAGAAGTTAAGAGAACAATTCCACTTCTAATTGCATCAAAAAGCATTAAATACCTAGAAATAAAGTATAAAACATTGCTAAAAATATTGAAAAAGGCACAAATAAATGGAAAGATATTCTGTGCTTATGGCTATTCTGTGTTTAATATTGTTAATGTCCATACTACTGTTAAAGAGAAAACCACAGGCCCAAAATGGCATCACTCCAGTTACAAACCCATGATGCTAAATCTAGACTTCATACTGGATTTAATGGAAGTTTCAATCTCTCCCAGAAGCTTAGTTTTAATCAACCAGCCTTGAATTTTCTGATCAAGAACCAGTAAGGTAATCTGTCACTTGGGCCCTCCCCATCTCATACAGAAAGAAGAGGGAATCTGTCTGATAGAAATCCTTCCTCTCTTCTTCCTCTAAATAAAAGGTGTCATGGCCCCCAAATAATCATTTTCTCCTATTGTTTTTTTTTTAAATTTCTTTATTGATCATGGTATCACATAATTGTCCTCATCCCCCTATTCCCATCCTAAACCCCTCCCCACCTATGTCCCCACCCCCCTGTTGTCCATTACTACTGGTTAGGCTTATATACATGCATACAAGTCCTTTGGTTGATCTCTCCCCTTTTCCCCCACCCTCCCCTGCCTTCCCTCTGAGGTTCGACAGTCTGATGGATGCTTCCCTGTCACCGGGTCTGTTTTTGTTTTTCAGTTTATGTTGTTCATTATTTCTCTTAGATGTGTGAGATCATATGATACAAGAAATACACTTATAAGAACCGAAAATGAGACAAGCCATAATGGTTATGCTGAGAGGCAAATGAATCAGTCTGTAGTTAGTTTCTTTCTGGGCCAACAGTTCTTTTGAGTCCCAATTTCAGTATCGAACAGTTCCTTATGTGTACATGTCAGCAATGATATTTCAGTTCTGGGTGGTGGATAAATAGTAGTGATGCAAGTCTGACTGTCTCTGGTTTGGTCCTGGGCATCCTTCAGCGGCGCACAGCTGCTGTCTGCTAGTATGGCAAGGCGTTGTCAGCATCTTCCATCTCTGGACTGTTTCTCTTCTGTCTTCCTGGCTGGAGCAGTCCTGTCAATTCCTCTCTATTGCAGGGATCCACATGGTCTTGGAGTTATTTTCTGAAAATATGCAAACATATTCTCGACCAAAAGTTAGTAATGGAATATTTTCTATAAATTTGACTTGGGGTCCTTTTTCATTTTTTGCCCAAATGACTTTCCTCTGGCTTGTTTTGACACCATGTGTGTTTTTCATGGGTTTCTTGCTGTTAGCATTACAAATGAAACTAAATTTTCTAAAGTACAAATTTTCTAGATGTAATTTACTTACAGGATATTTTTCCTTACATGACTAGAGACCCAGTGCACGAAATTCGTGCAGGGCGGGGAGGGGGGTAGCGGGGGGTGTTGTCCCTCAGCCCAGCCTGCAGTCTCTCCAATCTGGGACCCCTCAAGGGACCTTCATTTTTTCCTTCAAGAGTGTGGTGGAAAAATCCTAGATTACCTTCTTGGATTCTTATAACCCAAATTACCAAGAACACTGCAATTGGTGGCCTACAGGGAGCTTAGCCAATGAGTTGTCAGAAAAGGTATTTACTCTCAAAATGGTTTGGCTCAGTGGATAGACCGTGGGCCTGCAGACTGAAGGGTCCCAGGTTTGATTCCTGTTAAGGGCATGTACCTTGGTTGGAGGCATATCCCCAGTGGGGAGTGTGCAGGAGGCAGCTAATGGATGTTTCCCTCTCATTGATATTTCTGACTGTCTATCCCTCTCCCCTCTTCTCTGTAAAAAAAAAAAAAAAAAAAAAAAAAATCAATAATTTTTTTTAAAAAAAAGGTGTATCCTCTGCAGCTCATGCAGCCCCTGGGTTGTGTCCACTGGGCTAGGGGTGTGTCTCTGCCACCTGGTGGTGGCTGCTGGGGTCTCCGCACACCCCAGAGGCCAGCAGCCATCCCCCTGTGGAGGGTGCTATGCTTGGGGCATGGACACAATCTGCCACTTGGTGCTGGAGCTTGGAAAGCCTCTGGGGCAGGGTGGGAACATCCCTGTCTCCAAACGCCCCAAGGCCAGCAGCCAGCCCCACCATGGGCCCCAGGCTCGAGGCTTGCAGGGACCCCAGGAGCAAACAGCAGTGGCTGCCAGGGTCTTGGCACACACCGGAGGCCAGCGGCAGCCCCCGGTCCTGAGCGCCTGGCTGGGGGCGTGGCACCAAACCGCTTGCAAAGGCTCCTGCACAAAGCGGAGGTTTGGGGCTATGCCCCCAGCCAGGCGCTCAGGCTCGGGGCTTGCAGGGACCCTGGGCAGCACACAGCAGTGGCCGCCAGGGTCTTGGCACACCCCAGAGGCCAACGGCAGCCCCCGGTCCTGGGTGTCTGGCTGGGGGCGTGGCCCCAAACCGCCGCTTTGTGAAGGAGCCTTTGCAAGCCACTGGGGGCTATAGCGACGTGGGGATGTTCCACCCGCCAGGTTGCTTGGCGCCTACACCCATAGGCTCTGAGTGGCCAGGGGGTGTTCTGGGACCCCTGCCGCTCAGGACCTAAGCACAGGCCTACAGGCTAGGAGCGGCCTGGGTCCGGAGGATGTTTCCTGGACCCAGGCTGCTCAGCGCCCGCATATGCAAATTAACCGCCATCTTGTTCGCTCTGATTGGCTGTGGGCATAGCGGAGGTGCGGTCAATTTGCATGTTTCTCTATTATAAGGTAGGATATTCTTCTACTATCACCCCCCTTTTAAAATTTAAATATTAGGAGGTTTTTGGGAATTTTATAATGTAGTCTTGATAGGTTTTACATTTTAATTTTTTGCACTAAAATATGATTGCTTTAGGTTCATTACATGTTATGCTCCTCCGCCCAAATAACCGAGCTACATGCTGTCATAGCAGTTTTTTCAGCCTTCCCCACGAAAGCCTTTAATCTATACACAGACAGTGCTTATATCGCCCAGGCTGTACCTCAATTAGAGACATGTGGACAGATAAAACATAGCTCTCAGACTGGCAAATTATTTAGCCAATTACAGGATTTGATCAGAAAAAGGTCTGACCCTTTCTTTATCGGACACCTCCGTGCCCATTCTGACCTACCTGGGCCACTGACAACAGGTAATCAGCTAGCAGACCTGGCCACTCGTCCCTCCACATCAGCCTACTCACTGATTGTTGATAATCCCTCCCAAATAACCCGAGCACAAGAAGCTCATCAGTTACATCATCTTAACGCTCGCACCCTCTGGCTTATGTTTAAAATAACCAGAGAACAAGCTAGACAAATTGTTAAAACTTGCTCTATTTGCACTCTACATCTCCCTACCCCTCATCTAGGGGTAAACCCACGAGGCTTAATTCCTAATGCTCTATGGCAAATGGACGTCACACACTTCCCTGAGTTTGGAAATCTCAAATATATACATGTCAGCATTGACACTTATAGTGGATTTATATTTGCAACTCTACAAACCGGAGAAGCTACAAAAAATGTAACAGCTCACCTTTTGACTACCTTTTCAGTTCTCGGCTGCCCTCAACAAATTAAAACTGATAATGGTCCTGGTTACACCAGCTCCGGCTTCTCTAAATTTTGCAAACAAATGAATATTACCCACATAACAGGCATCCCATATAACCCTCAAGGCCAAGGTATTGTAGAAAGAGCTAACCTTTCCCTCAAAATTACTATAGATAAAATAAAAAAGGGGGAATGGTACCCCATCAAGGGGTCCCCCAGAAATCTAATATCACATGCACTCTTTATTCTTAATTTTTTAAACTTGGATGCCAATGGGTCATCAGCGGCTACTCGCTTTTGGTAAACGGAAACAAAGAGACAATTCGCCTCAGTAATGTGGAAGGATCCCCTAAACAAGTCATGGCACGGGCCAGACCCTGTGCTCATCTGGGGCCGAGGGTCAGTATGCATTTACTCCAAAGAAATGAAATCAGCCAGATGGCTCCCTGAACGCCTAGTAAAACAAGTGGATAAGAGCATTGAGAACGATAATGAGTTAACAGACTCCAGGGAAGAAGACTCTCCCTGAGACAAGCTTTTCTTTATTTACAGGTCATGGAGACAATTACCCAGATCCTACTACAAGGAATAATGTTGATCCTGATACCTATGACTAACGGCAGACTGGGACCCCCAATAAACAAGCAAGAGTTACTTTTGGAGCTGTTTGGAAACCCTTGCGACTGCAGAGGAGGTAACAGTGGGGTGACTCCCACTTCTTACACCCGGATAGCCAATTGTGGCAGCAGTACAGCCTTTTTAATTTATAAGAGACAAATAGGGGGAGGATACGAACAAAGCTAGAAATGTGTTGGGAAGCCCAAAATCATACCTATGGTTAATGGCGAACCAGGGCCCTGCCCCAGAGATTGTCAAAAGGCCATAGAGCTACACTCTACCTGTTATAACAGTGTCCAGCAGTGCTCTCACACAGATGGCAAAATATATCTAACAGCCGTCTTACAAAGAACTTATAGTGGTTCCTTTGGAGGCGAGTATGATTATAGCCACCCTCTGGGGAACTCTAAATATGCCCAAGCCTCCTGCCGCGGCACGGTTGGCAAGGATATTTGCTGGCCACCGCAAGCACCGATCCACGTGTCTGATGGTGGTGGGCCAACAGACAGGGTAAGGGAAGCCATGGTTCAGAAACAGATTGAAGAAATTATTAAGCACATGTATCCTCCCCTACAGTACCACCCTTTGGCTCTGCCCAAATCTCGGGGCATAGATCTTGACACCCAAACCTCCAACATCTTGGAGGCTACACTCAGAGCTCTGAATGTTACCAACCCAACCCTTGCGGGGGACTGCTGGTTGTGTATGACCCTTGGTACACCCATGCCCCTTGCCATCCCAGCAAATACTACCGATGTACAACCTAAGGGGAACTGTAGTGTTGGCTTGCCTTTTAGGATCCAACCTATAGGATTTAATACATCCCTGTGCTTACAAAGCCACCCCCAAAATGATAACTATGATTTAGAAGTAGGATTCACTACCTTTACAAATTGCTCCTCTATTGTCAACTATACCTCATCTCTCTGTCCCGCTCCCGGGCAAGTGTTTGTGTGCGGAGGAAACATGGCCTTCATGGCCCTACTTACAAACTGGACGGGGCTATGTGTACAGGCCATTGTTCTCCCCGATATTGATATTATTCCGGGGAACGAGCCTATTCCCATACCCAGCCTTGACCACATTGCTGGACGCAGTAAGCGAGCTATCCAGCTCATCCCCTTACTTGTAGGTCTAGGGGTCTCTGGAGCTATGGCTTCTGGCACAGCAGGTCTAGGGGTAGCAATACATTCCTATACAAAATTATCTAACCAATTGATCGACGATGTCCAAGCTCTCTCTGGTACCATTAATGATCTCCAGGACCAGATTAATTCACTGGCTGAGGTTGTCCTACAAAACAGAAGGGGGTTAGACTTACTCACAGCAGAACAGGGAGGAATATGCTTAGCCCTACAGGAACGCTGTTGCTTCTACGCCAACAAATCCGGAATCGTCCGAGACAAGATAAAGAAATTACAAGAAGACCTGGTGAAAAGGCGAAAGGAGCTGTTCGAAAACCCTCTTTGGAGTGGGCTGAATGGATTCCTCCCCTATCTCCTTCCCTTATTAGGACCCCTGCTCGGCCTATTGATCCTACTATCGCTAGGTCCTTTCTTATTCAACCAACTCATGGCATTTCTTAAGCAACAAATAGAAGCCATCCAAATGAAACCCATACAGGTCCATTACCACAAACTTGAAATGGCCGACGGGAATGGGTATATGAAAACTTACTCAGACGCTGTCTGAAGGTAAACGTTCCTCTTTCCTACCCTTGGTGAGCTGGGCTGGATAGCCAAAGACGGGCAACTGGAGAGTATACCCAAAATTTGAAACAGGACCTCCACACCACCTAAGACAGGCACTGGGCCAAAAGCTGCCCAGTCAGCCCATGACGGGTAAGGTGTGTAGGCCGGGTATATGTGATCTCCTGACCTAAGACAGGCACAGCCCCCTCAAGGAGCGTTCCCTGGCCAATATAATATAAAAAAGGGGACCTGTGGGAAACTGTGCTCCCAGGACTGCATCTGGATGACCAAAGATAACATTTTTTGCACAACAGGGGGCTCTTGACAGTTATTACTTAGGCACCCTGGCGGCAGACATCCTGGCCCCAAATAGACCTCTCTGTTGAGATAACCTATTCTTGATATTTACGGCCTAACTACCCTCCCGCTGACATCATTAGAGGAATTCCCTCACTCTCTCCCTGCCTATATCTATCCCCGTATACCTTGCAATAAACGAGACTTGATCAGAAAGCCTGTCTTGTCTCCGTCTCTCGTGCCTCTTGTCCTTTCATTCCCACTCCCCCTCTAGGGTCTGCGTTGACTTTACCCGCAGGTCGGGGCATCCAATCACCAAAAAGATGATGTTTTATTGATTCCCAAGGGTGCAAGGTACTATTATAGGTAATGGGGCTAACACAAATCTGGGGAAAATTATAATGACATTGTAGAATAATATCATGTAAGGATATTCTTTGCTCTAGGCCATGGCAATTCCATTTCAAACTTGCTGTCAATTTCTTTTTGTGTTTTTTTAAAAAATATATTTTTATTGAGTTTTTTAAAGAGGGGAAGGGAGAGAGATAGAGAGTTAGAAACATCGATGAGAGAGAAACATCGATCAGCTGCCTCTTGCACAGCCCCTACTGGGGATGTGCCCACAACCAAGGTACATTCCCTTGACCGGAATCGAACCTGGGACCTTTCAGTCTGCAGGCTGACACTCTATCCACTGATCCAAACTGGTTTCAGCTCAATTTATTTTGTATAGACAATGTCTTAGTTATATTTTCTGCACCTCTCCCAGGAGCAAGTAGTGATAGTCCCTTCCTTTGGTGTCCACGCAAGCCAGAAACCTGTTTTTATTTATTTATTTTGTTATTATTATTATTATTTAAAATTTCTCCATTGATCAAGGTGTCACACATTCGTCCCCATCCCCCCACTCCATCCCACACCCCCCCCCCCACGGGTGCCCCCTCCCCCCTGCCGTCCCCAACCACCGGCCAGGCTCGCATGCATGCACACAAGTCCCCCGGCTGATCCCTCCCCCCGACCCCCACTTCCCTCCACCCTCCCTCTGAGGCCCGACAGTCCGATCGATGCCTCCCTGTCTCTCGGTCCGTTCTTGTTCATCAGTCTACGCTGTTCATCATTTCCCCTAGATGAGTGAGACCATGTGTCACCAGAAATATACTTATAAGAACCGAATGTGAGACGAGCAACAATAGTTATGCTGACAGGCAAATGAATCAGTCTGTAGTGAGTTTCCCTCTGGACCAACAGTTCTTTTGAGACCCAACCACAATGTCCACCAGTTCCTTATGTGTACATGTCAGCACCGACTCCTCAGTTCTGGATGGTGGACAAATGGTGTCAATGCAGGTCCAACTCCCCCCGGTCCGGTCTTGCCCGGACCCAGGGGCGCGGCCTCACCTGGACCCGGGATCCAGCCTCACCCGGACCCAGGGGCATGCGGCCTCACCCGGACCCGGGCTCCAGCCTCACCTGGACCCAAGGGCACGTGGCCTCACCTGGTCCCAGGGGTGTGTGACCTCACCCGGACCCAGGGGCACGTGGCCTCACCCAGACCCAGATCCAGCCTCACCCGGACCCAGGGGCACGGCCTCACCCAGACCCCGGTCCCAGCCTCGCCTGGACCCAGTGGCGCGTGGCCCCACCCGGACCCGGGACCCAGCAGGGCTTCGTCTTCTTGATCCCAATTCCTGTCAGTCAATTCCCTCTCAGCAATTCCTTCGGCCATTTTCTCAAACCTCCGGGGAGGCTGCCGCGGAACTCACTGGGCGGCGGGCTCGGCGAAGCTCTGGTGCACCTGGTGAGCGGCGGTAGGCTGGTCCGAGGTCGCTGCGGCGGCACTCGGGTCTGCAGCGGCGACCAGTCACCGGGCGAGCGCACCTGGCCGCTTCTGGGGTGCAGAGATTCTCGAATGACTCGGAGGTCAGCAAGCGTGGAGTCTCCCACCCATGTGCCCCAGGGGCTCATCTGTCCATGCTTGGCAGCGAGCGGAGCCGTCCCCTCAGCTGGAGACCGCCGGGAGAACCGCGCCAAGAATGTTCCAGGCCGCCATTGTGTCACCAGAGCTGTAGTTCTTAAAGTGTGATCTTTGGCTCACCGGCATCAACATCATCCCGCGTCGCCCTCTCTTTTATTCTAGTTGTAGAGCATCTGCTCAGTCAGCCCTCCAGTGGTTCTGGATGGTGTCTGCTCTGTTTTCCAGGTGTATTTTCAAAATTGTTGTGGTAGGCAACAATCAGGCATCTGCCCTATGCCGCCATCTTGGTCCTTCAGAAGATTCTTAAGTAACCTTATAAATGTGGTTCTGAACACTGTGTCGTCCATTAGTTTACTTTCCTCCATCCCTTCTATTTGTGACCTGCTTCGGTGTCTCCACATTTTGGCTGCCTTCCTAAGTTGATGGAGTGGCTTTGTGTGGTCAGTGACCTATAGGGGTCGGTAGCTCAGCTTCCCCAATCTCCCTAGGTGGTCGCTCTTGGTACCCCCCTTTGTGGGCTGAGTGCAAAGTCTTGGTGTTGTTAAGCCTTGATTGCTGTTGGTACACTGGGAGGATTTGACCTCCAGTCCAATTGGCTGTGAGGATCAGCTGTGTCTACGCTGGGAGACAGCCTTATTCAACTAGACTTACAAAATTGTGAAAGCCTCTGTGCTCAGCTTGGATGGGGCGGAGTTTCAGGGTGGAGCCTACAGCCTTGGCTTCCCGTCAGCCCCGCCCTATGAGGTTCCTGGGTCTCAGTGTCCCTCTGTATTCCCTGCAAACACCTCTGAGAGAAAGGCACCCTGGAGTTTCGCCCGCTGCCAAACACTCTAGTCTCTCCCCCAATGAATCTGGATTCCCAGATTCTCGCCCAGAACTGGAGTTCAGTGTAGTTGGAACTGGGGCTCAGTGCAGTCCAGAGCTTTTGTCTCCTTCCCACTAGGGCAATTCAGCGGCATAATCAACAGACCATCCTCTGCACGCATTCCCGTGCGTGCCTCCGGTGCTCTGCCTTTCGCCGCTCCTCTGTGTTTCCGCCTTACAGCCCAGATTCCCCCAGTATGAGCCTGGCTTCCCAGGGTCTCGCCCGGAACTGGGGTTCAGTGCAGTCGGAGCTGGGGTTCAATGCAATCTGGAGCTTTTATCTCCTTCCCTCTAGAGAACGCCGGCCAGGCAGTCAACGCCCTGTCCTCTCCGGCTCCCTCCTCGCCGCACGCGCGCGCACCCATGTCTCCGCCCATGTCTCCATACCTCAGGCTTTTACGGCTCCTCTGATTTTGCTTGTGGTTTTCTCTTTCCTTCTAGTTGTGGGCATTTCAGTCAGCCAGCTTTCCTGTGGTTCTGGATGATGTCCGTTTTCACTTTTAGTTTTTTTTTGAAATTGTTGTGCCAGGCTGCAGGTTAGGTGTTTAACCTATGCCGCCATCTTGGTTTCTCCCAGAAACCTCTTTTTAATTTTACACACAAAGGAGCCATGGTTTGATTTTGTGTCCTACAAAAGGGAAGCTGGGTGGCAAACCCTGTGTAATTATACTTCCTTGCCACACTCATGGTCCTCCTGGATGACCAAGGTATTTGGTATTATTGGTGACAACATTAGGTGGGGGTTCAGCCCATCTAAGGGCTTCCCCTGTTTTTAAAAGCTCCTTTGTCCCTCCCGCTTTCCTATAAAAACCTTCTATTTTGTACATCTCCTTTGAGCTCCCCTTTAGTTGCCAGAGAGGAACTTTTACCTCTCCCTTAAAGAATTTAAATTTTGAGTCTTGCCAATAATAAGAGTTATCACTAGAGATAATATTTTGTGACCTATATCTAGGGCAGGGCAAATTTCTAATTACTGAGCATCTACAATGTCCTTCCTCCCTTCTGTAGCTCCAGGTGCTTTACCTCATCTTCAGCTCAGAAGGTCATATAAATGTTACCTCACTGTCTCTTTCTGTCTGTGAACCTCTCATGTATGCTTCCAAGTAGATTCCACTGGGAGATAGATATTTGGTAACCAAGTTTTGCCAGTAACTATGGTAGTTCATGATTGTTCCCTATAAATCTCAGTCTATTGATAATGATGCAGTAGGGTAGGAATGCCTGGCCACTGTCCTAGGTCCTACTACTTTTTCTGAGATCAGAGTCAATATTGTGACTAGATGGACCTTGTGGTCCTTATTATAATCACCACAATTGGGCCCTCATCTAAATAAGACAATAAAACCTGGAAATTTTGTATGAAATACAGGAGCATGTTTGTAGCACAAGTACCTGACTAAGCTGTTTTTCAAAGACATCCATCTCAGATAATCATATTGCCAAATGTATGACACTGCTACTAAATAAGCACTCATGTTGCCGCCACCCATGAAGTTTTCTTTTTCTTTTTAATTTGCTTTGGAACTTGAAATATATGCCATTTTATTTTTAATGAGAAGGAATTTCAATACAAGCAAAGAAAGGAAGTTCACATTAAACAATGGATATATCTAGGAAGCAAAGTTTATTTGGAATTAAACACAGAATTTTTGTGATTTTTACACAAGATTAACATATTATAAAATTCCCCTTGTAGAAAACCCTGAGTAACCTAGATGACTGACCACAGGGGTGATCCTGCTTTTCCTTCCCCTGCCCTAATTCCAACTCTTATGTTTTAAAGAAAAAGTGAACCCACAAAAGCCTAGCCATCCTGTCTTGGACCTCAATACAGGGAGAGCCCTTCAGTCGAAGTCCATTTTCTATCCCTCTGTCTGTCTGTTTGTCTGTCTGTCTATCTGTCTCTTTCACACACACACACACACACACACACACACACACACACACACACACTCACTCGCTTTCCTGTGTGGCATGTGAGCATGCTACACCTGTGAGTGATAAATCTTACATTTTCATAGCTCCATGATGGTTGTTGCAATCATAATAATGATCATAAGGATCCATCTAGTCATAACAATGGCTCTGGTCTGAGGAACAAGTAGTAGGACCCAGGCCAGTGCCCAGGTATTCCTATCCTATTGCATCACTATCAAAAGACTGAGACTTGTAGGGAACAACTATAAAGTCTACAGTATCAGGACGATCAGTTAAGGTACTGATGTACAAAGAATGAGGGAAACATGGTGAACACAAGAACAAATTACTTACAATGATACATGTCATTTGAGAAGAAATTATTGTTAAGACATCAATGTTGCCATTGAATTAAATGAAAACTTCCAAATATTTCTGATCAAGGTTGGAAAAAACTTTGTGAAGGTCAAAAAAGACAAAGGGGACTACTGTCCATATAACAGACAAAGCAGAGAGCTTAATAAAATGGTTACTTAAATTGTATAGGAGAGTTGAAACAAAGGAAATTCAAGGACAGAACACAAGGACCAAGTCTGAAAACTGCCATCTGATGAAAGAATCTCAATTTCTGGTTTTGAGTCTTGGAGCACTTTTTCTACCTCAGGATGATTGTCCCTTCTGTACCTGCCATCCCATAGAATCTTCTCAGGGCCCTCTTTATGTCTTTGTTCCTGAGACTGTAGATGAAGGGGTTCAGCATGGGTGTGACCACGGCATACATCACTGAGGCTGCTGCACTTGAGTGTGAACTTTGGGTAGCAGCGGAGCTGAGGTACACTCCTAGGCTGGTACCATAAAATAAGGAGACAACTGAGAGGTGAGATGCACAGGTAGAAAATGCCTTATACTTCCCCTGAGCTGATGGGATTGCACGTATGGAGGACACTATCTTAGAGTAAGAGTAAAGGATCCCAGCTAGGGGACCACCACCCAGTAGTGCAGTTACAAAGTACATCACCATGTCACTAACAAAAGTGTTGGAACAGGCAAGTTGGACGACCTGTTTCATTTCACAAAAAAACTGGGTGATTTTAATGTCTGTACAGAAGGACAGCTGCAACACCATTACACTTTGTAACAAGGAATTCAGGCCACTTATGATCCAAGACACCAGAAGCAGCAGTCCACAGAGCCGGGGGTTCATGATGACCATGTAGTGCAGGGGGTGGCAGATGGCTACAAAGCGGTCATAGGCCATCACGGTCAAGAGGATGTTATCCAACATTGCAAATAGTATGAAAAAATACATTTGTGTGATGCAGCCTTCATAGGTGATGGCTTTGCTCTGTGTCAGGATGTTCACCAGCATCTTTGGGACGGTGGTGGAGGTGAAACAGATGTCTACCAAGGACAGGTTGGAGAGGAAGAAGTACATGGGTGTGTGGAGGTGGGAGTCTGAGCTGACAGCCAGGATGATGAGCAGGTTTCCCAACACAGTGATCAGGTACATGGAGAGGAAAAGCCCAAATATGAGGGGCTGCAGTGCTGGTTCCTCTGAAAATCCCAGAAGAAGAAATTCTGAAATTGGGGTATCATTGCCTTGTCTCATGGGGTGTAGGTGACTAGCAATAAAGAAAAAATAGCATGATCATTTTTTAAACAAATGGCTATTACTAACATAGTTGATATGCTACAATTGTATTTTGCAGTAAAGTAATTAATATCTATTTTTTCAACATATCATCTGCTTTAAGACACACACCCCAACCTATGACATCTCTGATTAGTAATTTCTGTCCTCCTCAGACCTTTTTTCTAAGGTGGTCATGGATTACACAGGTTTTTTGTTTGTTTGTTTTAAAATCATTATAATTGAAAGTGTTACAGATGTCCCCCTTTTTCACCCCATCATCCCCTTTACACAGTTCCCACTCCACCTCAGGCCTTCACCATCCTATTGTCTGTGTCCATAGGTAATGCATATATGCATATAAATTCTTTGGTTAATCTCTTTCCTACTCTCCCCTTTCCCTCTGAGATTCATCAGTGTGTTTCATGTTTCCATGCCTCCGGTTCTATTTTGTTCATCAGTTCATTTTGTTCATTAGATTCTTTGTTCATTTATGTTGATTTTTAGTTTCAATTATTGATAGATATGTTTTTATTGCCTTTTTATTGTTCATGTTTTTGATCTTTTTTTTACCTCTTTTTTTCCTCCACCCCAACCTCCTCTTCCTCCTTTCCTCCTCCTTCTTCTCCTTCCTTTCTCATCCTCCTATTCTTTTTCTTCTTCTTGTTAAAGAATACCCTTCATCTTTCTAGTAATACTGGTTTGATGGTGATAAACTCCTTTAGCTTTTTCTTGTATGTGAAGCTCTTTATCTGACCTTTAATTCTAAATGGTAACTTGGGTGAGTAGTGTAATCTCTGTTGTAGGTCCTTGATATTCATCACTGTTTATTTATTGCCACTCCCTTCTGGCCTGCAACATTTCTGTTGAGAAATCTGCTGGGAGTCATATGGGTGCTCTCTTGTAGGTAACTAACTGCTTTTCTCTTGCTGCTTTTAAGGTTCTCTCTTTGTCTTTTTCTAAAAAATATATTTTTATTGATTTCAGAGAGTAAAGGAGAAAGAGAGAAAGAGATAGAAACATCAATGATGAGAGAGGATCATTGATCGGCTCCCTTTTGCACACCCCTTACTGGGTATGGAGCCCTCAACCCCGGAATGTGTCCTTGACCAGAATAGAACCTGCAATTCTTCAGTCTCAGGTTGATGCTCTATCCACTGAGCCAAACCGGTTAGGGCTACAGCCTAATAATTGTTAATATCTTCACCTGATGGTGAAGATTGCAGTATCCATTGGTTGATGATGGTGGACAGATAATCAATATGCAGTACGTAGAGAGTTTGGTGTACTTCCTTCTTGTTGGTAAATGAATAGTAACCACTGTGATGGGATGAGGCTGATTATTCTACATCTCAAATGTCTTTATTGCTTCCCAACACCTCGGTCTCCAATTCCACAGACATATTTCAGTTTCCTGTCATCTCTACCATCTAATAGGTGGGCACCCCGCTGGCCAAATGCACACATTGACTCTGAGAGAACTTTAATGCTGATCATTGAACTCTCTGATTAAAATTCCACCCCTAGTCATACCTCACCGGAGATAGAAGCCAAAATTCCATAGCTTCAAACATGAGGCTCAAGTGTCTGTGAACTTTCCGTCAGCTCCACTCTCACAGAGCCCTGGCCTCCCTCACATTGGTCTCCTAAACATTGATCCTGACTCTTGCTTCTCCTGACACCACAGCTTCAGGGCTCAGAGCCTTTATGGGCTTGCTTTCCTCTGCTTGGGGTCTCCCCACTGGTGTTTGGGAATTTTTCACCACCCCCTCCACCCTCCAAACTCCAAGTCCTCTTCAGAGCGACTGGATTCTCTCCTTCATGAACCTTTTCTTTCTCTAACATTAGCCCAGGAAAAGATCACTTTCTCATGCTCTTAATCTAAGTGTTAGGGCACCCATGGTGAGACTTTTATTTAATTCCATGTCTTTGTTCCTTGCTAGACTGTGAGTACCTGAGGCATATAGCATGCTATACAAACTCATTCCCCACTTCAGATTTAGTTTAGTGTGAGTGAACAAACATGTATTCTATGACAGGATTCTATGAAGTAAGGTGTGGAGGACATGCTTGAGGAAGTTTTCTATATTCTGAGATCAGGAGCCATTAGGATGTCAGATTATAGTTGTAAGAATGAAATAGAATGGAATCAAGGAGGCACAAAAGAAAGTGTTAGAGTGTGTCATACACAGTGAGGGTACATACAAAATCATTTCATGGCTCACTTTGTTTACTCATGCATGCGTGTGTGTGTGTGTGTGTGTGTGAGTGTGCGCGCGCAAAAATGCTGGGTCACAATGTAAAAGGCATGTCTTATTTTGGGAAACAGTGAAAACAAATCTGGAATTTAACACAATAAATGCTAGGACAGCTTAAAAGGCCATTTCCTGATAATGAGGGGAAAATAACAGTGAAAAGCCCAGCAGAGAGCCAGGTGCAGAGAGAAGATGCAGCCAGCGTGGGTGCTGTAGTTACCTGGGACTCAAGGAACCACACACCAACTGGACCTTCCCTGCTCCACTGGCCTCATTACAGTGTCTTTCCCAGCCTCTGATCTAATTGTGATTCCTGCACCTATGCCACGTTTATTAGATCACTCTGGTGTTTATATGGCTCAATAGCATCTTTCCTTTGCAATTTTTGGCTTTGAGTTTTCATCTCTTTTGTGACACAACTGATGGGTGGGCACTAGTCCTGGTTCTGTTCCTTGTCAACGTACAAATCATCCCTGAACATTTTTTATAAAATCCTGTTTATGCCACAACAATTGATCCCCTTTCTTTACATATTTACCCCTAAGAATTTGATATTATAGCACACTTATTTCATTATACTGGGCCTTCTTTGTATAATGTGAGGTCAAATGCGCAGGGAACTCACTGACTTTGTTCATTTATGTAGTTTTATAAATGTGTGCTTTTATATGGAAAAACCTTAAGGTATGGGATATTCATAATATAATAAATGGCAGGGGAAAATAAACATGGTTAAATACTGTGTATTCAAATAATGTCATTAATAAAATGGAATAAAATTGTAAAACAAAGAAGAGCCAAACCCCCCGCCCCACAAAACTTTAATCACATCAGTATAGGCCTCCAATGCCAGATATATGGGCAAGGATGTGGAAATAAAAATACAAAAATATACTTTTAAAAGGCAGTTGTGTAAGCAGTATCTACAATTATAATTTCTTCCTATGTAAACATAAATAGATTATGCTTAGAAAATGGATGGAAAAGATCATTAATTGATTGCAAAAGAATGTTTTTGCCAAGGTGAAAGATGTAGAACTGTTTATGTTTAAAAGTAATGGGAAAAGACACAATATGACAGACTGATGGAATTGACCACACAAAATTAATACATTTTCACCCATTCTCCTAAATCCATCATACATATATAAAGCAATTCTATGCCAAACAGCAATGTTTTTAGGAGAAAACTAATTTAGCATACTAAATGTATTAACTATGTATTCGCCTACCTAGCAAACAGATATGGCAGTCTCTCAGCTCTGAGCTGGCCTGGTTAGCCTCTCAGGCTACCTCAGGGAGAGATTCTGGGATGCATTCCTTGAATCTTCCCACAGCATCTGCTGCACTCTCAGACTCACCTGGTTGGGGTCTCTGAAAGGAAGGGCTCCTTGTAGAAGTCTGAATTGCTCCTTGGATGGTTAATGTGGGAGACTGAAGCTCTGTTCTCAGACAAAAGAGCAGGAAGGAGTCAAGCCTTAGTCTCAGAGTCAGACTTGAGACTCCAAAAAACCCCACAACTATGTACTGTTCCAGCCTAACTTTGCACATGTTGCCAGTCTGCTACAGAGGAGATATTACTCCTTCTTTATGTGCTCATTAGATACCTGTTGGTATTGCTTCTCCCACCTCTGAGCACCTGGTTTCCCAGTGGGATATACTGGTCTCAACAGAATGGAAATACTTCCTGCCGATTATCTGTTCCCCAGGGACCTGGTTAGATGTTAAGTGAATCCTGTTTTTGTTACTCCTTCTCCATGACCCTCTTGAGGTCTCATCTCCCAGCACCTTACCCAACGTTGAATTACATTTTCTCAAAGGTCCAAGACTAAGGAAACTGGTTTGACTAGGAACCTTGGATTTTGAAAGCACTGATTGTTGTGAGGCACAAGCCATGATACCTCCAGAGAATTGCTGTTTCTCTCTTCAACAAGGGAGGGAACTGTGTGACTTTGATGTAAAGTCAGAGTCCTTGGCTTCATGACACATTTATTAAATCAATGAGAAATTTCATACTTGTATCAGAAGATAAGAGCTGCTATTTAGTCCCACATTGTAAGACCTTTGTTAATTTGGAGCCATAGTTATATAACTTATGCCATATCATCTGTTTTTAGTATCTTACAGGTTTTGTTTGATTTAAATTTTAGAAAAGTCCATTCTATGAACTTCATTCTCCATTGCAGGAATGGGGCTGGAAGGAGTTTAGTGATCTACCCAAAGTTGTAATTGGAATAAGGAATAGGTGTTGATTGGAATTCTGTCTGCACACTTCAACTTTTCCTTTCCTTTGAAAAATATGTGTTTACTACAGGCCCGGTGCATGAAAATTCATGCACACGAGGAGTTGGTCCCTCAGCCCAGCCTGTGCCCTCTCAAAGTCTGGGACCCTTATGGGATGTCCACCTGCTGGCTATGGGATGTCCACCTGCTCCCTGAGAACAGATGATCTAAAAGAAATAATCATAATCTTGGATAAGGATTTCTTAAAAAGGTAATGGTTGCATGAAAATTCACTGCCAGCGGGGCTGAGGGGACTGGGTGTTGCCATCTTGTGGCTGTGGGTGCCGCCATCTTGTGAGGGTGATGGTGAATTAGCATATTGCCTCTTTATTATATAGAATTGATTTGAGAGAGAGAGTATAGGAGAGAGAAGCATTGATACGAGAGAGAAACTGGCTAATAAAATTATGCAGGTTTCAAGTGTACAAGTCTATAATACATCCTCTGTAGTTTGTATTGTGTGCTCACCACAGAAAATAAGTCTCCTCTTGTCACCATATAGCTGGTCTTCTTTCTCTCTTCTACATGCCCCCAACCCCTCTCCCTCTAGTAATCACCATACTGTTGTTTTTGTCTATGGGTTTTTGTTAGTTTTTTTTTTTTGGTCTTTTTTATTGCTTTCAGTTTTATATCTCACATATAAGTGAAATCATATAGTCATTGACTTTTTCCATCTCACTTATTTTGCTTAGCATGATACTCTCAAGATCAATGCATGTTGTCACAAATGTCAGTATTTCATCTTTTCTTGTGGCTGAGTAGTATTTCATTGTATATATGTACCATACTTTATTCAATCACCTATCAAAGGACACTTTGGTTGTTTCTATGTTTTGGTCACTGTGAATAATATTACAATAAATATAGGGTACATATATCATTGCAAATAAATGTTTTCAAGTTTTTCAGGTAGGTACCCAAAAGTGGGGTTGGGTACAGGGCAATGCTCCAACTAATGGGACCACCTGGCCAGGCCTATTTATTTATTTTTGCTTTTGCTTCTCTTGACTTTAGCAGCGATGGGCAACCTTTTGAGCTTGGTGTGTCAAACTTCGCCAAAAAACTGAGCATAACTCAGGTAGTGTGTCACTCTGAGGAAAAAACTAACTCCAAGACTCTAGTCGCAAAGGTTTCATCCTCGGCATGCGGCCGTGTGTCATCAGAAGTGGCTATGCAGTCAGTGCTGACACGCATGTCATAGGTTCGCCATCACTGCTTTAGGGTCAAATTCATAAAATTCTAAGACCAAGGTTCATAAATTCTGTACCTATGTTTTCTTCTATGTATTTGTGTTGGCATAACATTTTGAATAAAAACTGTATAGTCATGTACCAGTAAAGGATGGGATACATTCTGAAAATGCATCATTAGGTTAGGTGACATCGTAGAGTCACTTACACACACCTAGTTGGTATAGCCTACTGCACAACTAAGCGATGTCTATAGCCTATTGCTGTGTAGAGGAGGAAAAATAATTTTACCTCTTACTTTCTGAATTATTGGCTGACACATCCTTATAATAAAATACATTAATAGGAGCAAAACTTATTAAAGTTTAATAACAGGTATAGCCTCTGTATACCTGGGACAGACTTAGGAAAAGTAACTCCTTGAAATGCCTGAGCTAACACATTAACTACCATCTTTAAGAAGCTATTGTAATAGGAGATAGTCAGTTTTTGGAGGTTACCTGGAAAAAGCCCAGTAAATGGGGTCAAGTTCTTATGCATATGTAGGTCATTGTGTTTTGCATTAATTAATTAATTTGCATCATCCACTCCCGGTATGGTAAGGAAGACATCCTTACAAATGGAGTTTTTTCTTACAAATATAAATGTCTCTTGCAGAAGGCAACTTTTATTTCTACCATGTCTGTTGTCACTTAAAATTAACCAGCTTAAAATAATTGTTATGCCAAAGAGACATATTTTGGGGTGACAAACTCTGTTCCCCTACAGCACCTAGGCTATAAACCTGTTCAGAATGTTACTGTACTGAATACGGTAGGCAACTGTTACATGATGGTAAGTATTTCTCTCAAGCATTACATTATGAGATTACCGTGGTTATGATGTCAATAGGTGATGGCGATTTTTCAGCAGCATTAAAATCTCACAGAATCACTGTATAGATATAGATGTGAACCAGACTAATTTCAATTCTGTGCGCTGCATTTCATTTGATTTTCAAGTTTCATGCTGTGACTTTTGACTAACCTCACTGTCCTTGGTAAGCATATTGAAGCTTTCTAATTTCTTAAAATATAGCTATGAATATTTTTGTTAATAATAGCTGGAATGGCATGACAACTGAGATAAATATCAATCTGGTGATTGTAAACAACCATCTATCACAAGACCACCAGGAGGTGTGGTCCCTGACAGTCTTTGGGCCTTTGTCTTGTCAATCATTAACATGCTTGTTATACTATAAAATAATCACCTAATGAGTCTGTTAGTGGAGAATAATCTGCGCAAAATTCCGGGTTGTCTCTTCCACTCCAACCCAATCTTCTGTAAATAAATTACCTTATAGTAAATTCTGTTATATCCTACAGCATTGCCTGCTTTGTTTCTTCATCTTAAGATAATTTCACCTTATGGTGGCCGTTACATCTTTGCCCTACCATCTGGCAACCACCTTGTATACATGGTCCATCATTGACTGAAATGACCCAGAGGATGTGATAAATGCTGTGTTTAGTTAATTTATATAAGTATAGATAAAGTAGGCACCACATACTAAACCTGACAAGCTCAGGGGAAACCCACGTGGTGGGCCTTACAAGCCCAGAGAGCAAAGTAACCGCATAGGTGGTCTGAATGTAAATTTTTCTTTACTAAATGCGGGTCATGGTGGGTAGTCATGTCCTAGGCCTGTAGCTTCCTTGACATAAGTTAATCTTGAACTTTGAAATTGTCTATTTCCTCTGTGCATTTAAGATAGCATACCTTTGAAATGTCAACATAATCTTCTTTTCCAGACCCCTCGAAGGCACAACCATGGCACCAGACCACAAGACCACAAGGTTATTTTGTTGCCCACATACCATCCCTATGTGCTGTAAAAGTCAACTATCATGTACCTACCAATGTAAGAGAGTGTGTATCTGTTTGTTTTACTTTTTATCCAATCTCAGAGACTTCTCTGCTTTGCTTTCTTCCATCCTCTTAATCTACCAGCAATGGATTACATGTAACCCCCTGACATCTCATCCTTTGATTCTAAAGTATGAAATAATCTGCAAACTTTCCGTTCTCTGGAGCATTTTCTCAGCCCCTTGAGATTTGGCTTCCCAGAAGTTGTCCGTTTGGCTCAAATAAATTCATAAACATTCCAAAAAATTAGGACGTTGGTTGTGACTATGTAGGTGGAAATAATGTAATCACCGTGGTCATCGAACATGGAAGAATAGTTGAAATCAGAGGAAAGATGCTACACTGCTGGCTTTAGAGACAGAAAAGGGGTCATGAGCCAAGGAATGCTTGTGGCCATGAGAAATTGGAATGGGAGAAGAACTGGATTTTCCCATGAAGCTTCCAGAAGAATCCAAGCCCTTTGGACATTTTGATTTTAGTCCATTGAGATGCATTTCAGGCTTCTGATCGCAAAGATAGTAAAAGCATAAAATTGTTTCTTTTGTACCCCACTGCTGTAATTAGTTATAGCAGCAGCAGGAATTTAATACATTTATCAAATAACAATTTTTTGGAGAAAATGCAATCGTAGCTCTTAATTCGTTCTATTAGCTTTCTTTGATAAGGGCATTTGTGTTGAAAGTACACATTAAGTAGAAGAAAAGAATTCTAAAGTCAAGTTGGTGATTCTGCTCCATTAACTGATCTCTTGAATTCCCAATTTCATAAAATTGAAACCAAGCCAGAATCCTTTCTCAACCAAACTCCTACCCCCAACGGCTCACTTGTAAGGAAACAGACCTGAATACCCTTTCCTTATATTCACCAAAGTTACTTTTTCAGACATAAGTCAGGGTCTTGTGACACTAGTCCCCCCTCTGGAATCTGTGATTACATAGGGACATATACTTGAGTTGGTTTTATAAGAACTAAAATGTCCTACCAGGTAGAAAAACCACTGACTATCATGGATCACAGTGACATAAACCCCAGACTAGCTCCATTGAATGACTGATGATCAGAACTCCTAAAGTATATCATTGTAACACCAGCTCCAACCAATCAGAATATACACATGAGCTGATCACCCATTGAAGACCCTTACCCCCAATTTCACCCATTAAAACCAGCTGCCGATAAAGGAACCAGGAGTTCAGATTTTGAGCACTAGCTTTTCCATTTTCCTTGCACAGGGCTACCAATAAAGTGAATCTAATCTCTCCACTACAAATCTCATGTTCAGTGTGTGTGACTCATGTGGTGCCGTGTGGACAAACGCTTCAGTTACAGAAGTAAATGTGGTTTTGACTTTGAGGTCTTTGTGCATTAATATAGGAAATATAATTTGTTACTAAAACTAAGGTCAACCTTCTATGTTACACCATTGTATCTAAATTATATTAGTTTCATATTAATTTAATCATTCATTCTTTAATTTCTATTGTCACCAAATTTGTTTAAAAATTTCTTTCAACATTAAAGGTGAGAATATTAGTGTGTCTGTGTTATGTCTTTGTGTGTTTTGTTTATTTGAAAGAAAATCACATACAAATGTACATACACTTCCTACCTATGGAAGAGTTATTAGACATACTCTATGTTTAAAAACATTTTATTTATTTCTACCAATATCTACCGGAATTAAGTTTATTATTCCACATCAGCAGCAGAAATAAGGAAACAGAGAATCAGGCTAATTACATGTTTTATAATTACATAACAAAGCAATTAAAGCTTTTGTATGTCTTTTGAGTTATATATATGAACCCATGCAGTATGAACCCTTAATTTTTGCATAACTCCTTTAATTCAGCAAATATTACTGTTAACTACTAGTATGTTCAGTTTATTTTATGTTATTATACTCCAATAAATTATTTTAAAAATTTCTTAGAGCCGATAAACAGGTTCAATAATGATACATGATACAAAATATGTAATATACATTTGCATCTATATGAACAGTCAGAAGAGAAGTTAAGAGAACAATTTCACTTCTAATTGCATCAAAAAGCATTAAATACCTAGAAATAAAGTATAAAACATTGCTAAAAATATTGAAAAAGGCACAAATAAATGGAAAGATATTCTGTGCTTATGGCTATTCTGTGTTTAATATTGTTAATGTCCATACTACTGTTAAAGAGAAAACCACAGGCCCAAAATGGCATCACTCCAGTTACAAACCCATGATGCTAAATCTAGACTTCATACTGGATTTAATGGAAGTTTCAATCTCTCCCAGAAGCTTAGTTTTAATCAACCAGCCTTGAATTTTCTGATCAAGAACCAGTAAGGTAATCTGTCACTTGGGCCCTCCCCATCTCATACAGAAAGAAGAGGGAATCTGTCTGATAGAAATCCTTCCTCTCTTCCTCCAAATAAAAGGTGTCATGGCCCCCAAATAATCATTTTCCCCTATTGTTTTTTTTTTAATTTCTTTATTGATCATGGTATCACATAATTGTCCTCATCCCCCTATTCCCATCCTAAACCCCTCCCCACCTATGTCCCCACCCCCCTGTTGTCCATGACTACTGGTTAGGCTTATATGCATGCATACAAGTCCTTTGGTTGATCTCTCCCCTTTTCCCCCACCCTCCCCTGCCTTCCCTCTGAGGTTCGACAGTCTGATGGATGCTTCCCTGTCACCGGGTCTGTTTTTGTTTTTCAGTTTATGTTGTTCATTATTTCTCTTAGATGTGTGAGATCATATGATACAAGAAATACACTTATAAGAACCGAAAATGAGACAAGCCATAATGGTTATGCTGAGAGGCAAATGAATCAGTCTGTAGTTAGTTTCTTTCTGGGCCAAAGTTCTTTTGAGTCCCAATTTCAGTATCGAACAGTTCCTTATGTGTACATGTCAGCAATGATATTTCAGTTCTGGGTGGTGGATAAATAGTAGTGATGCAAGTCTGACTGTCTCTGGTTTGGTCCTGGGCATCCTTCAGCGGCGCACAGCTGCTGTCTGCTAGTATGGCAAGGCGTTGTCAGCATCTTCCATCTCTGGACTGTTTCTCTTCTGTCTTCCTGGCTGGAGCAGTCCTGTCAATTCCTCTCTATTGCAGGGATCCACATGGTCTTGGAGTTATTTTCTGAAAATATACAAACATATTCTCGACCAAAAGTTAGTAATGGAATATTTTCTATAAATTTGACTTGGGGTCCTTTTTCATTTTTTGCCCAAATGACTTTCCTCTGGCTTGTTTTGACACCATGTGTGTTTTTCATGGGTTTCTTGCTGTTAGCATTACAAATGAAACTAAATTTTCTAAAGTACAAATTTTCTAGATGTAATTTACTTACAGGATATTTTTCCTTACATGATGTTCTTCTACTATCACCCCCCTTTTAAAATTTAAATATTAGGAGGTTTTTGGGAATTTTATAATGTAGTCTTGATAGGTTTTACATTTTAATTTTTTGCACTAAAATATGATTGCTTTAGGTTCATTACATGTTATGCTCCTCCGCCCAAATAACCGAGCTACATGCTGTCATAGCAGTTTTTTCAGCCTTCCCCACGAAAGCCTTTAATCTATACACAGACAGTGCTTATATCGCCCAGGCTGTACCTCAATTAGAGACATGTGGACAGATAAAATATAGCTCTCAGACTGGCAAATTATTTAGCCAATTACAGGATTTGATCAGAAAAAGGTCTTACCCTTTCTTTATCGGACACCTCCGTGCCCATTCTGACCTACCTGGGCCACTGACAACAGGTAATCAGCTAGCAGACCTGGCCACTCGTCCCTCCACATCAGCCTACTCACTAATTGTTGATAATCCCTCCCAAATAACCCGAGCACAAGAAGCTCATCAGTTACATCATCTTAACGCTTGCACCCTCTGGCTTATGTTTAAAATAACCAGAGAACAAGCTAGACAAATTGTTAAAACTTGCTCTATTTGCACTCTACATCTCCCTACCCCTCATCTAGGGGTAAACCCACGAGGCTTAATTCCTAATGCTCTATGGCAAATGGACGTCACACACTTCCCTGAGTTTGGAAATCTCAAATATATACATGTCAGCATTGACACTTATAGTGGATTTATATTTGCAACTCTACAAACCGGAGAAGCTACAAAAAATGTAACAGCTCACCTTTTGACTACCTTTTCAGTTCTCGGCTGCCCTCAACAAATTAAAACTGATAATGGTCCTGGTTACACCAGCTCTGGCTTCTCTAAATTTTGCAAACAAATGAATATTACCCAGATAACAGGCATCCCATATAACCCTCAAGGCCAAGGTATTGTAGAAAGAGCTAACCTTTCCCTCAAAATTACTATAGATAAAATAAAAAAGGGGGAATGGTACCTCATCAAGGGGTCCCCCAGAAATCTAATATCACATGCACTCTTTATTCTTAATTTTTTAAACTTGGATGCCAATGGGTCATCAGCGGCTACTCGCTTTTGGCAAACGGAAACAAAGAGACAATTCGCCTCAGTAATGTGGAAGGATCCCCTAAACAAGTCATGGCACGGGCCAGACCCTGTGCTCATCTGGGGCTGAGGGTCAGTATGCATTTACTCCAAAGAAATGAAATCAGCCAGATGGCTCCCTGAACGCCTAGTAAAACAAGTGGATAAGAGCATTGAGAACGATAATGAGTTAACAGACTCCAGGGAAGAAGACTCTCCCTGAGACAAGCTTTTCTTTATTTACAGGTCATGGAGACAATTACCCAGATCCTACTACAAGGAATAATGTTGATCCTGATACCTATGACTAACGGCAGACTGGGACCCCCAATAAACAAGCAAGAGTTACTTTTGGAGCTGTTTGGAAACCCTTGCGACTGCAGAGGAGGTAACAGTGGGGTGACTCCCACTTCTTACACCCGGATAGCCAATTGTGGCAGCAGTACAGCCTTTTTAATTTATAAGAGACAAATAGGGGGAGGATACGAACAAAGCTAGAAATGTGTTGGAAAGCCCAAAATCATACCTATGGTTAATGGCGAACCAGGGCCCTGCCCCAGAGATTGTCAAAAGGCCATAGAGCTACACTCTACCTGTTATAACAGTGTCCAGCAGTGATCTCACACAGATGGCAAAATATATCTAACAGCCGTCTTACAAAGAACTTATAGTGGTTCCTTTGGAGGCGAGTATGATTATAGCCACCCTCTGGGGCACTCTAAATATGCCCAAGCCTCCTGCCGCGGCACGGTTGGCAAGGATATTTGCTGGCCACCGCAAGCACCGATCCACGTGTCTGATGGTGGTGGGCCAACAGACAGGGTAAGGGAAGCCATGGTTCAGAAACAGACTGAAGAAATTATTAAGCACATGTATCCTCCCCTACAGTACCACCCTTTGGCTCTGCCCAAATCTCGGGGCATAGATCTTGACACCCAAACCTCCAACATCTTGGAGGCTACACTCAGAGCTCTGAATGTTACCAACCCAACCCTTGAGGGGGACTGCTGGTTGTGTATGACCCTTGGTACACCCATGCCCCTTGCCATCCCAGCAAATACTACCGATGTACAACCTAAGGGGAACTGTAGTGTTGGCTTGCCTTTTAGGATCCAACCTATAGGATTTAATACATCCCTGTGCTTACAAAGCCACCCCAAAAATGATAACTATGATTTAGAAGTAGGATTCACTACCTTTACAAATTGCTCCTCTATTGTCAACTATACCTCATCTCTCTGTCCCGCTCACGGGCAAGTGTTTGTGTGCGGAGGAAACATGGCCTTCATGGCCCTACTTACAAACTGGACGGGGCTATGTGTACAGGCCATTGTTCTCCCCGATATTGATATTATTCCGGGGAACGAGCCTATTCCCATACCCAGCCTTGACCACATTGCTGGACGCAGTAAGCGAGCTATCCAGCTCATCCCCTTACTTGTAGGTCTAGGGGTCTCTGGAGCTATGGCTTCTGGCACAGCAGGTCTAGGGGTAGCAATACATTCCTATACAAAATTATCTAACCAATTGATCGACGATGTCCAAGCTCTCTCTGGTACCATTAATGATCTCCAGGACCAGATTAATTCACTGGCTGAGGTTGTCCTACAAAACAGAAGGGGGTTAGACTTACTCACAGCAGAACAGGGAGGAATATGCTTAGCCCTACAGGAACGCTGTTGCTTCTACGCCAACAAATCCGGAATCGTCCGAGACAAGATAAAGAAATTACAAGACCTGGTGAAAAGGCGAAAGGAGCTGTTCGAAAACCCTCTTTGGAGTGGGCTGAATGGATTCCTCCCCTATCTCCTTCCCTTATTAGGACCCCTGCTTGGCCTATTGATCCTACTATCGCTAGGTCCTTTCTTATTCAACCAACTCATGGCATTTCTTAAGCAACAAATAGAAGCCATCCAAATGAAACCCATACAGGTCCATTACCACAAAGTTGAAATGGCTGACAGGGACGCGTATATGGGAACTTACTCAGACGCTGTCTGAAGGTAAACGTTCCTCTTTCCTACCCTTGGTGAGCTGGGCTGGATAGCCAAAGATGGGCAACTGGAGAGTATACCCAAAATTTGAAACAGGACCTCCACACCACCTAAGACAGCACTGGGCCAAAAGCTGCCCAGTCAGCCCATGACGGGTAAGGTGTGTAGGCCGGGTATATGTGATCTCCTGACCTAAGACAGGCACAGCCCCCTCAAGGAGCGTTCCCTGGCCAATATAATATAAAAAAGGGGACCTGTGGGAAACTGTGCTCCCAGGACTGCATCTGGATGACCAAAGATAACATTTTTTGCACAATAGGGGGCTCTTGACAGTTATTACTTAGGCACCCTGGCGGCAGACATCCTGGCCCCAAATAGACCTCTCTGTTGAGATAACCTATTCTTGATATTTATGGCCTAACTACCCTCCCGCTGACATCATTAGAGGAATTCCCTCACTCTCTCCCTGCCTATATCTATCCCCGTATACCTTGCAATAAACGAGACTTGATCAGAAAGCCTGTCTTGTCTCCGTCTCTCGTGCCTCTTGTCCTTTCATTCCCACTCCCCCTCTAGGGTCTGCATTGACTTTACCCGCAGGTCGGGGCATCCAATCACCAAAAAGATGATGTTTTATTGATTCCCAAGGGTGCGAGGTACTATTATAGGTAATGGGGCTAACACAAATCTGGGGAAAATTATAATGACATTGTAGAATAATATCATGTAAGGATATTCTTTGCTCTAGGCCATGGCAATTCCATTTCAAACTTGCTGTCAATTTCTTTTTTTTTTTTTAAATATATTTTTATTGAGTTTTTTAAAGAGAGGAAGGGAGAGAGATAGAGAGTTAGAAACATCGATGAGAGAGAAACATCGATCAGCTGCCTCTTGCACAGCCCCTACTGGGGATGTGCCCACAACCAAGGTACATTCCCTTGACCGGAATCGAACCTGGGACCTTTCAGTCCGCAGGCTGACACTCTATCCACTGATCCAAACTGGTTTCAGCTCAATTTATTTTGTATAGACAATGTCTTAGTTATATTTTCTGCACCTCTCCCAGGAGCAAGTAGTGATAGTCCCTTCCTTTGGTGTCCACACAAGCCAGAAACCTCTTTTTATTTATTTATTTTGTTATTATTATTATTATTATTTAAAATTTCTCCATTGATCAAGGTGTCACACATTCGTCCCCATCCCCCCACTCCATCCCACACCCCCCCCCACGGATGCCCCCTCCCCCCTGCCGTCCCCAACCACCGGCCAGGCTCGCATGCATGCACACAAGTCCCCCGGCTGATCCCTCCCCCCGACCCCCAGTTCCCTCCACCCTCCCTCTGAGGCCCGACAGTCCGATCGATGCCTCCCTGTCTCTCGGTCCGTTCTTGTTCATCAGTCTACGCTGTTCATCATTTCCCCTAGATGAGTGAGACCATGTGTCACCAGAAATATACTTATAAGAACCGAATGTGAGACGAGCAACAATAGTTATGCTGACAGGCAAATGAATCAGTCTGTAGTGAGTTTCCCTCTGGACCAACAGTTCTTTTGAGACCCAACCACAATGTCCACCAGTTCCTTATGTGTACATGTCAGCACCGACTCCTCAGTTCTGGATGGTGGACAAATGGTGTCAATGCAGGTCCAACTCCCCCAGGTCCGGTCTTGCCCGGACCCAGGGGCGCGGCCTCACCTGGACCCGGGATCCAGCCTCACCCGGACCCAGGGGCATGCGGCCTCACCCGGACCCGGGCTCCAGCCTCATCTGGACCCAAGGGCGCGTGGCCTCACCTGGTCCCAGGGGTGTGCAGCCTCACCCGGACCCAGGGGCGCGTGGCCTCACCCAGACCCAGATCCAGCCTCACCCGGACCCAGGGGCACGGCCTCACCCAGACCCGGGTCCCAGCCTCGCCTGGACCCAGGGGCGCGTGGCCCCACCCGGACCCGGGACCCAGCAGGGCTTCGTCTTCTTGATCCCAATTCCTGTCAGTCAATTCCCTCTCAGCAATTCCTTCGGCCATTTTCTCAAACCTCTGGGGAGGCTGCCACGGAACTCACTGGGCGGCGGGCTCGGCGAAGCTCCGGTGCACCTGGTGAGCGGCGGTAGGCTGGTCCGAGGTCGCTGCGGCGGCACTCGGGTCTGCAGCGGCGACCAGTCACCGGGCGAGCGCAACTGGCCGCTTCTGGGGTGCAGAGATTCTCGAATGACTCAGAGGTCAGCAAGCGTGGAGTCTCCCACCCATATGCCCCAGGCGCTCATCTGTCCATGCTTGGCAGCGAGCGGAGCCGTCCCCTCAGCTGGAGACTGCCGGGAGAACCGCACCAAGAATGTTCCAGGCCGCCATTGTGTCACCAGAGCTGTAGTTCTTAAAGTGTGATCTTTGGCTCACCGGCATCAACATCATCCCGCGTCCCCCTCTCTTTTATTCTAGTTGTAGAGCATCCGCTCAGTCAGCCCTCCAGTGGTTCTGGATGGTGTCTGCTCTGTTTTCCAGTTGTAGTTTCAAAATTGTTGTGGTAGGCAACAATCAGGCATCTGCCCTATGCCGCCATCTTGGTCCTTCAGAAGATTCTTAAGTAACCTTATAAATGTGGTTCTGAACACTGTGTCGTCCATTAGTTTACTTTCCTCCATCCCTTCTATTTGTGACCTGCTTCGGTGTCTCCACATTTTGGCTGCCTTCCTAAGTTGATGGAGTGGCTTTGTGTGGTCAGTGACCTATAGGGGTCGGTAGCTCAGCTTCCCCAATCTCCCTAGGTGGTCGCTCTTGGTACCCCCCTTTGTGGACTGAGTGCAAAGTCTTGGTGTTGTTAAGCCTTGATTGCTGTTGGTACACTGGGAAGATTTGACCTCCAGTCCAATTGGCTGTGAGGATCAGCTGTGTCTACGCTGGGAGACAGCCTTATTCAACTAGACTTGCAAAATTGTGTAAGCCTCTGTGCTCAGCTTGGATGGGGCGGAGTTTCAGGGTGGAGCCTACAGCCTTGGCTTCCCATCAGCCGCGCCCTATGAGGTTCCTGGGTCTCAGTGTCCCTCTGTATTCCCTGCAAACACCTCTGAGAGAAAGGCACCCTGGAGTTTCGCCCACTGCCAAACAGTCTAGTCTCTCCCCCAATGAATCTGGATTCCCAGATTGTCGCCCAGAACTGGAGTTCAGTGTAGTTGGAACTGGGGCTCAGTGCAGTCCAGAGCTTTTGTCTCCTTCCCACTAGGGCAATTCAGCGGCATAATCAACAGACCATCCTCTGCGCGTATTCCCATGCGCGCCTCCGGAGCTCTGCCTTTCGCCGCTCCTCTGTGTTTCCGCCTTACAGCCCAGATTCCCCCAGTATGAGCCTGGCTTCCCAGGGTCTCGCCCGGAACTGGGGTTCAGTGCAGTCGGAGCTGGGGTTCAATGCAATCTGGAGCTTTTATCTCCTTCCCTCTAGAGAACGCCGGCCAGGCAGTCAACGCCCTGTCCTCTCCGGCTCCGTCCTCGCCGCACGTGCGCGCACCCGTGTCTCCGCCCATGTCTCCATACCTCAGGCTTTTAAGGCTCCTCTGATTTTGCTTGTGGTTTTCTCTTTCCTTCTAGTTGTGGGCATTTCAGTCAGCCAGCTTTCCTGTGGTTCTGGATGATGTCCGTTTTCACTTTTAGTTGTATTTTTGAAATTGTTGTGCCAGGCTGCAGGTTAGGTATTTAACCTATGCCGCCATCTTGGTTTCTCCCAGAAACCTCTTTTTAATTTTACACACAAAGGAGCCATGGTTTGATTTTGTGTCCTACAAAAGGGAAGCTGGGTGGCAAACCCTGTGTAATTATACTTCCTTGCCACACCCATGGTCCTCCTGGATGACCAAGGTATTTGGTATTATTGGTGACAACATTAGGTGGGGGTTCAGCCCATCTAAGGGCTTCCCCTGTTTTTAATAGCTCCTTTGTCCCTCCCGCTTTCCTATAAAAACCTTCTATTTTGTACATCTCCTTTGAGCTCCCCTTTAGTTGCCAGAGAGGAACTTTTACCTCTCCCTTAAAGAATTTAAATTTTGAGTCTTGCCAATAATAAGAGTTATCACTAGAGATAATATTTTGTGACCTATATCTAGGGCAGGGCAAATTTCTAATTACTGAGCATCTACAATGTCCTTCCTCCCTTCTGTAGCTCCAGGTGCTTTACCTCATCTTCAGCTCAGAAGGTCATATAAATGTTACCTCACTGTCTCTTTCTGTCTGTGAACCTCTCATGTATGCTTCCAAGTAGATTCCACTGGGAGATAGATATTTGGTAACCAAGTTTTGCCAGTAACTATGGTAGTTCATGATTGTTCCCTATAAATCTCAGTCTATTGATAATGATGCAATAGGGTAGGAATGCCTGGCCACTGTCCTAGGTCCTACTACTTTTTCTGAGACCAGAGTCAATATTGTGACTAGATGGACCCTTGTGGTCCTTATTGTAATCGCCACAATTGGACCCTCATCTAAATAAGACTATAAAATCTGGAAATTGTGTATGAAATACAGGAGCATGTTTGTAGCACAAGTACCTGACTAAGCTTTTTTTCAAAGACATCCATCTCAGATAATCATATTGCCAAATGTATGACAGTGCTACTAAATAAGCACTCATGTTGCCGCCACCCATGAAGTTTTCTTTTTCTTTTTAATTTGCTTTGGAACTTGAAATATATGCCATTTTATTTTTAATGAGAAGGAATTTCAATACAAGCAAAGAAAGGAAGTTCACATTAAACAAAGGATATATCTAGGGAGCAAAGTTTATTTGGAATTAAACACAGAATTTTTGTGATTTTTACATAAGATTAACATATTATAATATTCTCCTTGTAGAAAACCCTGAGTAACCTAGATGACTGACCACAGGGGTGATCCTGCTTTTCCTTCAGCCGCCCTAATTCCAACTCTTATGTTTTAAAGAAAAAGTGAACCCACAAAAGCCTAGACATCCTGTCTTGGACCTCAATACAGGGAGAGCCCTTCAGTCGAAGTCCATTTTCTATCCCTCTGTCTGTCTGTCTGTCTGTCTATCTGTCTCTTTCACACACACACACACACACACACACACACACACACACACACACTCACTCACTTTCCTGTGTGGCATGTGAGCATGCTACACCTGTGAGTGATAAACCTTACATTTTCATAGCTCCATGATGGTTGTTGCAATCATAATAAGGACCATAAAGATCCATCTAGTCATAACAATGGCTCTGGTCTGAGGAATAAGTAGTAGGACCCAGGCCAGTGCCCAGGCATTCCTATCTTATTGCATCACTATCAAAAGAATGAGACTTATAGGGAACAACCATAAAGTCTACAGTATCAGGAAGATCAGTTAAGGTACTGATGTACAAAGAATGAGGTACACATGGTGAATACAAGAACATGTTATGTACAATGATACATGTCATTTGAGAAGAAATTATTGTTAAGACATCAATGTTGCCAGTGAATTAAATGAAAACTTCCAAATATTTCTAATCAAGGTTGGAAAAAACGTTGTGAAGGTCAAAAAAGACAAAGGGGACTACTGTCCATATAACAGACAGAGCAGAAAGCTTAATAAAATGGTTACTTAAATTGTATAGGAGAGTTGAAACAAAAAAAGGAAATTCAAAGACAGAATAAAAGGAACAGGTCTGAAAACTACCATCTGATGAAAGAATCTCAATTTCTGGTTTTGGGTCTTGGAGCACTTTTTCTACCTCAGGATGATTGTCCCTTCTGTACCTGCCATCCCATAGAATCTTCTCAGGGCTCTCTTTATGTCTTTGTTCCTGAGACTGTAGATGAAGGGGTTCAACATGGGTGTGACCACGGCATACATCACTGAGGCTGCTGCACTTGAGTGTGAGCTGTGGGTAGCATCAGAGCTGAGATACACTCCTAGGCTGGTACCATAAAATAAGGAGACAACTGAGAGGTGAGATGCACACGTAGAAAATGCCTTATACTTCCCCTGAGCTGATGGGATTGCACGTATGGAGGATACTATCTTAGAGTAAGAGTAAAGGATCCCAGCGAGGGGACCACCACCCAGTAGTGCAGTTACAAAATACATCACCATGTTATTGAGAAAGGTGTCAGAACAGGCAAGTTGGACGACCTGTTTCATTTCACAATAAAAGTGTGTGATTTCAATATCTGTACAGAAGGACAGCTGCAACACCATTACACTTTGTAACAAGGAATTCAGGCCACTTGTGATCCAGGGCACCAGAACCAGCAGTCCACAGAGTCGGGGGTTCATGATGACCATGTAGTGCAGGGGGTGGCAGATGGCCACAAACCGGTCATAGGCCATCACGGTCAAGAGGATGTCATCCAACACTGCAAATAGTAGGAAAAAATAAATCTGGGTGATGCAGCCTTCATAGGTGATGACTTTGCTCTGTGTCAGGATGTTCACCAGCATCTTTGGGACGGTGGTGGAGGTGAAACAGATGTCTACCAAGGACAGGTTGGAGAGGAAGAAGTACATGGGTGTGTGGAGGTGGGAGTCTGAGCTGACAGCCAGGATGATGAGCAGGTTTCCCAACACAGTGATCAGGTACATGGAGAGGAAAAGCCCAAATATGAGGGGCTGCAGTGCTGGTTCCTCTGAAAATCCCAGAAGAACAAATTCTGAAATTGGGGTATCATTGCTGTGTCCCATGTGGTGTAGGTGACTAGCAGTAAAGGAAAAATAGCATGATCAATTTTTAAACAAATGGCTATTACTAACATAGTTGATATGCTATAATTATATTTTGCAGTAAAGTAATCAATATCTATTTTTCAACATATCAAACCCTTTAAAACACACATCCCAACCCATGACATCTCTGATTAGTAATTTCTGTCCTCCTCAGACCTTTTCCCCAAGGTGGTCATGGATTACACAGGTTTTTGTTTGTTTGTTTTAAAATCATTATAATTGAGAGTATTACAGATGTCCCCCTTTTTCATCCCATCATCCCCTTTACACAGTTCCCACTCCACTGCAGGCTTTCACCATCCTATTGTCTGTATCCATAGGTAATACATATATGCATATAAGTTCTTTGGATAATATCTTTCCTACTCTCCCCCTTCCCTCTGAGATTCATCAGTCTGTTCCATGTTTCCATGCCTCTGGTTCTATTTTGTTCATCAGTTTATTTTGTTCATTAGATTCTTTGTTCATTTATCTTGATTTTTAGTTTCAATTATTGATAGATATGTTTTTATTGCCATTCTATTGTTCACGTTTGCGATATTTTTCTTTGCCTCCTTTTTTTCTTCTTCTTCCTCCTCCTCCTCCTCCTCCTCCTCCTCCTCCTTCTTCTTTTTCTTCTTCTTTTTCTTCTTCTTTTTCTTCTTCTTCTTCTTCTTCTTCTTCTTCTTCTTCTTCTTCTTCTTCTTCTTCTTCTTCTTCTTCTTCTTCTTCTTCTTCTTCCTTTTCTCCTTCTTCCTTTTCTCCTTCTTCTTCTTCTCCTTCTTCTTCTCCTTCTTCTTCTTCTTCTTCTTCTTCTTCTTCTTCTTCTTCTTCTTCTTCTTCTTCTTCTTCTTCTTCTTCTTCAAGAATACCCTTCAACATTTCATGTAATACTGGTTTGATGGTGATGAACTCCTTTAGCTTTTTCTTGCATGTAAAGCTCTTTATCTGTCCTCTAATTTTAAATGGTAACTTGGCTGGATAGAGTAATCTTGGTTGTAGGTCATTGATATTCATCACTGAATATGTCTTACCACTCCCTTCTGGCCTGCAACATTTCTGTTGAGAAGTCAGCTGAGAGTTGTATGGGTGCTCCCTTGTAGGTAACTAACTTCTTTTCTCTGGCTGCTTTTAAGATTCCCTCTTTGTCTTTTTCTAAAAATATATTTTTATTGATTTCAGAGAGAAAAGGAGAAGGAGACAAAGAGATAGAAACCCATCAATGATGAAGGAAGGTCATTGGTCAGCTGCCTTCTGCACACCCCTTACTGGGGGTGGAGCCCACAACACAGGAATGTGTCCTTGACCGGAATTGAACCTGGGACCCTTCAGTCTCAGTTTGATGCTTTATCCACTGAGCCAAACCAGTTAGGGCTACAGCCTAATAATTGTTAATATCCTCACCTGAAGGTGAAGATTGCAGTATGCATCGGCCCTTGATGGTGGGGCAGATAATCAATATACTGTATGCAGAGAGCTTGGTGTACTTCCTTCTTGTTGGTAAATGAATGGTTACCACTGTGATGGGATGAGGCTGATTATTCTACATCTCAAATGTCTTTATTGCTTACCAACACCTCGGTCTCCAATCCACAGACATATTTCAGTTCCCTGTCATCTCTCCCATCTAACAGGTGGGCACCCCTCTAGCCATATTCACACATTGACTCAGAGAGTACTTTAATGCTGATCTTTGAACTCTCTGATTAAAATTCCTCCCCTAGTCATACTGCACTGGAGATAGAAGCCAAAATTTCGTAGCTTCAAACACGAAGCTGAAGTGTCTGAACTTTTAGCCAGCTCCACCCTCACAGAGCCCTGACTTCCCTCACACTGCTCTCCTAAACATTGAGCTTGACTTCAGCTTCACCTGACACCACAGCTTCAGGGCTCAGAGCCTTTATGGGCTTGCTTTCCTCTGCTTGGGGTCACCCCACTGGCCTTTATGGAATTTTTCACCCCCCTCTCCACCCTCCAAACTCCCAAGTCCTCTTCAGAGCGACTGGATCCTCTCCTGCATGGATCTTTTCTTTTTCTAACATTAGCACAGGAAAATGTCACTTTCTCATGCTCTTAATCTAAGTGTTAGGGCACCCACGTTGAGACTTTTATTTAATTCCATGTCTTTGTTCCCTACTAGACTGTGAGTACCTGAGGCAAATAGCCTGTTATAGATACTCATTCTCCCCCTTCAGATTTAGTTTAGTGTGACCGAACAAACATGTATTCTATGAAGTTAGGTGTGGAGGACAAGCTTGAGGAAGTTCTCTATATTCTGAGATCAGGAGCCATTTAGGGTGTCAGATTACAGTTGTAAGAATGAAATAGAATGGAATCAAGGAGGCACAAAAGAAAGTGTTAGAGTGTGTCATACACAGTGAGGGTACATACATAATCATTTCATGGCTCCCTTTGTTCACTCATGCATGTGTGTGTGTGTGTGTGTGTGTGTGTGTGTGTGTGCGCGTGTTTCTTTGTCTGTGTGCAAAAATGCTGGGTCACAATGTAAAAGGCATGTCTTATTTTGGGAAACAGTGAAACAAATCTGGAATTTAACACAATAAATGCTAGGACACCTTAAAAGGCCATTTCCTGATAATGAGGGGAAAATAACAGTGAAAAGCCCAGCAGAGAGCCAGGTGCAGAGAGAAGATGCAGCCAGCGTGGGTGCTGAAGTTACCTGGGACTCAAGGGACCACACTCCAACTGGACCTTCCCTGCTCCACTGGCCTCATCACAGCGTCCTCCCCAGCCTCTGATCTAATTGTGATTCCTGCACCTATGCCACGTTTATTAGATCACTCTGGTGTTTATATGGCTCCATAGCATCTTTCCTTTGTTATTTTTGGCTTTGAGGTTTCATCTCTTTTGTGACACAACTGATGGGTGAGCATTAGTCCTGGTTATGTTCCTTGTCAACGTTCAAATCATCCCCGAATACTTTTTATAAAATCCTGCTTAATTGATCTCCTTTCTTCACATATTACCCCTGAGAATATGATATCATAGCACATTTATCTTATTGTACTGGGGCTTCTTTGTATAATGTGAGGTCAAATGAGCAGGGAGCCCACTGACTTTGTTCATTTATGTAGTTTTATAAATGTGTGCTTTCATGTGGAAAAAAAGTTAAGGAATGAAATATTCGTAATATAAAAATGGCAGGGAAAATAAACATGGTTAAATATTGTGTATTCAAATAATGACATTACTAAAATTGAATAAAATTGTAAAACAAAAGAAACGCCAACCCCCCCACCCCCCCCAAGTCTTTAATCACATCAATATAGGTCTTCAATGCCAGATATATGGGAAAGGGTGTGCAAATAAAAATACAGAAATATACTTTTAAAGGGCAGTTGTGTAAGCAGTGTCTACAGTTATAATTTCTACCTATGTAAACATAAATAGATTATGCTTAGAAATTGGATGGAAAAGATCATTAATTGAATGCAAAAGAATGTTTTTGCCAAGGTGAAAGATGTAGAACTGTTTACGTTTAAAAATAATGGGAGAAGACACAATATGACAGACTGATGGAATTGACCACACAAAATTAATACATTTTCATCCATTCTCCTAAATCCATCATACATATATAAAGGAATTCTATGCCAAACAGCAATGTTTTTAGGAGAAAACTAATTTAGCATACTAAATGTATTAACTATATATTCGCCTACCTAGCAAGCAGATATGGTAGTTTCTCAGCTCTGAGCTGGCCTGGTTAGGCTCTCAGGTTACCTCAGGGAGAAATTCTGGGATGCATTCCTTGAATCTTCCCACAGCATCTGCTGCACTCTCAGACTCACCTGGATGGGTCTCTGAAAGGAAGGGCTCCTTGTAGAAGTCTGAATTGCTCCCTGGATGGTTAATGTGGGAGACTGAAGCTCTGTTCTCAGACAAAAGAGCAGGAAGGAGTCAAGCATTAGTCTCAGAGTCAGACTTGAGACTCCAAAAGAAACAAATATGTTCTGTTCCAGCCTAACCTCAAACAGGTTGGGAGTCTGCCCTAGAGGAGATATTACTCCTCCCTTTATCTGCTCATTAGATACCTGTTTGCATTGTTGCTCCCACCTCTGAGACACGGTTTCCCTGTGGGACAAACTGGTCTGAATAGAATGGAAAATTTTCCAGCTGTTCTCTGTTCCCAAGGGACCAGGTTAGATGTTAAGTGAATCTTGTTTTTGTTACTCCTTCTTCATGTCCCTCTTGTGGTTTCATCTCCCAGAACCTTATCCAACTTTGAATTAAATTTTCTCTAAAGTCCAAGACCGTGGAGACTGGCTTGACTAGGAACCTTGGATTTTCAAAGTGCTGAATTGTTGCGAGGCACAAGCCATGATACGTCCAGAGAATTGCAATTTCTCTCTTCAACAAGGGAGAGGACTGTGTGACTTTGATGTAAAGCTTTGTGCACCACCCTCCTTGGCTTCATGACACATTTGCCAAATCAATGAGAAATTTCATACTTATATTAGAAGATAAGAGCTACTATTTAGTCCCACATTGTAAGACCTGTGTTAATTATGAGACATAATTATATAATTTAATGCTATACAATCTGTGTTTAGTACCTTATATGCATTATTTGATTTAAAGTTTATAAAAGTCTTTTCTCTGAAGTGATCAAAGTATCAACTTCATTCTCCATTGCACTAGTGGGGCTTGAAGAAGTTTAGTGACCAACCTAAAATTATAATCAGAGTAAGGAATAGATGTTGATTAGATGTCATGATGCTTTCAGTTCTCAAACTGTGCAGTGGTTCCCAACGAGGGAAAATCTGAAGGTAGGCTGCTAATACTTGCAATACCCAACACACATAATTATGTCATATTTAGAAGGTAAAAATTCCTAGTCTAGATGAGCCCTTCTCCAATTTCACAGTGCATATTATTGAGTAAACAATATTATTGACTGGGTGTTTCATCACCAAAAGGACTTATTCAGGAAAAAGAAAGTATTGCAACTCATGCATGCAGACATGACAAGCTACATGCACACTCTGGCCTGTGTGCCAAGATGGAGGGGTCCTTATGGAGGGAAAGGAAGAGGGTAGGGGAAGTTAGAACCATGGAGTTTTATCAACATAGAATTCTTCCTGTAGGGCTCTCATGATTACAGACAGTGTGAGAAATTCCATTAGTGCTAGCTCCTCCCATAGACCCTCCTGACTGGTTATGTTTGCTTAAGTTCCTGTTAGTCTTTATCAATATGAGTCACCCACGATTGTAGTTCAAGTACAGATGCTGATTCAGCAGGTGCTGGTGGGCCTGGGGCATCTGCATTTCTCATAAGTTCCAGGAAAATGCTGGTTTTGAGGTCCTGGTCTGAGGACCACTCTTTAAGTAGCAAGTTTTGGTCCTGTTGTAGAGTAAGGGGCAAGTAGTTGTAGGCCATCTTCACCAAAAATTGTGTTTGCTTAAGATTTTGAATGAGAGATATACAGTCATGCACTGCTTAACGAACAGGGATATGTTCTGAGAAATCCATCCATAGGCTATTTTGTCACTTAGTGCACATCAGAAAACCTAGATGGAAACCGTGGAAAATTAAGTAATCCTGAAAATACCACCTTAGCCACCATCATTAGCTGAAGACAGAACAAGGTGTTGAGGGAGGGGAGTCAGATATGGGAGATTACAGTAAACAGGCTAATGTTGTTATGCAGGTTAAAGTAATTGTCTTTTGCATTGATATGAGTTTCTAGAAATAAGGTCACTGCCTAACCATTCCTAGTACAGGCTCAGACAGCACCCTTCTTTGTGTGGTGTGAGCTCAGACAGGATGGCATGGGGGCCTGGAGCATGGGGCTTGTGCAGTCCCCTAGGCTGGTGCAGATTGGAGGGGAGTGTTTGCCCCAGGAAAGATGGCACTGGTCCCGATGTGGCTTCTTCTACAAATATTTTTCAGTTGGATCTCCAGGTTGATTGTTGTATAATTTAGTTGTGATTCCAAGTCCAGGCTGGGAGAGGAGAGAGCAACTTCTCCCAGCTCTGCTGCCATCTTCCTCAACAATTTTACTTTAAATCTTTGTGTTTACATTTCTACTTTCTTTTAATTTCACTTTAATTTAACCATTTGTTCTTTTATCTTCCATTCGCTCCAAATTTTTTCAAGTTCTCTTTCAACATGAGAGATTAAAATTTTAATGAGTCTGTGTTGGACATATATGTGTGTGCGTTTAGTAGAAAGAAATTCAGATAAAATGCACACACATGTATGCATACATATACTTGTTACCTGTGAAGGAGTTCTTAGACTCACCAAATATTTCTAAATATTTTATTTATTAACAAAATGGACTGAATTAGGTTTATCACCTCACATCATCACCAGAAATAAGGAAGCAGAGGATCAGGATAATTACTTGTACTCTTAATTTCTGTATGGCTCCTTTAATTCAGAAAAGTTTGCATTTTAAATAAGTTCAGTTTATTTCATTCATTAATTCCAATAAGTTATTTAAAATAAAAACAATTTTTTAGAACCAGAAAATGAATGTCAGGAACATTGTGGGATACAAAATGAATTTACAGAAATCTGTGGTGTCTAATAACAAACTGTGAGAGAGAGAAATTAAGAAAATAATCCACTTAGAACTGCATCAAAAAGAATAAAATACTAGGAGTAAACATAACCTAGGAAGTGAAAGATCTGTACACTGAAAACTATAACATATTGCTGAATGTTATTGAAGAAGATGCAAAAATGGAAAGGTATATGCTGGCCACTGATAGGAAGAATTAATATTGGCATCACTCATGCTAAAAGTCCAGGATGCCAAACCCAGATTTAATACTGGATCTAATGGAAATTTCTATATCTCCCAGAAATACAATTTTAATCAGCCAGGTTGGAATCTTTTGGTGAAGCACCAGTGAGGTAATCTGTCACATGGGCCCTCTCCATCCCTGTCGAAAGAAGAAGGAATCTGCATGATAAAACCTTCTTGTTCTCCTCTCTCAAAGAAAAGATGTCAAGGTCCCCCTACCCCCTCCCCCCCTGCAAATCCTTTCTTTTCTGTTACTAAGAGCTTCCTTATGCTACATTTTTTTTTTCTGTAAAAACCTTCTACTCTTGTACAACCCTTCAGAAATTTGTCTTACTTGTTAGGTGGGATGTTGTCTGATTCCTGAATCACTTAATAAAGCAATTAGATCTTCAAATTTATTAGATTGAATTAAAAACACATCCAAAACAACCTATAGATTCAATGCAATCTCTATCAAAATTCCAATGTCATTTTTCACAGAAATAGAGCAAACAGTTCTTAAACTTGTAGGGCACTACAAAAAAATCCTGAATAGCCAAAGCAATCTTGAGAAAGTAAAACTAAGCTAGAATCATCATGCTCACAGGTTTCAAACTACATACAAAGGTATAATAATTAAAGCAGTACAGTACTGGCATAAAAACAGACTCACAGATCAAAGAAACAGAAAACAGAGAGCCCAGAAATAAACCCATGCACATAAGGTCATTAATTTAGGAAGAAGGAGCCAAGAGTACCCAATGGGGAAAGGGTAGTATCTCCAATACTTCATCTTTTGCTCAGAATGTCACATATGCCTCATTTCCTCTTTGTCTCTGTACCTCTCATGAATGTATGTGCTACTGGACCGCTTGTATGCTGGGGGCTGGCCCTGCCCCAACACAATCCGGAACTTTCGAGTGTCAGGTGACCTTCAGTTTCTTGATTCATCCAGGAAAGTTTTCAAGGATGAATAAAAATGAGAATACAGCAAGTTTTATTCTGGTAGAGAGACAAAGAAAGAGGCCTGGGCGTGTGTGCCACTGTAGAAGAAATGTACCCATATGAGTGGACCAACGTGAGAGTGAGTTGCACCGGTGGTCAGTTAGTTCCTGGGATTTTATGTGTGTTCAAGGTGGAAGAGGGGGGTGGTGGTCTCCAAGCGCTGTGGCACCAAATTCTGACTCTGCCTTTTGGGTGGAAGGGAGCCTTGTTCCTAACAGGGTTGTTGTGGAAGTGTCATGGAGTTTGTCCCCCTTGGCCACCTTTCTATTTGTGGTGTCACTTTTCATTGTAATGATGGTATAATGAGCTTTGGGGTAGGTCTTTGGTCAATTTTCTTCCATCTTGGAATGATCTGGTTCTAGTCAGTCCTTGTAGTTGTGACCTCTAACCACTGCAGGGGTTTCCTGCCATAAACTGTTTTCTCTTTGATCATGCCCAGATGTGGGGGTTTTGGTTTCTTTCTCTCCTGCCTCATATCCATATAGAAGCCACTTTGACATATATACTTGATAATCAATCGTCCCAGGTAGTATTCTAGGAATTCTGGACACTGAGTTTAATAAGATGATAAAACTAGGAGATTAGTTATAAATCCTAGTAGCATGATACTAGTGTAAATACCTGACATTAAACTTTTGATGTATGAGGCATCTGTTTCAAAGACATCTATCCTATATAATAAAAGCCTAATATGTGAAGTGTCCCGTCATCCATTCACCAATCATAGCAAAATATGCTATTGATATGCTAAGGCCGCTCAACTGCTCAGTATGACGTGCACTGACCACCAGGGGCAGATGCTCCGACCAGTAGGTTGTCTTGCTGCTGGGGTCTGGCCAATTGGGACTGAGCAAGATGGAAGAGCAGTTAAAGTACTGACGCCCTGGAGCCCTCCCATCATCCCTCTCCAGCTGACCAACCTCCCGCATCCCTCCCTGACCCCGATCATGAATTGGTGGGATCCCTTGGCCTGACCTGCACCCTCTCACAATCCGGGACCCCTTGGGGGATGTTGGAGAGCTGGTTTTGGCCTGATCCCACAGGTCTGGCCGAGGGACCTGACTGGTACACTAATTCGTGCACCAGGCCTCTAGTATCAAATAACCCTATTTCCAGTTTTATGACAAGGCTACTAGAGAAGCACTCAGGTCTCTCCTCACAACTCAACCTATTCTCTCTCTCTCTCTCCCTTCTCCCTCCCTTCCCCCATTCTGAGACCTTCTGATGTGACCCTTAGGATGTTGTGTATCCTCTAGGACCTGTAAGTAATAAACCTTGTGATTTAATAGATCCCTCATGATTGTTGCAATTTTAATAAGGACCACAAGAGCCCATTCAGCCACAACATTGGCTGTGGTCTGAGGAACAAGTAGCAGGGCCCAAGGCCAGTGCCCAGGCATTTTCAGCCTATAGCATTACCATCAATAGGCCGAGACTTATAAGGAACAATGATAAAGTCAACATTATCAGGAAGAGCAGTTAAAGTACTGATGTATAAGGAATGAGAAACATAAAAGTTAAAATGGAGGTGTCAGATTTTTCTGTAATGAAATTATATAAGTAGTGTGAATAACCAAGCAAAGTTTTTCCCAGTGAATAACACAACTTATGACTATTCTATCTATAAAATAAGAACAACTTCCTTACAATGATATATGTCATTTGAGAATAAATTAATCTTAAGAAATCTATGTTGTCCATGAAATAAACTGGAATTAGCATTCTGATCAAGGTTGGAAAAAACGATGTGAGTTTAGAACAAAGAAGAAAGGGAAAAACTGTCTGTATAATAGACGTAGCAGAAAGTGGAATGAAATGGTTACTGAAATTGTATAGAGAAGTTGAACTCAAACAAAGGAAATTCCGGGAAATAAATAAAACCAGCAAGTTGTACAAACACAATCTGATTAAAATCTCTTAATTTATTGTTTTCGTTCTTGAAGCCATGAAATCAAGTGCACTTTCTCAGACTCAGCACAGCTGTTTTTTTATGGCTGCCTACCCAAAGAATTGTTTCAGGGCCCCTTTTATGTCCTTGTTCCTGAGACTGTAGATGAAGGGGTTCAGCATGGGTGTGACCACGGCATACAACGCTGAGGCTGCTGCACTTGAGTGTGAGCTGTGGGTAGCAGCAGAGCTGAGATACACTCCTAGGCTTGTACAATAAAATAAGGACACAACTGAGAGGTGAGATGCACAGGTAGAAAATGCTTTATACTTCCCCTGAGCTGATGGGATTGCACGTATGGAGGACACTATCTTAGAGTAAGAGTAAATGATACCAATGAGGGGACCACCACCCAGTAGCACAGTTATAAAATACATCACCATGTTATTAAGAAAGGTGTCAGAACAGGCAAGTTGGGCCATCTGACTGAGTTCACAGAAAAAGTGGGCGATTTCCAAGTCTGTACAGAAGGTTAGTCGCAACAACAGTAAACTTTCTAACAAGGAATGCAGAGCACTTGTGATCCAGGACACCAGAACCAGCAGTCCGCAGACCCGGGGGTTCATGATGACTGTGTAGTGCAGAGGGTGACAGATGGCCACAAAGCGGTCATAGGCCATCACAGTCAAGAGGATGTCATCCAACACTACAAAGAATGAGAAAAAATAAATCTGGGTGATGCAGCCTGCATAGGTGATGGATTTGCTCTGTGTCTGGATGTTCACCAGCATCTTTGGGACGGTGGTGGAGGTGACACAGATGTCTACCAAGGACAGGTTGGAGAGGAAGAAGTACATGGGTGTGTGGAGGTGGGAGTCTGAGCTGACAGCCAGGATGATGAGCAGGTTTCCCAACACAGTGATCAGATACATGGAGAGGAAAAGCCCAAATATGAGGGGCTGCAGTGCTGGTTCCTCTGAAAATCCCAGGAGAAGAAATTCTGACACTCCTGTAAGATTCCCTGGTTCCATGAGGTGGGGTGACTTCTAAGAAAGAAGAAAGGAGCATGAGGACTTTTCATACAATCTAGTGTTACTCACGTGGCTCTAAGGCTACAGTGTGTCTCCCGCAGTCAAGAAATTAGTTTCAGTATTTTGGTCTGGATTTGGTTTCATCTAGGACCTTCCTGTGTCATTTCAGAGTAGGAATTTTTGTCCCAATCTCCTTTTTACCTAAGATGTCAGGTATACTATAGTTTTAATGGGAAAATTTTCATGCATTTCAGGAATATGAACTGAGTGCTGACCATGTTTTCAGCATTGTCTGGGCTATGAGTAGAGGGTGCTGAAGAACAAAAATTTGGGAAAAGACTATAGAAGCAAATAATAGAAATACCGATATATAAAAATAACATTACAAATGCTGAAAGATCTGCTCAAAGTTAATATCAGAGTATGTGATGGGCCTTGCATATAATTTAGTCAATCTGTCTCAACCAGAAATGATTTTGCCCTGAGGGGTGTCTGGCAATGTCTGAAGGGATACCACTAAATACCTACAATTCACAAAAAGCAACCCCCTCAATTATTATCCCTCCCCAAATGTCAATGGTAAAAGGTGAGAACACCTAGTTTAGATCAGCACTTCTCCAATTTCCATATTCCTATGCAGTCCCCAGGATTCGGGCTCAAATGCAGAATTTGATGCAGCAGGTCTGGAGGGCTCAGAGACTCTGCATTTCCGACAGGCTCCCTGGTGGTGTGATGCTGCAGGTCCTGGCCTGAGGACCACTCTCTGAGTAGAAAGGCTGTGGTTCTGTGTTAGAGTTAGCTGCAGGTAGTTTTAGGTCTTATGATCCAATTATTGACTTTGAATGGAGTTTTAAAGGAATAATTATTCATGCATTGTAGAGGCTATGATTATATATTGTTTCCTTTATATAAGGGCCCTTGAGCGACACAAAATAATACTGAAAAATGATTTATAACAGGTAGAATAAGAACCTCTAAAAGATGTCCACATCCTAATCCCCAGTACTTTAAATATATTATTTTTTATAGCAAGGGAAACTTAGAGTTGCAGATGGAACAGGGTTGTTAATTGGCTGACTTTATTTTATTTTAAAAATATATATTTTCATTGGTTTCGGATAGGAAGGAAGAGGGAGAGAGAGCTAGAAACATCAATGATGAGAGATAGTCACTGATCAGCTGCCTTCTGCATGCCCCCAATTGGGATTGAATTCACAACCCAGGAATGTGCTCTTCTTTTGTTTTCTTTAAATTTTTATTGTTTAAAGTATTACTTATGTCTCCTTTTCCCCACATTGACCTCTCTCTGGCACTCCCACTCCCCAGCACATGCAGGGCATGTGCTCTTGACTGAAACCCAACCTGGACCCTTCAATCCACTGGCCATCCGTCTATTCACTGAGCCAAACCAGCTAGGGAGCTAAGTGACTGAGTTTAAAATAGAAGATGAGCCTGGATCATCCAGATGGAACTAAGGTAAACACAATGGTCCCCTAGATGCAAAAGGGGAGACAAGATGAAAATGTACACTATTGGTTTTATTTTGTTTAAATATATTTTTATTGATTTCAGAGAGGAAGGGAGACTGAGAAAAAGAAAACAATGATGAGAGTGCATCATTGATTGGCTGCCTCCTGCAAGCACCCTACTTGGAATTGAGCCTGTAACCCCAGATTGTGCCCTTGACTGGATTTGAACCCAGGACCCTTCAGCCCACAGGCTGATGCTCTATCTACTGAGCCAAACCAGCTAGGGCTACACTATTGGTTTTGATGAAGGAGGAAGGGCCCTGAGTGAAGGAATGCAGGTGGTCAGAAATGCAAACTGGAATTGGGAAGAAAACAGATTCTCCCCTGAGCATCTAGAAGGAACCCAGTCCTGCACACATCTTGATATGAGACTCATTTCAGGCTTCTGGCACCTAGGCCTGTATATGTTCACTTTCAACAAAGACTGCAGGAATATTTTACAGCAGCAATGGAAATCTAATGGAGTAATTTATTCAGTAAAATACGATTCATGGATCTTCGTTTAAGTCTCTCTATTCATTAGGTTCCTTGGGTAAGGGCATTTTACAATGGCATCCCACATGAAGTAAAGAAGAAAATTTTAAACTATTTGGAGATATTCCACCCCATTAGCTGGAACAGTGAAGTCCTCATTACATAGATGTAAACTATTGTGAACTATGATGCCTTTGTGTCATTAAGACTTAAGGTACAATGTGTGGCCTTAATTTCTCTATCACTGAACTGTAGGAAGTATTGTTTCTCAGCACACTATACTCTTTGGCTAGAAGATGGTCAGTCCTCAATTTATATTCCCCAAGTGCATGGCAGAATTTCTCATTCAAAGTATGGAAAAATGACCACTGCAGGAAAAGGCTGAGTGTGGGACAGGAATTTCTACTAACTGTGCAATATAGAAAGTAAAAGAGTACAAAACCCCAAAATATGTGCAGCCTCACGAGTGATGAAGGAGAACTATTTAGTATTCCTCTTTAGACTTATTAAATATTTTTCGTGTGAATACCAGTGTGAGAGAAGAGACTGCAATGCATGTCTCACTAACTGCTGTTTCAAGCCACTCATATCTACACTCATTAGTCCGAATCTTTTCAAAGAACACAAAGCAATTTCAAATACATAGTCTTAGAAATTTAATACAAACACTCTAACTTCACTGCATTGTCCTCCACTCCTAATACTCTATCTCCTTCTCCCTGAACAGCAAAGCTCTTCAATATGTTTTTATTTCACTACAGCCATTTTATGCATCTCATTCATTCTACAATGTCATCGAACTGGACTCCCATTCCCACCACCCAATTGTCCACTATGGGTCATATATTGCAGATTCAAAGAGATACATACATATTAACATATTAAGTAAATTGAGTATAAGTTAGTTACTTTACTTAACCAAGCGTACAAACAGAGATAAAGGGTCTCTGGGCTGGGCTGCTTAGGGTCACAGTGACTCAGGTAAAAGCTGACAAGTACCATCCTTTCTGACCCTTTCCTGATGTACCTGCTGCGTTACCAGACTCACCTGGATGGGTCTCTGAGAGGAAGGTCTCCGTGTGGAAGTCTGAATTGCTCCCTGGATGGTTGATGATGAGACTGAAGCTCTGCCCCACACCAGACAGCAGAAAGGAGTGAAGCATCAGTTCCTGAGCCAGCTCAGGAATCAAAAGCCAAAACCATGACCTGTCCCCTAACATTTTACAAGGTGAGGACTGCACAGGGGAGATATTTACATCTCTCTCTATAACCTGCTCATCTGGCACATTTCCCTGTGTCTTTTAAACATTTAAGCACATGATTTCCCTCTAGGCCTCTGGAATAAACAGATAGAAATTTTTCTTAATGATTCTCTGATCCCAAGAGACCAGTTAAAAATCAAGTGAGTTCAGTTTTTATGATCCCTTGTCTTGATCTTACATGCTTTCCAGAGACCTCTTACTACCTTATTCCAACACTGATTGACCATTTTCTTCAATGTCTGAGATTATGGAGCCCATCAGGACCAGGTCCCTGTGATCCCCAAGCACTGATCTGTGGTGGGGACACACCCCTGATGTCTCTAGAGAATTGCTCTTCTCCTCTCCAACAAAAGGACTGAGTTCCTTTGATATGGAATCCTGGGCTTCACACTCTTTGGCTTCCTGACACACTTGTCAAAATAATAAGGAATTTTGTACTCATTTCACAAGTGAAGAGCTGTCATTTAGTACCTCATTGTAAAATATTTGTTAAGTATGAGATACATTTTGAAAGTTCTATGCCATATATTCTGAGCTTAGTACCTTATAGAGTTTGCCTGATTTAATTTTTCAAAATGCCCATTCTATTATGAATTCCATTCCCATTACAAAAATTGAGTTTGAAGGAGTTTATTGATTTGCTCAAAGTTATGAACTAAATAAGGGATGGGCCTTGATTGGAATCTGTCAGGTTTCTTCCAGTTTTCAAACTTTGGGTCAGTGGTTCTCTACCTGAGATGATTTTGCCCCTGGAAATATTTGGCAATGCCTGGAGGAAGGTTGCTCAACACCTATAATACCCTACACCAATAATTATGCTGCCCTACTTGCCAACATGAGAAGGTGAGAAAATCTAATGTAGACCAGCACTTCTCCAACTTCAATGTTCATATAAGTTACCAGGATTATAGTTCAAATGCAGGTCTTGGTGGGCCCAGAGATTCTTTGAATCAAACAAGTTCCCAAGTGGTGTTGATGCTGTAGGTGCTGGTCTGTGGACCACACTTTGAGTAGGAGGGTGTGGCTGTGTTAGAGTCAGGTGTAGGTTGTTCAAGGTTTTTAGAACTAAAAATCATTTTGCATGTAATTTTGAATGCATAGTGTATTCACTCACTCTAGAAGCTGTTATAAATTCATTGTTCAACTGTTTTTATAAGGATTTATAAATGACATCATATGATAGTCTTCTGAAAAAATACCTTTTTTAAAAAAATTTTTTTATACAAGGGCTCTTGTGTGACACCATGGAATACATTACTGAAAAGATTTTCATAGTAGGCTGAGCTTCCAAAGATATCCACATCATAATCCCCAGAAACTTGTAATTTGTTACTTTTCATTGCAAGATAGGATTAGAGTAGCAGATTGAATAGTTGGGCTAATCAGTTGACTCTAAGATAAGATTGGCCATAATAATGTAGGTGGGACTAATGAAAGCATTGTGGCTCTAACATTGGGAAGAGGAAGAAAGAATTGTTGGAAATCAGAGGAAGACTAAAAGATGCTACACAGCTGGCTTTAAAGATGGAGAAAGGGCCATGTGGCATGAGAAACTGGAGTAGGAGAGGAAATGGATTCTCCCCTGGAGACTCCAGAAGTAACACACTCCTACAGACATCTTTTTAAAAATTACTATTTTATTCTATTTTTTATTTTTTATCTTTATTGTTGAAAGTATTACAGATTTCTGCCAATTCCTCCATTGTCTCCTCCACTTCACCACTGCCCCCATCCTGGCCTTCACCACACTAATGTCTGTGTCCATAGATTATGCATATCCTATATAATAAAAGGGTAATATGCAAATTGACCCTAATGATGGAATGACCAGAAAGACCACTCAATAAGTCACTATAAGGCTCACTGATCAACTCTCGGCCCCTTCCCCCATCCTGTAGGCTCTCATTGCCCAATGGCTAATGGGGAACCAGGGGTGGGTAGCAGCAGGAGGTGGGGCCGACAAGCAGGCGGAACAGCTGACCTGTTGTTCCCTCCCCCCGTCTGGCAGGCTCAGATCGCCCAACGGTGAATGGGAACTGGGGGTGTGTGGTGGGGGACATGGGTGGCGCCAGGGCATGGCCCCTGTCCTGCTGGTTGCCCCTCACACAGAGGGCGACCCGTGGTGGGGGTGAGGCCAGCCAGCGAGTGGGAATGGCTGACCTCTTGGTCCCTCCCCTGGTCCATCAAGGTCCGATCACCTGATGGCAAATGGGGAACCAGGGGTAGGTAGCAGCTGGGGGCAGCGCCAGCTGCAGGCAGCCTGGGAAGATGGCTCTGATCTCAGGCCAGGCCTAGGTACCGTACCAAGAGTAATATGCAAATTAACCATCACTTCACTACATAACCCACGCCCACCAGCCAAGCCACTCCCACCAGCAAATCAGGGTGAGTATGCAAATTAACCCCAACCAAGATGGCTACCAGAAGGGAGGCTTGGGTTTCCCTGGCAACAGAGGAAGCCAAGCTTTTCACACACTCTGACAGGCCCAGGCCTCCACTCAAGGATACAAAATTTCAATTATAGAAGATACATCAATCCCAAGAGAAATGGCTGCCGGCCACCGAGCGAGCAGGAGGCTTGGCTCCTCTCCAGGCTACAAAGTTTCAATTGTAGAAGGTAAATAAGTTCCAAATACCAGGGCCTCTGCTTGGGTTGCCAGGGGCATGGCTGTCCTGCAAACCACCATAGGCCCCTCGCCCAGGCCCCCCCACACCCCAAGGGAACCCCACCCTGATCCAGGACACCCTTCAAGGTAAACCAGCTGGTCCCCACCCGTGCACCAGGCCTCTATCCTATCTAATAAAAGAGTAATATGCAGATTGACCATCACTCCAACACACAAGATGGCTGACCCCATGTGGTCAAAGATCCTGCCCCCATGTGGACACAAGATGGCCATCACAAGATGGCCAGCAGGGGAGGGTAGTTGGGAGGGACTAGGCCTGCAAGGAAAGGCAGTTGAGAGGGACCAGGCTTGCAAGGGAGGGCAGTTGGAGGCGATCAACCCTGCAGAGGAGGGCAGTTAGGGGTGACCAGGTCGGCAGAGGAGGGAAGTTGGGGGCAAACAGGCTGACAGGGGACCAGTTAGACATCAATCAGGCTGGCATGGGAGTGGTTAGGGGGTGATCAGGCTGGCAGGCAGAAGCGGTTAGGGGAAATTAAAAAGGCAGGCAGGTGAGCAGTTGGGAGCCAGCAGTCCTGGATTGTGAGAGGGATCTCCGACTGCCCGTTTAGGCCCGATCCCAGTGGGATCGGGCCTAAACGGGCAGTCGGACATCCCTTGAGGGGTCCCAGATTGGAGAGGGTGCAAGCTGGGCTGAGGGACACCCCACCGCCCCGTGCACGAATTTCGTACACCAGGCCTCTAGTATATAATAAAATCCTAAGCAACCATTAAAGTGGAATGATCAGAACGACTGGTCACTATGATGTGCACTGACCACCAGGGGGCAGATGCTTAATGCAGGAAGCCTGGTTCACGGCTGAGGATCAAATCGGTGGTGTTGGGAGCCTCTCCCGCCTCCACGACAGTGCTAAGCATCAGGGAGCAGGTGGGTGGTAAGGAGCAAGGGGTCTTGGACTGTGAGAAGGCACAGGCCAGGCTGTGGTTCCCTGCCTTTCTACCCACCCCCCACTCCCCAGTGCACAATTTTCATGCTCCGGGCCTCTAGTATGCATATAAGCATATAAGTTCTTTGGTTATTCTCTGCATGCCCCTCCTCCCCCCTTTTCTGTGGGATGCATTAGTCTGTTCTATGCTTCCATGCCTCTGGACCTATTGTTTTGGTTGGTTTATTTTGCTTATTAGATTCCACAAATAAGTGAGATCATGTGATACTTGTTTTTCTCTGACTGGCTTATTTCACTTAGCACAATACTCTCCATGTCCCTTCATGCTGTCTCAAAGGGTAAGAGATCCTTCTTTTTTAAAACTGCATAGTATTCCACAGCTTGTTTATCCACTCATCTACTAATGGTTACATGGTTAGTTTCCAGATCTTAACTGTTGTAATTAATGCTGCTATGAATATCAGGGTGGCATATACCCTTTCTGATTGGTATTTCTGTTTTCTTAGGATATATTCCTATAATGGAGATTATTGGGTCAAATGGAAATTCCATTTTTAGTTTTTTGAGGAAACTCCATACTGTTCTCCACAGTGGCTGCACCAATTCTGCATTCCCACCAGCAGTTCAGGAGGGTTCCTTTTTCTCCACATCCTCACCAGCACTAGTCATTTGTTGATTTGCTGATGATAGCCAGGTGTGACAGGTGTGAGATGGTACTTATTGTTGTTTTGATTTGCATCTCTCAGATGATTAGTGACTTTGAGCATGTTTTCATATGTCTCTCGGCGTTCTGTATGTCTTCTTTTGAAAAGTGTCTATTTAGGTCCTTTGCCCATTTTTTGATTGGTTTGTTTATCTTCCTTTTGTTAAGTTGTATGAGTTCTCTATAAATTTTTGAGATTAAACCCTTATTGAAGATAACATTGGCAAATATGTTCTCCAATGCAGTGGGCTTCCTTGTTGTTTTGTTGATGGTGCAGAAGCTTTTTATTTTTATGTAGTCCCATTTGTTTATTTTCTTCTTAGTTTCCATGGCCCTAGGAGCTGTATTGGTAAAGATATTGCTCAACAAATGTCTGCTATTTTGCTGCCTATAGTTTCTTCTTAGATCTTTATGGTTTTCCATCTTACGTTTAAGTCCTTTATTCATTTTGAGTTTATTTTTGTCTATGGTGTAAGTTGGTGGTCTAGTTTCATTTTTTTTTCATGTATCTGTCCAACTTTCCCAACACCATTTATTGAAGAGACTGTCTTGACTCCATTGTATGCTCTTGACTCCTTTGTCAAATATTAATTGAGCATAATGGCTTGTGTCGATTTCTGGGATCTCTGTTCTGTTCCATTGGTCTATGTGTCTGTTCTTGTGCCAGTACCAGGCTGTTCTCAGAACAGTGGCTTTGTAATAGAGTCTGATACATGGTATTGAAATCCCTTCTACTTTGTTCTTCTTTCTCAAGATTTTTGTGGCTATTCAGGGTCATTTTTTAATTCCAGGTGAATTTTTGGAAAGTTGGTTCTAGGTCTTTCAAATATGCCATTGGTATTTTAATGGGGATTGCATTGAATCTGTAGATTGCTTTGGGTAGTATGGACATTTTAATGATGCTGATTCTACCAATCCATGAACACGGTATGTTTTTCCATCTGTTTATGTCTTCCTCTATCTCTTTTTTCAGTGTCCTGTGGTTTTCCGTGTATAGGTCTTTTACCTCCTTAGTTAAGTTTATTCCTAGTATCTTAATTTTTTTGATGTGATGGTAAATGGGATTGCTTTTTTAATCTCTCTTTCTGTAAATTTACTATTGGTGTATAGAAATGCCATAGATTTTTGGGTGTTAATTTTGTATCCTGCTACATTGCCGAATTCATTTATTAAGTCTAATAATCTTTTGATAGAGTCTTTAGGGTTTTCTATGTACAGTATCATGTCATCTGTGAATAAGGACAGTTTTACTTCTTCTTTTCCAATTTGGATGCCTTTTATTTATTCTTCTTGTCTAATTGCAATGGCTAGTACTTCCAGTACTATGTCGAACAGGAGTGGTGAGAGTGGGCATCCCTGCATGTTCCTGTTCTTAGGGGAAATGGTTTTAGTTTCTGCCTATTGGGTATAATATTGGCTGTAGATTTGTCATATGAGGCTTTTATTATGTTGAGTTAATCCCTCTATTCCCACTTTGCTGAGAGTTTTTATCAGGAAAGGGTGTTGGATTTTGTCAAATGCCTTTTCTGCATCAATTGATATGATTATGTGATTTTTGTCTCTCAATTTATTTTTGTGATGTTTCATGTTTATTGATTTTCAGATATTGTACCATCCTTTCATCCTTGGAATAAATCCCACTTGGTCATTGTATACGATCTTTCTAATGTAATGCTGGATTTGATTTGCTAGAATTTTGTTGAGGATTTTAGCATCTATGCTCATCAAGGATATTGGCCTGTAGTTCTCTTTCTTTGTGGTGTCTTTATCTGGTTTTGGAATTAGGGTAATGCTGGCTTCATAGAAAGTACTTGGAAGTGTGCTTTCCTCTTGAATTTTTTTGGAATAGATAGGTTTTAGTTCTTCTTTGAATGTTGGTAACACTCCCCTATGAAGCCATCTGGACTATGGTTTTATTTACTGGATTTTTTTTTACTACTGTTTTAATTTCATAGTAATTATTGGTCTTTCGGGTTTTTGGATTCTTCCTGATTGAGTTTTGGAATCTTTTTTCTAGGAATATGTCAATTTTGTCAAAGTTGTCAAGTTTTTTTGGAGTAGAATTTTTCATATTATTATTTTACAATTCTTTGTATGTCTGTGGGGTTGGCTGTTACTTTACCTCTTTCATTTCTGATTTTGTTTTTTGGGTCTTCTCCCTTTGTTTCTTGGTGAGCCTGGCTAGAGGTTCATCAATCTTGTTTATCCTTTGTAAGAACCAAATCTTGGTTTCATTGATTTTTTTTGGTATTGTTTTTTTGGTCTCTATGTCATTTATTCCTGCTCTGATCTTTATTAAATCCTTGCTTCTGCTTACTCTGGGGTTTTCTGGTTGCTGTCTTTCTACTTCTTTAAGTTGGAGGGTTAGATAACTTATTACCATTTTTTTTTTTAGTTAGGCCTGTAGAGCTATGAACTTGCACTCAGGACTGTTTTCACTGTGTCCCATAGATTTTGGATTGTTGTGTTTTCATTGTTGTTCATTTTAAGGATGTTTTTAATTTCTTCTTTGGTCTCTTTGGTAACCCAATCATTGTTTAATAGCATGTTATTCAGCCTCCAAGTGTTTGAATTTTTGTAATATTTTTATTGTAGTTGATTTCTAATATTATGCCATTGTGGTCTGAGAAGATGCTTGATATGATTTCAATCTTCTTGAATTTGGAGAGACTTTGCTTGTGACCCTATATGTGGTCTATCTTTGAAAATGTCCCATGTGCACTTGAGAAGAATGTATATTCTGTAGCTTTGGGGTGAAATGTTGTGAAGATGTCAATTAAGTCCATCTGATCTAGTGAGTCATTTAGGATTGCTGTTTCCTTGCTGTTTGTTTCCCTAGAGGATTTATCCAGTGATATCAGTGGGATATTACATTCCCGTACTATGATTGAATTGTTGTCTATCTCACCCTTGATTTCTCCAAGAAGTTTTTTTTATGTATTTGGGTACCCCTGTATTGGGTGCATATATGTTTACCAGAGTTGTATCTTTTTGTTGTATTGATCCCTTTGGTGTTATGAAGTGGCCTTCCTTATCTCTTGTTATGGCCTTTACTTTGAGGTCTATTTTGTCAGATATAAGTATTGATACCGCAGCTATTTTTTCATTTCCATTTGCATGAAAGATATTTTCCCATCTCTTCTCTATTAGTCTGTGTGCTCCCCTTGTTCTGGGGTGGTCTCCTGTAGATGGCATATATATATGGGTCATGTTTTCTTATCCATTCAGCAACTCGATGTCTTTTGATTGGAGCATTCAGTACATTTACATTCAAGGTTATTGTTAATAGGTACTTGTTTGTAACCATTTTTATTTTTTGTGCCTCTGTTCCTTCTTCCCTTTTTCTTTCTTTCTTTCTTTCTTTCTTTCTTTCTTTCTTTCTTTCTTTCTTTCTTTCTTTCTTTCTTTCTTTCTTTCTTTTTTAACAACAGTCCCTTTAGAGTTTCTTGAATTGCTGGCTTGGTAGTGATAAACTCCCTTAGGCTTTTTTTTTGTCTGTGAAGCTCCTGATTTCCCCTTCAACTTTGAAGGGGATATAGTATTCCCCTTGCTGGATATAGTATTCTTGGACTCAGTCTCCTGCCCTGAATCACTTTGTATACTTCCTTCTATTCCTTTCTAGCCTGATGTGTTTCTGTTGAAAAATCATTTGAAAATCTAATGGGAGATCCCTTGTAGGTAACTCTCTGTTTTTCTCTTGCAGTCTTTAAGTTTCTCTCTTTGTCATTAAAGTTTGCCATTGTAATTATGATGTGTCTTGGTGTGCTTTTGGGTTCATTTTGATGGGACTCTCTGTGCTTTGTGACTTTCTTCTTCCTCAAATTAAGGAAGTTTTCTGACATTATTTCTTCAAGTAAGTTTTCTTTTTTAATATATTTTATTGATGTTTTTACAGAGAGGAAGAGAGAGGGATAGAGAGTTAGAAACATCGATGATAGAGAGACATCGATCAGCTGCCTCTTGCACAACCCCTACTGGGGATGTGCCCGCAACCAAGGTACATGCCCCTGACCAGAATCGAACCTGGGACCCTTGAGTCCACAGGCCGACGCTCTATCCACTGAGCCAAACCGGTTTCGGCTCAAGTAAGTTTTTTAACCCTTGCTCTTCTTCTTGTCATTCTCTCATCCCTATTATACATATGTTGCTTCATTTCATGTTGTCCCAAAGCTCCCTTTAGCTCTCCTCCTGCCTTTTATTTTTTTCTTCAATTGCAATTCAGATTGGATGTGTTTTACTGCCTTGTCTTCTAATTCATTTATTCGATCCTCCACTTATTTTAATCTACTGTTGAAACCTTCCACAGTGGTTTTTATTGTAGTTATATCACTCTTTATTTCCTCTTGATTCATACATTAGTTGTTGATTTTCTCATCCATCCAGTTTATGAACTGTATGACACTTATTCTCAATTCTTTTTCTGAAAAATTGCATGCTTCCATTTCATTTAGTTCCTTTTCTGGAGATTCATCCTTTTCTTTCCTTTGGGGGTTGTTTCTTTGTCTCCCCATTTTTGCTCTCACTGAAAGATCTAGGTGTCGAGTCACACTGGGCCTGTGACTGCAGCAGCGGCCTCGGTGGTAGGTCACAGGGTCACCAGCCCATGGTCGATGCATCAGGCTTGGTGGAGATTTGTGCAGTTGGGGTGCTCGGGGTTGCTGTGTAAGGCTTGGCTGTTTGCACGCACTGTCGCGGTGCCCGGGTCCAAAACGTCTGGCTGGAGTAAGAGGAGCGTGTTCTAGAACTCACAGGATCTGGCAGTCAAGGAGGTTGGAGTCTTGTGTTTGTGGGTCCACAGGTGAGGCAGCAGATCCCTGGCCAGAGTGGCTGTAGGGTCCCGGGTGGTGTCCGAGGGAACCCTGCGTGGAGGTGAGGCTGGCCTCCCAGTCACAGCATCTCTCCCCTTCAAGATGGTGTGGCCTCTGTGGCAGAGCTGGCTGCCCTGGGAGAGATTGCAACAGTAGCAGAGACTGCCCGGCTAGGGGAGCCTGGTCCACCAGCCCCCCCAAACTCCTGGGGAATCTAACTGCCCTTCACGCACACATACATACACCCCACACATCCATGCACAACCCTTTTGCTACCTTATTCACTCACATGCTCTCCCTCACTGCCATTCTGCCAGCCACCATCTTCCTTCCACAATACTATTGTTAAAGAGAAAATCACCGGCCCAAAATGGCATCACTTCAGTTAAAAACCCATGATGCTAAATCTAGATTTCATACTGGATTTAATGGCAGTTTCAATGTTTCTCAAAAGCTTAATTTTAATCAATCAGCCTTTAATTTTCTGGTCAAGGACCAGTAAGGTAGTCTGTCACATGGCCCTCCCCATCCCCCACAGAAAGAAGAGGGAATCTGTATGATAGAAATCCTTCCTCCTGTCTTCCCCCAAATAAAAGATGTCTTGGCCCCCAAATAATCCTACCCCCCCTGTTTTTAGTAGCTCCTTTGTCCCTCCCTCTTCTCTAAAAACGTTCTTTTTTGTACATCCCCTCTGAGTTCCCCTTAATTTGCCAGATAGGAACTTTTATCTCTCCCTTTAAAAATTTAAACTTTAAGGTTTGCCAATAATAAGAATTATCATCAGAGATAACATTTTATGACCTACTGGAGGCCCAGTGGTTGAAATTCGTGCACTTGGTGGGGTCCCTCAGCCCAGCCTGCACACTCTCCCAGTCAGGGAGCCCTCGGGGGATGTCCAACATCCTTAGCACTGCTGTCAAGGTGGCAGAGGCTCCTGCCACTACTGCTGCGTTAGCCAGCTGTGAACCCAGCTTCTGACTGAGAGGCACTCCCCCTGTGGGAGCACACGGACCACCAGGGGGTAGCTCCTGCTCTGAGTGTCTTCCCCCTGGTGGTCAGTGTGTGTCATAATGATAGGTCGTTCTGACATTTGGTCAATTTGCATATTAGCCTTTTATAATATAGGACACCTAGGACAGGGCAAATTTCTAATTACTGAACATCTTTTCTTCTTATTGTCTTACAATGTCCTTCCTCCCTTCTGTAGCTCCAGTTGCTTTACCTCATCTTTAGCTCATAATGTCATATAAATGGTACGTCACTGTCTCTTTCTGTCTCTGAACCTCTCATGTATGTTTCCAAGTTTATTCCTATGGGAGATAGATATATGATAATCAAGTTTTGCCAGTAAATATGGTAGTTATGATTGTTGAATTATAAATCTAATTCTCTGATAATGATGCAATAGGATAGGAATGCCTGAGCACTTGCCTGGTTTCTACTACTTTCTCCTGAGACCAGAGTCAATATTGTGACTAGATGGATCCTTGTGGTCCTTATTGTATTTGCCACAATTGGACCCTCATCTAAATAAGACAATAAAACCTGAAAATTATGTATGAAATGCAGTAGCATGTTTGTACCACAAGTACCCGACTAAGCTTTTTTTCAGACATTCAACCCAGATAATCATATTGCCAGATGTATGACACTGCTACTACGTAAGCACTCATGTAGCCACCCCCCATGAAGTTCCCCTTTAATGTTAATTTGATTTGGAACTTGAAATATATGCAATTTCATTTTTAACTAGCGGCCCGCTGCATGAATTCATGCACGGGGGCGGGGGGGGGGAGTTCCCTCAGCCTGGCTGGCGATTAGTGCCAATCGGGGGTGGCTGGCCAGTCAGGTGGTGGGACTGCGGGAGGTTGGCTGTCTGGTTGCAGGGAGGGACCTCGGGAGGTTGGCGGCCAGGGGAGGGACCATGGAGGTTTGCTTTCCAGCGGGGAGAGATCGCAGGAGGTTGGCCAGCTGGGGAGAGGGACCATGGGAGGTTGGCCAGCTGCAGGAGGTTGGCTGTGGGAGGGCACTGACCACCAGGGGGCAGCTCCTGTGTTGAGCATCTGCCCCCGGGAGGCAGTGCATTTCACAGTGACCAGTTGTTCAGTCGTTTGGTCATTCGGTTGTTCGGTTGTTTAGTTGCTTAGGCCTTTATATATAGAGATTAGAAGAAATTTCAATACAAGCAAAGGAAGAAGTTCACATCAAACAATGGATATATCTATTTGGAATTAAACACAGAATTTTTGTGATTTTTACACAAGATTAACATATTACAAAATTCCCCTCGTAGAAAGTTAGATAACCGACCTTATAGGTGAACTCGCTTTTCCTTCCCCTGCTCTAATTCAAACTCTTATGTTTTAAAGAGAAAGTAAACCCGCAAAACCTTAGCCATCCTGTCTTGGACCCTAATACAGTCAGAGCCCTTCAGTCGAAGTCCATTTCCTATCTCTCTCTCTGTCTGTCTGTCTCTCTCTTTCACACAACACACACACACACACACACACACACACACACACACACACACACACACTTACTTTCCTGTGTGGAATTTGGGCATGCTGGACCTGTGAGTAATAAAAATTACATTTTCATTGTTCCATGATGCTTGTTGCAATTGTAATAAGGACCATAAGGATCCATCTGGTCACAATATTGACTCTGGTCTGGGGAACAAGTAGTAGGACCCAAGCCAGTGCCCACACATTCCTATCCTATTCTATCACTATCAATAGATGGAGACTTATAGAGAACAACCATAAAGTCTACAGTATCAGGAAGATCAGTTAAGGTACTGATGTACAAAGAATGAGGGACACATGGTGAACACAAGAATAAATTACTTACAATGATACATGTCATTTGAGAAGAAATTATTGTTAAGACATCAATGTTGCTAGTGAAGGAAATGAAAACTTCCAAATATTTCTGATCAAGGTTGGAAAAAACGTTGTGAAGGTCAAAAAAGACAAAGGGGACTACTGTCCATATAACAGACAAAGCAGAAAGCTTACTAAAATGGTTACTTAAATTGCATAGAAGAATTGAAACAAACAAAGGAAATTCAAGGACAGAACACAAGGACCAAGTCTGAAAACTACCATCTGATGAAAGAATTTCAATTTCTGGTTTTGGTTCTTGGAGCACTTTTTCTACCTCAGGATGATTGTCCCTTCTGTACCTGCCATCCCATAGATTCTTCTCAGGGCCCTCTTTATGTCTTTGTTCCTGAGACTGTAGATGAAGGGGTTCAGCATGGGTGTGACCACGGCATACATCACTGAGGCTGCTGCGCTTGAGTGAGAGCTTTGGGTAGCAGCAGAGCTGAGATACACTCCTAGGACTGTACCATAAAATAAGGAGACAGCTGAGAGGTGAGATGCACAGGTAGAAAATGCCTTATACTTCCCCTGAGCTGATGGGATTGCACGTATGGAGGACACTATCTTAGAGTAAGAGTAAAGGATCCCAGCGAGGGGACCAGCACCCAGTAGTGCAGTTACAAAGTACATCACTATGTTATTAAGGAAGGTGTCAGAACAGGCAAGTTGGACGACCTGTTTGAGTTCACAAAAATAGTGGGCGATTTCAAAGTGTGTACAGAAGGACAGCTGCAACACCATTACACTTTGTAACAGGGAATTCAGGCCACTAATGATCCAGGACACCAGAACCAGCAGTCCACAGAGCCGGGGGTTCATGATGACCATGTAGTGCAGGGGGTGGCAGATGGCTACAAACCGGTCATAGGCCATCACAGTCAAGAGGATGTCATCCAACACTGCAAAGAGTATGAAAAAATACATCTGTGTGATGCAGCCTTCATAGGTAATGACTTTGCTCTGTGTCTGGATGTTCACCAGCATCTTTGGGATGGTGGTGGAGGTGAAACAGATGTCTACCAAGGACAGGTTGGAGAGGAAGAAGTACATAGGTGTGTGGAGGTGGGAGTCTGAGCTGACGGCCAGGATGATGAGCAGGTTTCCCAACACAGTGATCAGGTACATGGAGAGGAAAAGCCCAAATATGAGGGGCTGCAGTGCTGGTTCCTCTGAAAATCCCAGGAGAAGAAATTCTGAAATTGGAGTATCATTGCCTCGTCTCATGTGGTGTAGGTGACTAGTAGGAAAGAAAAAATAGCATGATCAATTTTTAAACAAATGGCTATTACTAACAGTTGAAATGCTACATTTATTATTTGCAGTAATCAACATCTATTTTTTTCAACATATCATCTCCTTTAAGACACACATCCCAACCCATGACATCTCTGATAAGGAATTTCTGTTCTCCTCAAACCTTTTCCCCTAGGCGGTGATGGATTACACAGGTTTTCGTTTGTTTTTTTTTAAATCTTATTATTGAGAGTATTACAGATGTCCACCTTTTTCAACCCCATTACCCCCTTTACCCAGTTTCCACCCCACTGCTGGCCTTCACCATGCTACCGTCTGTGTGCATAGGTAATGCATATATGCGTACAAGTTCTTTGGTTAATGTCTTCCCTACTCTCCCCCTTCCCTCTGAGACTCCTTAATCTGTTCCATGTTTCCAGGCCTCTGGTTCTATTTTATTCATCAGTTTATTTTGTTCATTAGATTCCTTGTTCTTTTACCTTGATTTTTAGTTTCAATTTTTGATACATATGTTTTCATTGCCATTCTATTGTTCATATTGTTTTTATGATTCAAGGATTTATTAAGTCATACATGCAAAACATACAGTTAACTGCATTAGCAAAAGATCAATGTAAAAACACTCCACAAGTCTGCAAATGTCAACTTAAAAAATGTTGTTCTAGTGGTTGAAAGGTCCAATTTTGTGTTCTTGCCAGTGGGTAAGGTGTACAGAATGTCATTAGCACAAGCACAAGGTCACAACCTCCCACCCAAAGGAGCATGGTTAGGCAGAGCACAGGAAGCGTGACCACACAGGGATGCGGAGGGGCCAGCAGCGGCCAAGGTACAGTGCTGGGATCTGGCAAGACAGTGGTGGTAAGAAGGCTTGTAGTTTAAGAATATCTAAAATACTTAAAAAACTATAGAGATGCAACACGTGATTTTTACACCTAGTTACTAGAAAACTAAGGAAAGCACTTATTAGCTTTGAATGATAGAACGTGAAAACAGGAATGCACTTTACCAATATACCAAAAAATTAATGCATTATCAAGAAAGATTTTATACAAGGAGGCATATTGCTCATTGAGAAGGGGGTCTATAAGAAAAGCACTAAGTTAGCAACTATGGGAATGACCAGTTCCAAGATGAATTAAATGCCCAATTGTGGGAGGGATTACAGGTTTAAGAAAAAGGAAAATCTTAAGAAAACACTTACTGATTAATACCAACTTTCACCATCGACTTCATTTGACAGAAACTAGCTTTTCAAATCTTACCCAGGACACTTTTATTCCGTTTGTTATGCATACAATGTAGTGTAAATTAATCTCCACTTCATATTTTGTCAAATATTATCTTCATCCTTTGATCACATCAAGTGTTCCCCACACTCCACCCCAGTGTGCCCGCCTGAGCAGAATACTTCATCAGAGGAACACGGGAGGAAGTGTTCTGTTCACGATCTCAGCGAAAGCTAACATATGAATTGTTTAAAATCAATTCATATTTATACTACGAAATAAAGACCAATCCAAAGAGTTCAGTTGATGTACAGTACAATGTTAGGTAAGGACATGGGTTGATAAATTATGAAAGGCAACGTTTAGTAAAGAAGGCTGCCTGTGAAACTCATTAGTGAGTGTCTGCCTTCCCTAATGTCAGAGGCTAGTCTTCTGCAAGACAAAGGCCTTTAAACAGTTTAGTGCTTAGTGCTCTTAGCACAACAATGCAACTTCACAAGGAATTTTGGCAACTCTTTTATCTGAGCAAGAAAGGGGCTTTTGAAAAATAAGGCTTCAAGAAAGCTTGTCATTTTAGGGCTAAATTTTAATAGAATGTGAAAGTTTGAATCCTTACACTTATTTGTTTAAATAAAATACAAAAATTACTGATTGGTTCAAAATGGTTTTAGGGAAAAGCTAATCTGTAACAAAAACTTGGCCTTGAGTGCGAAGGCTCCATCATTTTGTGAGCAAAGCATACAAAGGTTCGCAGGGGCCAGGGGGGAAAGGCCCAGACGTTGACAACAGCAGGCATTTTCTCTTCCTCTTCTTGATGGGCAGCGGGCAGAGAATGGCTGGAATAGCTTCGTGGAACACTGTCTAGAGGCCTCGATCTGTGAGCGCTGAGCACTCCAGGTATTTTACAGCATCTCCTTGGCCATGGCTAAGCCCTGTGGGTAGGTGAATAGTGTCAGCTCCTTCTGCTTCAGTTTCTCAATCCTGTCTCTATCATCCCTAAGATCAAGCTTGGTCCCCACCAGGATGATGGGAGTGTTGGGACAATGGTGTCAAACTTCAGGGTACCACTTTGCATGAACATTCTCAAATGATGCAGGACTCATAAGAGAGAAGCAAATTAAGAATACATCTGTCTGTGGATGGGAGATGGGACGTAATCTGTCATAATCTTCTTGTCCAGCAGTATCCCATAAGCCCAGATTCACCGGTTTTCCATCTACCATAACATTGGCAGAATAGTTGTCAAAGACAGTGGGGGTATATTCTCCAGGAAATGCATTGGTAGTATAACTGATCAGTAGGCAAGTTTTGCCTACAGCTCCGTCTCCCACCACCACACAATTGATGGCCTGCATCTGGGCCGCTGGGGGGGTGGCGGGGTGGTGGGGCGGGGGGTAGGGGGGAGCCACGGCGGCGTCGGCCTGGGGATGAGGAGGGAAGCGGTGGGCTTGTTCATATTTTTTATCTTTTTCTCCTCCTCCTCCTCCTCCTGCTTCTCCTCCTTCAAGAATATCCTTCAATATTTCATGTAATATTGGTTTGGTGGTGATGAACTCCTTTAGCTTTTTCTTGTATGTAAACCTCTTTATATGACCTTTAATTCTAAATGGCAGCTGGGCTAGATAGAGTATTCTTGGTTCTAGGTCCTTGATATTCATCATTTTGAATATTTCTTACCTCTCCCTTCTGACCTGCAAGTTTTCTGTTTAGAAATCAGCTGAGAGTCGTATGGGTGCTCCCTTGTAGTTAACTAACTGCTTTTCTCTTACTGCTTTTAAGATTCTCTCCTTGTCTATTTCTAAAAAATATACTTTTATTGATTTCAGAGAGATGGAAGAAGGAGAGAGAGATAGACACATCAATGATGAGAGAGGATCATTGATCGGCTGCCTGCTGCACACCCCTTACTGGGGATTGAGCCCGCCACACAGGAATGTGTCCTTGAGCGGAATTGAACCCCGGGACCCTCCAGTCTCGGGTCGATGCTCTATTCACTGAGCCAAACCAGTTAGGGCTACAGCCTAATAATTGTTAATATCCTCACCTGATGGTGAAGATTGCAGTATCCATCAGCCTATTATGATGGACAGATAATCAATATACTGTACGTAGAGAGCTTGGTGCACTTCCTTCTTGTTGGTAAATGAATGGTTACCACTGTGATGGGATGAGGCTAATTATTTGCTTGTACTTCTCAAATGTCTTTATTGCTTCCCAACACCTAGGTCTCCAATCCACAGACATATTTCAGTTCCCTGTCATCTTCCCCTCCTAACTGGTGGACACCCCTCTAGCCAAATGCACATATTGACTCAGAGAGAACTTTAATGCTGATCATTGAACTCTCTGATAAAATTCCTCCCCTAGTCATACCTCACTGGAGATAGAAGCCAAAATTCCATAGTTTCAAAAGGGAGGCTCAAGTGTCTGTGAACTTTCCGTCAGCTCCACCCTCACAGAGCCCTGGCCTCCCTCACACTGGTCTCCTACACATTGAGCTTGACTCCAGCTTCACCTGACACCACAGCCTCGGGACTCAGAGCCTTTATGGGGTGCTTTTCTCTGCTTGGGGTCTCCCCACTGGTCTTTTTGGAATTTTTTAAGCCCTTTCAATCCTCCAAACTCGAACTCCTCTTTCAGAGAGACTGGATCCTCTCCTTCATGAAGCTTTTCTTTTTCTAACATTAGCACAGGAAAATGTCACTTTCTCATGCTCTTAATCTAAGTGTTAGGGCACCCATGTTGAGACATTTATTTAATCCCATGTCTTTGTTCCTTGGTAGACTGTGAGTACCTGAGGCATATAGCATGTTATACAAACTCATTCCCCCCTCCAGATTTAGTTTAGTGTGGCTGAATAAACATGTATTCCATGACAGGATTCTATGAAGTTGGGTGTGGAGGACAAGCTTGAGGAGTGCCCTCCATATTCTGAGATCAGGAGCCATTAGGGTGCCAGATTACAGTTGTAAGAATGAAATAGATTGGAATCAAGGAGGCACAAAAGGAAGTAATAGAGTGTGTCATACACAGTGAGGGTACATACATAATCATTTCATGGTTCCCTTTGTTCTCTTGTGTGTGTGTGTGTGTGTGTGTGTGTGTGTGTGTGTGCGCGCGCACGCAACAACACTGGGTTACAATGTAAAAGGCATGTCTTCTTTTGGGAAACAGTGAAACAAATCTGGAATTTCACACAATAAATGTATGGACAGCTTAAAAGTCCATTTCCTGATAATGAAGGAAAAATAACAGTGAAAAGCCCATCAGAGAGCCAGGTGAAGAGAGAATAAGGAGCCAGCGTGGGACTCCAGGGACCACATCCTGACTGGTACTTCACTGCTTCAGAAGCGTCATCACAGCATCCTCCCCAGCCTCTGATCTAATTGTGATTCCTGCACCTATGCCATGTTTATTAGATCACCCTGGTGTTTATATGGCTCAATAGCATCTTTCCTTTGCAATTTTTGGCTTTGAGTTTTAATCTCTTTTGTGACACAAATGATGGGTAGGCACTAATCCTGGTTCTGTTCCTTGTCTATCTACAAATTATCCCGAACATTCTTTATAAAATCCTGCTTATTCCACAACTCTTGATCCCCTTTCTTCACATATTTACCCCTGAGAATTCGATATTATAGCACACTTATTTCATTATACTGGGCCTTCTTTGCAGAATATGAGGTCAAATGAGCAGGGAGCTCACTGGCTTTGTTCATTTATGTAGTTTTATAAATGTGTGCTTTTATATGGAAAAAATGTTAAGGTATGGAATATTCATAATATAAAAATGGCAGGGAAAATAAACATGGTTGAATATTGTGTATTCAAATATTGGCATTAATAAAATTGGAAGAAAATTGTAAAACAAAAGAAAAGCCAAACACCCCCCCCTCCATCACACCCCACAGAACTTTAATCACATCAATATAAGCCTCCAATTCCAGATATATGGGCAAGGGTGTGGAAATAAAAATACAAAAATATACTTTTAAAAGGCAGTCGTGTAAGCAGTGTCTACAGTTATAATTTCTACCTATATAAACATAACTAGATTATGCTTAGAAAATGGATAGAAAAGATCATTAATTAAATGCAAAAGAATGTTTTTGCCAAGGTGAAAGATGCAGAACTATTTATGTTTAAAAATAATGGGCGAAGACACAATATGACAGACTGATGGAATTGACCACACAAAATTAATACATTTTCATCCATTCCCCTAAATCCATCTATACATATATAAAGGAATTCAATGCCAAACAGCAATGACTTTAGAAGAAAACTAATTTAGCATACTAAATGTATTAACTATATATTCACCTACCTAGCAAGCAGATATGGCAGTCTCTCAGCTCTGAGCTGGCCTGGTTAGGCTCTCAGGTTACCTCAGGGAGAAATTCTGGGATGCATTCTTTGAATCTTCCCACAGCATCTGCTGCACTCTCAGACTCACCTGGTTGGGGTTTCTGAAAGGAAGGGCTCCTTGTAGAAGTCTGAATTGCTCCTTGGATGGTTAATGTGGGAGACTGAAGCTCTGTTCTCAGACAAAAGAGCAGGAAGGAGTCAGGCAATAGTCTCAGAGTCATACTTGAGACTCCAAAAGAAGTAAATATGTTCTGTTCCAGCCTAACGCTGCACAGGTTGCGAGTCTGCTGCAGAGGAGATATCATTCCTTCTTTATCTGCTCAGTAGATGCTGTTGGCATTGTTGCTCACATCTCTGAGCACCTGGTTTCCCTGTGGGACACGCTGGTCTGAACAGAATGGAAAATGTTCCTGCCCATTCTTTGTTCCCAAGGGACCAGGTTAGATGTTAAGTGAATCTTGTTTTTGTTACTCCTTCTCCATGACTCTCTTGAGGTCTCATCTCCCAGTACCTTACCCAACTTTGAATTACGTTTTCTCAAAGGTCCAAGACTGAGGAAACTGGCTTGGGTAGGAACCTTGGATATTCAAAGCACTGACTTGTTGTGGGACATAAGACATGATACGTCCAGAGAACTGCAATTTCTCTCTTTAACAAGGGAGAGGACTGTGTGACTTTGATGTAAGGTCATACTCCTTGGCTTCATGACACATTTATCCAATCAATGAGAAATTTCATACTTGTATCAGAAGATAAGAGCTGCTATTTAGTCCCACATTGTAAGACCTTTGTTAATTTGAAGCCATAGTTATATAACTTATGCCATATCGTCTGTTTTTAGTATCTTACAGGCTTTGTTTGATTTAAATTTTAGAAAAGTCCATTCTATGAACTTCATTCTCCATTGCTGGAATGGGGCTGGAAGGAGTTTAGTCATCTACCCAAAGTTATAATTGGAATAAGGAATAGGTGTTGATGGGAATTCTGTCTGCACACTTCAACTTTTCCTTTCCTTTAAAAAAATATGTTTTTACTAGAGGCCCGGTGCATGAAAATTCATGCACACAAGGGGTCGGTCCCTCAGCCCAGCCTGCGCCCTCTCACAGTCTGGGACCCTTGGGGGATGTCCACCTGTTGGCTTAGGCCTGTTCCCTGGGAACAGATGATCTAAAAGGAATAATCATATCCATGGGTAAGGATTTTAAAAAAGGTAATGGTAGCATGAAAATTCACTGACGACGGGGCTGAGGGGACTGGGTGTTCTCATCTTGTGGCTGTGGGTGCCGCCGTCTTGTGAGGGCATGATGGTGAATTAGCATATTGCATTTTTATTATTTATACTAGGGACCTGTTGCAGAAATATTTCCTGTAAGACTTCTGGCGGGCTTCCCTCCCGCCCCCCACCTCTCCCGCTGCGGCGGGCAGGGCGGGGCGGGCCGAACGGGCGGGGCGCCTCCCGCCCGTCCCACCCACCCAACCCAGCCCACCTTGCCCCGCACTCCCAACCCTCTGCGCCCGCTGACGCAGCTGCCTCTGTGGCCGTGCGCTGCCGCTGCCTCTGATCACCCCGACCTGCCACCTGCGCGCCCCACCTGCCCACACGCCCCACGACGAGCCACCTGCCTCGCCACGCCCCGCCCGCAGCCACCACCGCCTCCAAGACCACCTCGGCCTCCCACACTGCCCGCCACGCCCCGCCTGCCGCCTCCACTGTGCGCCCTGCCCACCGCTGCCGCCGCCACCACTGTGGCCGCGTTGCCGCTGCTCACACTGCCCGCCACCGCCTCAGAGGCAACCCTGGCCGTGTGCTCCACAGCTGCGCCGCCGCCCACCCGCGCAGCCGCCATGCTTTCTGCTTTCTTCACTCCTCCCTCCCTCAGCATATGCAAATTAACCGCCATCTTGTTCACTCTGATTGGCTTGGGCATAGGAAGGTATGGTCAATTAGCATATTACTGTTTTATTAGATAGGATAGGATTGATTTGAGAGAGGTAGGAAAGGAGAGGGAGAGAGAAACATTGATATGGGAGAGAAACTGGCTAATAAAATTATGCAGGTTTCAAGTGTACAAGTCTATAATACATCCTCTGTATTTTGTATTGTGTGCTCACCACAGAAAATAAGTCTCCTCTTGTCACCATATAGCTGATCTTCTTTCTCTCTTCTACCTGCCCCCAAGCCCTTTCCCTCTAGTAATCACCATACTGTTGTCTTTGTCTATGGGTTTTTGTTTGATTTTTTGTCATTTTTATTGCTTTCAGTTTTATATCTCACATGTAAGTGAAATCATATAGCTTTCTAATTTCTTAAAATATAGCTATAAATATTTTTGTTAATAATAGCTGGAATGGCATGACAACTGAGATAAATATCAATCTGGTGATTATAAACAACCATCTATCACAAGACCACCAGGAGGTGTGGTCCCTGACAATCTTTGGCCCTTTGTCTTGTCAATCATTAACATGCTTGTTATACTATAAAAAAATCACCTAATGAGTCTGTTAGTGGAGAATAATCTGCGCAAAATTTCTGGGTTGTCTCTTCCACTCCAACCCAATCTTCTGTAAATAAATTACCTTATAGTAAATTTTGTTATATCCTACAGAATTGCCTGCTTTGTTTCTTCATCTTAAGATAATTTCACCTTATGGTGGCCGTTACATCTTTGCCCTACCATCTGGCAACCACCTTGTATACATGGTCCATCATTGACTGAAATGACACAGAGGATGCGATAAATGCTGTGTTTAGTTAATTAATAAATTTATATTTTAAATTTCTTTATTGATTAAGGTGTCACATATATGTCCTCATCCCCCCATTCCCATCCCACACCCATCCCCACGGATGCCCCCACCCCCTGTTGTCCTTAACCATTGGTTAGGCTCGTATGCATGCACACAAGTCCTTTGGTTGATCTCTCCCCCCTACCCCCACCCTCCTGTACCCTCCCTCTGAGGCCCGAGAGTCCGATTGATGCCTCCTTGTTTCTGGGTCTGTTCTTGTTCATCAGTCTATGTTGTTCATCATTTCCCCTAGATGAGCGAGACCATGTGTTACTAGAAATATACCCACAAGAACCGAATGTGAGACGAGCAATAATAGTTACGCTGACAGGCAAATGAATCAGTCTGTAGTGAGTTTCTTTCTGGACCAACAGTTCTTTTGAGACCCAATTTCAATGTCTACCAGTTCCTTATGTGTACATGTCAGCATTGACTTTTCAGTTCTTGATGGTGGACAAATGGTGGTAATGCAGATCCGACTCCCTCTGGTTTGGTCTCGCCCGGACCCAGGGGCGCGGCCTCACCTGGACTCAGGGGCACGCGGCCTCACCCGGACGCAGGGGTGCGCAGCCTCACCCGGACCTGGGACCCAGCCTCACCCGGACCCAGGGGCGCGTGGCCTCACCCAGACCTGGGACCCAGTGGGGCCTTGTCTTCCCGATCCCAATTCCTTTCGGTCAATTCCCTCTCAGCAATTTCTTCGGCCATTTTCTCAAAGTTCCAGGGCGGCTGCCACGAAATTCTTTGGGCGGCGGGCTCGGCGAGGCTCTGGTGCGCCTGGTGCACAGAGGCAGGCTGGTCTGAGGTTGCTGCGACAGCGCTCGGGTCTGCAGTGGCGGCAGGTCGCTGGACGTGCACACCTGGCCGCTTCCGTGGTGCAGAGATTCTTGAATGACTTGGATGTCAGCAAGCGCGGAGTCTCCCACCCCATGTGCCCCAGGGGTTCGTCTGTCCATGCTTGGCAGCGAGCGGAGTCATCCCCTCAGCCGCAGACCGCAGCGGGAACTGCGCCGAGCACGTTCCAGGCCGCCATTATGTCGCCAGAGCCGTAGTTCTTAAAGTGTGATCTTTGGCTCACCGGCATCAGCATCATCCCGCGTCCCCCTCTCTTTTATTCTAGTTGTGGAGCATCCGCTCAGCCAGCCCTCCGGTGGTTCTGGATGGTGTCTGCTGTTTTCCAGTTGTAGTTTCAAAATTGTTGTGGTAGGCAACAATTAGGCGTCTGCCCTATGCCACCATCTTGGTCCTCCAGAAGATTCTTAAGTAAAATTATAAATGTGGTTCTGAACACTGTGTCGTCCATTAGTTTACTTTCCTCCATCCCTTCTATTTGTGACCTGCTTTGGTGTCTCCACATTTTGGCTGCCTCCCTATGTTGATGGAGTGGCTTTGTGTGGTCAGTGACCTATAGGGGCAGGTACCCCCCTTTGTGGGCTGAGTGCAAAGTCTTGGTGTTGTTAAGCCTTGATTGCTGTTGGTACACTGGGAGGATTTGAACTCCAGTCCAATTGGTTGTGAGGATCAGCTGTGTCTACACCGGGAGACAGCCTTATTCAACTAGAGTTGCAAAATTGTAAAATCCTCTGTGCTCAGCTTGGATGGGGTAGAATTTCAGGGTGGAGCCTACAGCCTTGGCTTTCCATCAGCCCTGCCCTATGAGGTTCCTGGGTCTCAGTGTCCCTCTGTACTCCTTGCAAACACCTCTGAGAGAAAAGCGCCCTGGAGTTTCGCCTGCTGCCAAACAGTCTAGTCTCTCCCCCAATGAATTTGGATTCCCAGATTCTCTCCCGGAACTGGGTTTCAGTGTAGTCAGAACTGGGGCTCAGCGCAGTCTGGGGCTTTTGTCTCCTTCCCACTAGGGCAATTCAGTGGCACAGTCAACAGACCATCCTCTGCACGCATTCCCGTGCACGCCTCTGGTGCTCTCCCTTTCGCCGCTCCTCTGCGTTTCCGCCTTACAGCCCAGATTCCCCCAGTATGAGCCTGGCTTTCCAGGGTCTTGCCCAGAACTGGGGTTCAGTGCAGTTGGAACTGGGGTTCAGCATGGTCCTGAGCTTTTGTCTCCTTCCCGCTAGGGCAATTCAGTGGCACAGGCAACAGTCCGTCCTCTGCGCATATTCATGTGCGAGCCTCCGGAGCTCTGCCTTTCACCGTTCCTCTGTGTTTCCGCCTTACAGCCCAGATTCCCCCAGTATGAGCCTGGCTTCCCAGGGTCTCGCCCGGAACTGGGGTTCAGTGCAGTCGGAGCTGGGGTTCAGCGCTATCTGGAGCTTTTATCTCCTTCCTGCTAGAGAACGCTGGCCAGGCACTGAGCAGCCCCATCCTCTCCGGCTCCGTCCTCCTCGCATGCGCACGCACCCATGTTTCCGCGCATGTCTCCATACCTCAGGCTTTTACGGCTCCTCTGATTTTCCTTGTGGTTTTCTCTTTCCTTCTAGTTGTGGGCATTTCAGTCAGCCAGCTTTCCTGTGGTTCTGGATGATGTTCGTTTTGACTTTTAGTTGTATTTTTGAAATTGTTGTGCCAGGCTGCAGGTTAGGTGTTTAACCTATGCTGCCATCTTGTTTTTTTTCCTTGTTTTTTCCTCGTTTTTTTCTTTCTTTCTTTTTTAACAACAATCCCTTTAGCATTTCTTGAATTGCTGGCTTGGCAGTGATAAACTACCTTAGGCTTTTTTTTTTTTTTTGTCTGTGAAGTTCCTGATTTCCCCTTCAACTTTGAAGGGGATATAGTATTCCCCTTGCTGGATATAGTATTCTTGGACTCAGTCCCCTGCCCTGAATCACTTCGTATACTTCCTTCTATTCCTTTCTAGCCTGATGTGTTTCTGTTGAGAAATCATTTGAAAATCTAATGGGAGATCCCTTGTAGGTAACTCTCTGTTTCTCTCTTGCAGTCTTTAAGTTTCTCTCTTTGTCATTAAAGTTTGCCATTGTAATTATGATGTGTCTTGGTGTGCTTTTGGGTTCATTTTGATGGGACTCTCTGTGCCTTGTGACTTTCTTCTTCCCCAAATTAAGGAAGTTTTCTGACATTATTTCTTCAAGTAAGTGTTTTAACCCTTGCTCTTCTTCTTGTCATTCTCTCATCCCTATTATACATATGTTGCTTCATTTCATGTTGTCCCAAAGATCCCTTCAGCTCTCCTCCTGCCTTTTAATTTTTTTCTTCAGTTGCAGTTCAGATTGTATATGTTTTACTGCCTTGTCTTCTAATTCATTTATTCGGTCCTCCACTTATTTTAGTCTACTGTTGAGACCTTCCACAGTGGTTTTTATTGTAGTTTTATCACTCTTTATTTCCTCTTGATTCATACATTAGTTGTTGATTTTCTCATCCATCCAGTTTATGAACTGTATGACACTTATTCTCAATTCTTTTTCTGAAAAATTGCATGCTTCCGTTTCATTTAGTTTCTTTTCTGGAGATTCATCCTTTTCTTTCCTTTGAGGTTTTTTTCTTTGTCTCCCCATTTTTGCTCTCACTGAAAGATGTAGGTGTTGAGTCACACTGGACCTGTGACTGCAGCAGCGGCCTTGGTGGTAGGTCACAGGGTCACCAGCCCATGGTCGATGCATCAGGCTTGGTGGAGATTTATGCAGTTTGGGTGCTCAAGGTTGCTGTGTAAGGCTTGGCTGTTTGCACGCACTGTCGTGGTGCCGGGGTCTAAAACGTCTGGTTGGAGTGAGAGGAGCATGTTCTAGAACTCACAGGATCCGGCAGTCAAGGAGGTTGGAGTCTTGTGTTTGTGGGTCCACAGGTGAGGCAGCAGATCCCTGGCCAGAGTGGCTGTAGGGTCCTGGGTGGTGTCCGAGGGCACCCTGCGTGGAGGTGAGGCTGGGCTCCCAGTCACAGAATCTCTCCCCTTCAAGATGGCGTGGCCTCTGTGGCAGAGCTGGCTGCCCTGGGAGAGATTGCAACAGTAGCAGAGACTGCCCTGCTAGGGGAGCCTGGTTCACCAGCCTCCCAAAGTCCTGGGGAATCTAACTGCCCTTCATGCACACATAAATACACCCCACACATCCATGTACAAACCTTTTGTTACCTCATTCACTCACATGCTCTCCCTCACTGCCATCCTGCCAGCCACCATCTCCCTTCCACAATACTATTGTTAAAGAGAAAACCACCGGCCCAAAATGGCATCACTCCAGTTAAAAACCCATGGTGCTAAATCTAGATTTCATACTGGATTTAATGGAAGTTTCAATGTCTCTCAAAAGCTTAATTTTAATCAATCAGCCTTTAATTTTCTGGTGAAGGATCTGTAAGGTAGTCTGTCACATGGCCCTCCCCATCCCCCACAGAAAGAAGAGGGAATCTGTATGATAGAAATCCCTCCTCCTGTCTTCCCTCAAATAAAAGATGTCTTGGCCCCCAAATAATCCTACCTCCCTCCCCCTGTTTTTAGTAGCTCCTTTGTCCCTCCCTCTTTTCTAAAAACATTCTTTTTTGTACATCCCCTCTGAGGTCCCCTTAATTAGCCAGATAGGAACTTTTATCTCTCCCTTAAAAAACTTAAACTTTGAGGTTTGCCAATAATAAGAATTATCATCAGAGATAACATTTTATGACCTACTGGAGGCCCGGTGGTTGAAATTTGTGCACCTGGTGGGATCCCTCAGCCCAGCCTGCACCCTCTCCCAGTCAGGGAGCCCTCGGGGGATGTCCAACATCCTTAGCACTGCTGTGGAGGTGGCAGAGGCTCCTGCCACTGCTGCTGCGTTAGCCAGCTGTGAGCCCAGTTTCTGGCTGAGAGGCACTCCTCCTGTGGGAGTACACTGACCACCAGGGGGCAGCTCCTGCTCTGAGTGTCTTCCCCCTGGTGGTCAGTGTGTGTCATAATGATAGGTCGTTCTGCCATTTGGTCAATTTGCATATTAGCCTTTTATAATATAGGATACCTAGGACAGGGCAAATTTCTAATTACTGAACATCTTTCTTCTTATTGTATTACAATGTCCTTCCTCCCTTCTGTAGCTCCAGTTGCTTTACCTCATCTTTAGCTCATAATGTCATATAAATGGTACGTCACAGTCTCTTTCTGTCTCTGAACCTCTCATGTATGTTTCCAAGTTGATTCCTCTGGTAGATAGATATTTGATAATCAAATTTTGCTAGTAAATATGGTAGTTATGATTGTTCCCTATAAATCTAATTCTCTGATAGTGATGCAATAGGATAGGAATGCCTGGGCACTTGTCTGGTTTCTACTACTTTCTCCTGAGACCAGAGTCAATATTGTGACTAGATGGACTCTTGTGGTCCTTATTGTATTTCACACAATTGGACCCTAATCTAAATAAGACAATAAAACCTGAAAATTATGTATGAAATACAGTAGCATGTTTGTACCACAAGTACCCGACTTAGCTTTTTTACAGACATTCAACTCAGATAATCATATTGCCAAATGTATGACACTGCTATTACGTAAGCACTCATATTGCCACCCCCCATGAAGTTCCCCTTTAATGTTAATTTGATTTGGAAGTTGAAATATATGCAATTTCATTTTTAACTAGTGGCCCGCTGCATGAATTCATGCATGGGTGGGTTCCCTCAGCCTGGCTGGCTATTAGTGCCAATTGGGGGTGGCTGGCCAGTCAGGTGGTGGGACTGCGGGAGGTTGGCTGTCTGGTTGCGGGGAGGGACCTCGGGAGGTTGGCGGCCAGGGGAGGGACCATGGAGGTTTGCTTTCCAGAGGGGAGAGACTGCAGGAGGTTGGCCAGCTGGGGAGAGGGACCATGGGAGGTTGGCCAGCTGCAGGAGGTTGGCTGTGGGAGGGCACTGACCACCAGGGGGCAGCTCCTGTGTTGAGCATCTGCCCCTGGGGGGCAGTGCACTTCACAGTGACCAGTAGTTCAGTCGTTTGGTCATTCGGTTGTTTGGTTGTTCAGTTGCTTAGGCATTTATATATATAGATTAGAAGAAATTTCAATACAAGGAAAGGAAGAAGTTCACATCAAACAATGGATATATCTAGTTAGCAAAGTTTATTTGGAATTAAACACAGAATTTTTGTGATTTTTACACAAGATTAACATATTACAAAATTCCCCTCATAGAAAGCTAGATAACTGACCTTATAGGTCAACTCGCTTTTCCTTCCACTGCTCTAATTCTAACTCTTATGTTTTAAAGAGAAAGTAAACTCGCAAAACCTTAGCCATCCTGTCTTGGACGCTAATACAGGCAGAGCACTTCATTCGAAGTCCATATCCTATCTCTCTCTCTGTCTGTCTGTCTCTCTCTTTCACACAGACACAAAGACACACAGACACACAGACACACAGACACGCACACGCGCGCGCACACACACACACACACACACACTTACTTTCCTGTGTGGAATTGGGCATGCTGGACCTGTGAGTAATAAAAATTACATTTTCATTGTTCCATGATGCTTGTTGCAATTGTAATAAGGACCGTAAGGATCCATCTGGTCCCAATATTGACTCTGGTCTGAGGAACAAGTAAGTAGTAGGACCCAAGCCAGTGCCCACACATTCCTATCCTATTCCATCACTGTCAATAGACTGAGACTTCTAGGGAACAGTCATAAAGTCTACAGTATCAGGACAATCAGTTAAGGTACTGATGTACAAAGAATGAGGGACACACGGTGAACACAAGAATAAATTACTTACAATGGTACATGCCATTTGAGAAGAAATTATTGTTAAGACATCAATGTTGCTAGTGAAGGAAATGAAAACTTCCAAATATTTCTGATCAAGGTTGGGAAAAACGTTGTGAAGGTCAAAAAAGACAAAGTGGACTACTGTCTGTATAACAGACAAAGCAGAAAGCATACTAAAATGGTTACTTAACTTGCATAGAAGAATTGAAACAAACAAAGGAAATTCAAGGACAGAACACAAGGAACAAGTCTGAAAACTACCATCTGATGAAGGAATCTCAGTTTCTGGTTTTGGGTCTTGGAGCACTTTTCTACCTCAGGATGATTGTCCCTTAGGTACCTGCCATCCCATAGATTCTTCTCAGGGCCCTATTTATGTCTTTGTTCCTGAGACTGTAGATGAAGGGGTTCAGCATGGGTGTGACCACGGCATACATCACTGAGGCTGCTGCACTTGAGTGTGAGCTTTGGGTAGCAGCAGAGCTGAGATACACTCCTAGGCCTGTACCATAAAATAAAGAGACAGCTGACAGGTAGAAAATGCCTTATACTTCCCCTGAGCTGATGGGATTGCACGTATGGAGGACACTATCTTAGAGTAAGAGTAAAGGATCCCAGCAAGGGGACCACCACCCAATAGTGCACTTACAAAGTACATCGCTATGTTATTAAGGAAGGTGTCAGAACAGGCAAGTTGGACGACCTGTTTTAGTTCACAAAAATAGTGGGCGATTTCAAAGTGTGTACAGAAGGACAGCTGCAACACCATTACACTTTGTAACAGGGAATTCAGGCCACTAATGATCCAGGACACCAGAACCAGCAGTCCACAGAGCCGGGGGTTCATGATGACCATGTAGTGCAGGGGGTGGCAGATGGCCACAAACCGGTCATAGGCCATCACGGTCAAGAGGATGTCATCCAACCCTGCAAATAGTAGGAAAAAATAAATCTGGGTGATGCAGCCTTCATAGGTGATGGATTTGCTCTGTGTCAGGATGTTCACCAGCATCTTCGGGATGGTGGTGGAGGTGAAACAGATGTCTACGAAGGACAGGTTGGAGAGGAAGAAGTACATGGGTGTGTGGAGGTGGGAGTCTGAGGTGACGGCCAGGATGATGAGCAGGTTTCCCAACACAGTGACCAGGTACATGGAGAGGAAAAGCCCAAATATGAGGGGCTGCAGTTCTGGTTCCTCTGAAAATCCCAGAAGAAGAAATTCTGAAATTGGGGTATCATTGCCTCGTCTCATGTGGTGTAGTTGACTAATAGGAAAGAAAAAATAGCATGACCAATTTTTAAACAAATGGTATTACTAACAGTTGAAATGCTACAGTTATTATTTGCAGTAAAGTAATTATCTATTTTTTCAATATAATATCTCCTTTAAGACACACACCCCAACCCATGACATCTCTGATAAGGAATTTCTGTTCTCCTCAAACCTTTTCCCCCAGGCCAGTGATGGGCAACCTTTTGAGCTTGGTGTGTCAAACTTCGCCAAAAACCTGAGCATAACTCGGGTAGTGTGTCACTTTGAGGAAAAAACATTATTTCACAAATGTTTCATCCTCAGGAGCACCAAATGTTTCATCCTCGGCATGCAGCCGCCTCAGCGGCCACATGTCATCAGAAATGGCTACGCGTGTCAGTGCTGACACGCGTGTCATGTGTTCGCAATCACTGCCCTAGGCGGTGATGGATTGATTACACAGGTTTTTATTTGTTTGTTTGTTTTAAAATCCTTATTATTAAGAGTATTACAGATGTGCACCTTTTTCAACCCCATTACCCCCTTTACCCAGTTTCCACCCCACTGCTGGCCTTCACCATGCTACTGTCTGTGTGCATAGGTAATGCATATATGCGTACAAGTTCTTTGGTTAATGTCTTCCCTACTCTCCCCCTTCCCTCTGAGACTCCTTAATCTCTTCCAGGCCTCTGGTTCTATTTTATTCATCAGTTTATTTTGTTCATTAGATTCCTTGTTCTTTTACCTTGATTTTTAGTTTCAATTATTGATACATATGTTTTCATTGCCATTCTATTGTTCATATTGTTTTAATGATTCAAGGATTTATTAAGTCATACATGCAAAACATATTGCTAACTGCATTAGCAAAAGATCAATGTAAAAACACTCCACAAGTCTTCAAATGTCAATTTAAAAAATGTTGTTCTAGTGGTTGAAAGGTCCAATTTTGTGTTCTTGCCAGTGGGTAAGCTGTACAGAATGTCGTTAGCACAAGCACAAGGTCACAACCTCCCACCCAAAGGAGCATGGTTAGGCAGAGCACAGGAAGCGTGACCACTCAGGGATGCGGAGGGGCCAGCAGTGGCCAAGGTCCAGTGCTGGGATCTGGCAAGACAGTGGTGGTAAGAAGGCTTGTAGTTTAAGAATATCTAAAATACTTAAAAAACTATAGAGATGAAACACGTGATTTTTACACCTAGTTACTAGAAAACAAAGGAAAGCACTTATTAGCTTTGAATGAAAGAACGTGAAAACAGGAATGCACTTTACTAATATACAAAAAAACTAATGCATTATCAAGAAAGATTTTATACAAGGAGGCATATTGCTCATTGAGAAGGCGGTCTATAAGAAAAGCACTAATTAGCAACTATGGGAATGACCAGTTCCAAGATGAATTAAATGCCCAATTGTGGGAGGGATTACAGGTTTAAGAAAAAGGAAAATCTTAAGAAAACACTTACTGATAATACCAACTTTCACCATCGACTTCATTTGACAGAAACTAGCTTTTCAAATCTTACCCATGACACTTTAATTCTGTTTGTTACGCATACAATGTAGTGTAAATTAATCTCCACTTCATATTTTGTCAAATATTATCTTCATCCTTTGATCACATCAAGTGTTCCCCACACTCCACCCCAGTGTGCCCGCCTGAGCAGAATACTTCATCAGAGGAACACGCGAGGAGGTGTTCTGTTCACGATCTCAGCGAAAGCTAACATATGAATTGTTTAAAATCAATTCACATTTATACTATGAAATAAAGACCAATCCAAAGAGTTGAGTTGATGTACAGTACAATGTTAGGTAAGGACATGGGTTCATAAATTATGAACGGCAACGTTTAGTAAAGAAGGCTGCGTGTGCAACTCATTAGTAAGTGTCTGCCTTCCCTAATGTCAGAGGCTAGTCTTCTGCAAGACAAAGGCCTTTAAACAGTTTAGTGCTTAGTGCTCTTAGCACAACAATGCAACTTAGTTCACAAGGAATTTTGGCAACTCTTTTATCTGAGCAAGAAAGGGGCTTTTGAAAAATAAGGCTTCAAGAAAGCTTGTCATTTTAGGGCTAAATTTTAATAGAATGTGAAAGTTTGAATCCTTACACTTATTTGTTATAATAAAACATAAAAATTACTGATTGGTTCAAAATGGTTTTAGGGAAAAGCTAATTTGTAACAAAAACTTGGTCTTGAGTTGGAAGGCTTCATTGTTTTTTGAGCAAAGCATACAATGGTTCCCAGGGGCCAGAGCCTAGGGGAGAGGCCCAGAGGTTTACAACAGCAGGCATTTTCTCTTCCTCTTCTTGACTGGCAGGGGCAGAGAATGGCTGGAATAGCTTCGTGGAACACTGTCTAGAGGCCTCGCTCTGTGAGCGCTGAGCACTCCAGGTATTTTACAGCATCCGATCTCCTTGGCCATGGCTAAGCCCTGCGGGTAGGTGATGAGTGTCAGCTTCTTCTGCTTCAGTTTCTCAATCGTGTCTTTATCATCCCTAAGATCAAGCTTAGTCCCCAACAGGATGATGGGAGTGTTGGGACAATGGTGTCAAACTTCAGGGTACCACTTTGCACGAACATTCTCAAATGATGCAGGACTCACAAGAGAGAAGCAAATTAAGAATACGTCTGTCTGTGGATGGGAGAGGGGACGTAATCTGTCATAATCTTCTTGTCCAGCGGTATCCCATAAGCCCAGATTCACCAGTTTTCCATCTACCATAACATTGGCAGAATAGTTGTCAAAGACAGTGGGGGTATATTCTCCAGGAAATGCATTGGTAGTATAACTGATCAGTAGGCAAGTTTTACTTACCTACAGATCCTTCTCCCACCACCACACAATGGATGGCCTGCATCTGGGCCGCTGGGGGTGGGTGGGTGAACTTGTTGGGGGGGGAGTGGGGGGAAGGAGTCGCAGCAGCGGCGGCCTGGGGATGAGGAGGGAAGTGGTGGGCTTGTTCATATTTTTTATCTTTTTCTCCTCCTCCTCCTGCTCCTCCTCCTTCAAGAATATCCTTTAATATTTCATGTAATATTGGTTTGGTGGTGATGAACTCCTTTAGCTTTTTCTTGTATGTAAACCTCTTTATTTGACCTTCAATTCTAAATGGCAGCTGGGCTAGATAGAGTATTCTTGGTTCTAGGTCCTTGATATTCATCATTTTGAATATTTCTTACCTCTCCCTTCTGACCTGCAAGTTTTCTGTTTAGAAATCAGCTGAGAGTCTTATGGGGGCTCCCTTGTAGGTAACTAACTGCTTTTCTCTTACTACTTTTAAGAGTCTCTCTTTGTCTATTTCTAAAAAATATACTTTTATTGATTTCAGAGAGATGGGAGAAGGTGAGAGAGATAGACACATCAATGATGAGAGAGGATCTTTGATTGGCTGCCTCCTGCACACCCCTTACTGGGGATGGAGTCAGCCACACAGGAATGTGTCCTTGAGCGGAATTGAACCTGGGACCCTCCAGTCTCGGGTCGATGCTCTATTCACTGAGCCAAACCAGTTAGGGCTACAGCCTAATAATTGTTAATATCCTCACCTGATGGTGAAGATTGCAGTATCCATCGGCCTATTATAATGGACAGATAATCAATATACTGTACGTAGAGAGCTTGGTGCACTTCCTTCTTGTTGGTAAATGAATGGTTACCACTGTGATGGGATGAGGCTAATTATTTGTTTTAACCTCTCAAATGTCTTTATTGCTACCCAGCACCTCGGTCTACAATCCACAGACATATTTCAGTTCCCTGTCATCTCTCCCATCTAACAGGTGGGCACCCCTCTAGCCAAATGCACATATTGACTCAGAGAGAACTTTAATGCTGATCATTGAACTCTCTGATAAAATTCCTCCCCTAGTCATACCTCACTGGAGATAGAAGCCAAAATTTCGTAGCTTCAAACACCAGGCTCCAGTGTCTGTGAACTCTCAACCAGCTCCACCCTCACAGAGCCCTGGCCTCCCTCACACTGGTCTCCTACACATTAATCCTGACTCTTGCTTCTCCTGACACCACAGCTTCAGGGCTCAGAGCCTTTATGGGCTTGCTTTCCTCTGCTTGGGGTCTCCCCACTGGTCTTTTTGGAATTTTTTAAGCCCTTTCAATCCTCCAAACTCTAACTCTTCTTTCAGAGAGACTGGATCCTCTCCTTCATGAACCTTTTCTTTTTCTAACATTAGCACAGGAAAAGGTCACTTTCTCATGCTCTTAATCTAGGTGTTAGGGCACCCATGGTGAGACTTTTATTTAATCCCATGTCTTTGTTCCTTGCTAGACTGTGAGTACCTGAGGCATATAACATGTTATACAAACTCATTCCCCCCTTCAGATTTAGTTTAGTGTGGCTGAATAAACATGTATTTTATGACAGGATTCTATGAAGCTGGGTGTGGAGAACAAGCTTGAGGAGTGTTCTCCATATTCTGAGATCAGGAGCCATTAGGCTGTGAGATTACAGTTGTAAGAATGAAATAGAATGGAATCAAGGAGCCACAAAAGAAAGTGTTAGAGTGTGTCATACACAGTGGGGGTACATGCATAATCATTCATGGTTCCCTTTGTTCTCTTGTGTGTGTGTGTGTGTGTGTGTGTGTGCATGCGCACGCAACAACTTTGGGTCACAATGTAAAAGGCATGATTTCTTTTGGAAAACAGTGAAACAAATCTGGAATTTAACACAATAAATGTATGGACAGCTTAAAAAGCCATTTCCTGATAATGAAGGAAAAATAACAGTGAATAGCCCAGCAGAGAGCCATGTGCAGAGAGAAGAGGGGGACAGCGTGGGTGCTGAAGTTACCTGGGACTCAAGGGACCACATCCTGACTGGAACTTCACTGCTTCAGGGGCCTTACCACAGCGTCCTCCCCAGCCTCTGATCTAATTGTGATTCCAGCACCTATGCCATGTTTATTAGATCACTCTGGTGTATATATGGGTCAATAGCGTCTTTCCTTTGCTATTTTTGGCTTTGAGTTTAGATCGCTTTGTGACACAACTGATGGGTGGGCACTAGTCTGGTTCTGTTCCTTGTCAACGTGCAAATCATCCTGGACATTCTTTATAAAATCCTGCTTATGCCACAACTATTGATCCCCTTTCTTCACATACTTACCCCTGAGAATTCGATATTATAGCACACTAATTTCATTATACTGAGCCTTCTTTGTATAATTTGAGGTCAAATGAGCAGGGAGCTCACTGGCTTTGTTCACTTATGTAGTTTTATAAATGTGTGCTTTTATATGGAAAAAATGTTAAGGTATGGAATATTCATAATATAAAAATGGCAGGGAAAATAAACATGGTTGAATATTGTGTATTCAAATATTGGCATTAATAAAATTGGAAGAAAATTGTAAAACAAAAAAAAAAGCCAAACACTCCCCCCACCGCCCCCACAGAACTTTAATCACATCAATATAAGCCTCCAATTCCAGATATATGGGCAAGGGTGTGCAAATAAAAATACAAAAATATACTTTCAAAAGGCAGTCGTGTAAGCAGTGTCTACAGTTATAATTTCTACCTATATAAACATAACTAGATTATGCTTAGAAAATGGATAGAAAAGATCATTAATTGAATGCAAAAGAATGTTTTTGCCAAGGTGAAAGATGTAGAACTGTTTATGTTTAAAAATAACGGGAGAAGACACCATATGACAGACTGATGGAATTGACCACACAAAATTAATACATTTTCATCCATTCCCCTAAATCCATCTATACATAAATAAAGCAATTCTATGCCAAACAGCAATGACTTTAGAAGAAAACTAATTTAGCATACTAAATGTATTAACTATGTATTTGCTTACCTAGCAAACATTTATGGCAGTCTCTCAGGTCTGAGCTGGCCTGGGTAGGCTCTCAGGTTACCTCAGGAAGAGAAATTCTGGGATGCATTCCTTGAATCTTCCCACAGCATCTGCTGCACTCTCAGACTCACCTGGTTGGGTCTCTGAAAGGAAGGGCTCCTTGTAGAAGTCTGAATTGCTCCCTGGATGGTTAATGTGGGAGACTGAAGCTCTGTTCTCAGACAAAAGAGCAGGAAGGAGTCAAGCAATAGTCTCAGAGTCAGACTTGAGACTCCAAAAGAAGTAAATATGTTCTGTTCCAGCCTAACGCTGCACAAGTTGGGAGTCTGCTGCAGAGGAGATATTACTCCTCCTTTATCTGCTCATTAGATACCTGTTTGCATTGTTGCTCCCACCTCTGAGCACCCGGTTTCCCTGTGGGACACACTGGTCTGAACAGAATGGAAAATGTTCCTGCCGATTCTCTGTTCCTAAGGAACCAGCTTAGACGTTAAGTGAATCTTGTTTTTGTTACTCCTTCTCCATGACTCTCTTGAGGTCTCATCTCCCAGCACCTTACCCAACTTTGAATTAAATTTTCTCTAAAGTCCAAGACCGTGGAGACTGGCTTGACTAGGAACCTTGGATTTTCAAAGTGCTGAATTGTTGTGAGGCACAAGCCATGATACCTCCAGAGAATTGCAATTTCTCTCTTCAACAAGGGAGAGGACTGTGTGACTTTGATGTAAAGCTTTGTGCACCACCCTCCTTGGCTTCATGACACATTTGCCAAATCAATGAGAAATTTCGTAATTATATCAGAAGATAAGAGCTGCTATTTAGTCCCACATCATAAGATCTTTGTTAATTATGAGACATAATTTTATAATTTTATGCTGTACAATCTGAGTTTAGTACTTTATATGCATTATTTGATTTAAAGTTTATAAAACTCCTTTCTCTGAACTTATAAAATTATCAACTTCATTCTCAATGCAGTAGTGGGCTTGAGGAAGTTTAGTGACCAACCCAACATTATAATCAGTGTAAGGTGTTGATTAGAATCTGTCATGATGCTTTCAATTCTCTGACTGTGCAGTGGTTCCCAACGAGGGAAAATCTGAAGGTAGGCTGCTAAATACTTGTAATACCCAACACAAATAATTATGTCATATTTAGAAGGTAAAAATTCCTAGTCTAGATGAGCTCTTCTCCAACTTCACAGTGCATATTATTGACTAAACAATATTACTGAGTAAGTGTTTCATCACCAAAAGGATTTATTCAGGAAAAAGAAAGTATTGCAACCCATGCATGCAGACATGACAAGCTACATGCACACTCTGGCCTGTGTGCCAAGATGGAGGGGTCCTTATGGAGGGAAAGGAAGAGGGAAGGGGAATTTAGAACCATGGAGTTTTATCAACATAGAGTTCTTCCTGTAGGGCTCTCCTGATTACAGACAGTGTGAGAAATTCCATTAGTGCTATCTCCTCCTATAGACCCTCCTGACTGGTTATGTTTGCTGAAATTCCTGTTAGTCTTTATCAATATGAATCACCCACGTTTGTAGTTCAAGTACAGATGCTGATTCAGCAGGTGCTGGTGGGCCTGGGGCATCTGCATTTCTCAAAAGTCCCAGGAAAATGCTGGTTTTGAGGTCCTGGTCTGAGGACCACTCTTTGAGTAGCAAGTTTTGGTCCTGTTGTAGAGTAAGGGGCAAGTAGTTGTAGGCCATCTTCACCAAAAATTGTGTTTGCTTAAGATTTTGAATGAAAGATGTACAGTCATGCACTGCTTAACAAACAGGGATATGTTCTGAGAAATGCATCCATAGGCGATTTTGTCATGGAGGGCACATCAGAAAATGCAGTTAAGCAAACTGAGATGGAAACCATGGAAAATTAAGTAATCCTGAAAATACCACCTTAGCCACCATCATTAGCTGAAGACAGAAAATGGTGTTGAGGGAGGGGAGTTAGATATGGGAGATTACCAGGAAAAGCTCAGTAAACAGGGTAAGGTTGTTATGCAGGTTTAAGTAATTGTCTTTTGCATTGATCTGAGTTTCTAGAAATAAGGTCACCGCCTCCCCATTCCTAGTAAAAGGCTCAGACAGCACACTCCTTTGTGGGCTGTGAGCTCAGACAAGATGGCTGGGAGCTTGGGGCTTGTGCAGTCCCTTAGGCTGGTGCAGATTGGAGGGGAGTGTTTGCCCCAGGAAAGATGGCACTGGTCTTGATGTGGCTTCTTCTGCAAATACTTGGTTGTAAGACTTCTGTTCAGCTGTTTTCAATGGGATCTTCAGGTTGATTGTTGTATAATTTAGTTGTGATTCCAAGTCTGGTCTGGGAGGAGGAGAGATCAACTTCCACCAGCTCTGCTGCCATCTTCCTCAACAATTCTACTTTAAATCTTTGTGTTTAGATTTGTACTTTCTTTTAATTTCATTTTAATTTAACCATTTGTTCTTTTAGCTTCCATTCCCTCCAATTTTTTTTAAAGTTTTCTTTCAACATGAAAGATGAAAATTTTAACAAGTCTGTGTTGGACATATATGTGTGTGCGTTTATTAGAAAGAAATTCAGATAAAATGTACACACGTACGCATACATATACTTCTTACCTGTCAAGGAGTTCTTAGACTCACCAAATATTTCTAAATATTTTATTTATTAACAAAATTGACTGAATTAAGTTTATCACCTCACATCATCACCAGAAATAAAAAAGCAGAGGATCAGGGTAATTACTGGTATTCTTAATTTCTGTATGGCTCCTTTAATTCAAAAAAGTTTGCATTTTAAATATGTTCAGTTTATTTCATTCATTAATTCCAATAAGTTATTTAAAATAAAAACAATTAGTTAGAACCAAAAAATGAATTCAGTAACATTGTGGGATACAAAATGAATTTACAGAAATCTGTGGTGTCTAATAACAAACTGTGAGAGAAATTAAGAAAATAATCCACTTACAACTGCATCAAAAAGAATAAAATACTAGGAGTAAACATAACCTAGGAAGTGAAAGATCTGTACACTGAAAACTGTAACATATTGCTGAATGTTATTGAACAAGACGCAAAAATGGAAACGTATGCTCTGGCCACTGATTGGAAGAATTAATATTGGCACCACTCATGCTAAAAGTCCAGAATGCCAAACCCAGATTTAATACTGGATCTAATGGAAGTTTCTATATTATTGTAGGTATTCTGGACACTGAGTTGAATAAGATAAGAAAACTAGGAGATTATTTATAAATCCTAGTAGTATGGTACTAGTGTAAATACCTGACATTAAACTTTTTTTTAAAAAAAATATATTTTATTGATTTTTTACAGAGAGGAAGGGAGAGGGATAGAGAGTTAGAAACATTGATGAGAGAGAAACTTTGATCAGCTTCCTCCTGCACACCCCCTACTGGGGATGTGCCCGCAACCAAGGTACATGCCCTTGACCAGAATCGAACATGGGACCTCTCAGTCCGCAGGCTGAAGCTCTATCCACTGAGCCAAACCGGTTAGGGCCTGACATTAAGCTTTTGATGCATGAGGCATCTGTTTCAAAGACATCTATCACAAATAATCCTATTGCCAGCTTTTTGACAAGGCTACTAGAGAAGCACTCTGGTATCCCCTCCCAACTCAACCTATTCTCTCTCTCTCTCTCCTCCTCTCTCTCTCTCTCTCTCTCTCTCTCTCTCTCTCTCTCTCTCTCTCTCCCTCTCTCTCTCTCTCTCTCTCTCTCTCTCTCTCTCTCTCTCTCTCTCTGTCTTCTTCCTCCCTTCCCCCATTCTGAGACCTTCTGATGTGGCCCTTAGGATGTTGTGTATCATCCAGGATCTGTGAGTAATAAACCTTGTGATTTCATAGATCCCTCATGATTGTTGCAATTTTAATAAGGACCACAAGAGCCCGTCCAGCCACAACATTGGCTGTGGTCTGAGGAACAAGTAGCAGGGCCCAAGGTGAGTGCCCAGGCATTTTCAGCCTATAGCATTACCATCAATAGGCTGAGACTTATAAGGAACAATGATAAAGTCAACATTACCAGGAAGAGCAGTTAGAGTACTGATGTATAAAGAATGAGAATCAGACCAGGCTGGTTTGGCTCAGTGGATATAGCGTTGGCCTGTGGACTGAAGGGTCCCAGGTTTGATTCTTGTCCAGGACACATGCCAGCGTGCAGGAGGCAGCCAATCAATGATTCTCTCTCATCATTAATGTTTCTCTCTCTCTCCTTCGCCCTTCCTCTCTGAAATAAAAATATATTTTAATAAAAATATATTTAAAAAAAAGAATGAGAAACATAAAAGTTAAAATTGAGGTGTCAGATTTTCCTGGAATGAAATTATATAAATAGTGTGAGTAACCAAGCAAAATTTTTCCAACGTGAATAATACAACTTATGACTATTCTATCTGTAAAATAAGAACAACTTCCTTACAATGGTGTATGTTATGTGAGTATAAGTTAATCTTCAGAAATCCATTTTGTCAATGAACTAAACTGGAATTTGCATTCTGATCAAGGTTGAAAAAAGCTATGTTAGGTGAGAACACAGGAGAAGGGGAAAAACTGTCTGTATAATAGACGTAGTAGAAAGTGTAATAAAATGGTTACTTAAGTTGTATAGAGAAGTTGAACTCAAATAAATGGAAATTTCGGGAAATAAATGAAACAAGCAAGTTGTACAAACACAATCTGATTAAAGGATCTTAATTTCTGGTTTTCAGTCTTGAAGCCATGAAATCAAGTGCACTTTTCAGACTTACCACAGCTGTTCTTCTATGGCTGCCTACCCAGAGAATCGTTTCAGGGCCCCTTTTATGTCCTTGTTCCTGAGACTGTAGATGAAGGGGTTCAGCATGGGTGTGACCACAGTGTACAGCACTGAGACTGCTGCACTTGAGTGTGAGCTGTGGGTAGCATCAGAGCTGAGATACACTCCTAGGCTCGTACCATAAAATAAGGAGACAGCTGAGAGGTGAGACGCACAGGTAGAAAATGCCTTATACTTCCCCTGAGCTGATGGGATTGCACGTATGGAGGACACTATCTTAGAGTAAGAGTAAAGGATCCCAGCTAGGGGACCACCACCCAGTAGCACAGCTACAAAATACATCACCATGTTATTAAGGAAGGTGTTGGAACAGGCAAGTTGGGTCATTTGGTTGAGTTCACAGAAAAAGTGGGGGATTTCCAAGTCTGTACAGAAGGTTAGTCGTAACACCATTAAGCTTTCTAACAAGGAATGCAGGGCACTTGTGATCCAGGACACCAGAACCAGCAGTCCACAGAGCCAGGGTTTCATGATGACTGTGTAGTGCAGGGGGTGACAGATGGCCACAAACCGGTCATAGGCCATCACAGTCAGGAGGAAGTTGTCTAGTCCCCCAAATAACATGAAAAAATACATCTGGGTGATACAACCTTCATAGGTGATGACTTTGCTCTGTGTCTGAATGTTCCATAGCATCTTTGGGATGGTGGTGGAGGTGAAACAGATGTCTACCAAGGACAGGTTGAAGAGGAAGAAGTACATGGGTGTGTGGAGGTGGGAGTCTGAGCTGACGGCCAGGATGATGAGCAGGTTTCCCAACACAGTGATCAGGTACATGGAGAGGAAAAGCCCAAATATGAGGGGCTGCAGTGCTGGTTCCTCTGAAAATCCCAGGAGAAGAAATTCTGACACTCCTGTAAGATTCCCTGGTTCCATGAGGTGGGGGTGACTTCCAAGAAAGAAGAAAAGGGCATGAGGACTTTTCATACAATCTAGTGTTACTCACGTGGCTCTAACGCTACAGTGTGTCTCCCGCAGTCAAGAAATTATTTTCGTTGCTACTTCATAACTGTAATTTTGCTACTGTTAATGAATCGTAATGTAAATATCTGTGTTTTCTGATGGTCTTAGGCTCTACAGCAGCAGTTCTCAACCTGTGGGTCGTGACCCACAGGTGGAGAACCGCTGGCAGGGTTGCCTAAGACCATCGGAAAACATAGATATTTACATTACGATTCATAACAGTAGCAAAATTACAGTTATGAAGTAGCAACGAAAATAATTTTATTGTTGGGGGTCACCACAACATGAGGAACTGTATTAAAGGGTCCGAGATTCTAGGACCTTCCTGTGTCATTTCAGAGTAGGAATTTTTGACCCAATCTCCTTTTTACCTAAGATGTCAGGTATACTGTAGTTTTAATGGGAAATTTTTCATGCATTTCAGGAATATGAATTGAGTGCTAACCATGGTTTCAGCACTGTCTGGGCTGTAAGTAGAGGGTGCTGAAGAACAAAGTTCCTTCAATTCAATCTGGGGGAAAGAACATAGAAGCAAATAATAGAAATATGTAAATACTAGTCAATAGTAAAAGGTGAGAACACCTAGTTGATATCAGCACTTCTCCAATTTCCATGTTCCTATGCAGTCCCCAGGATTCGGGCTCAAATGCAGAATTTGATGCAGCAGGTCTGGGAGGGCTCAGAGACTCTGCATTTCCAACAAGCTCCCTGGTGGTGTGATGCTGCAGGTCCTGGCCTGAGGACCACTCTCTGAGTAGAAAGGCTGTGGTTCTGTGTTAGAGTTAGCTGCAGGTAGTTTTAGGTCTTATGATCCAAGTATTGTCTTTGCATGGAGTTTTAAGGAATAGTGTATTTACTCATTCTAGAGGCTATGAATAAATACTTGTTTCCGTTAAATAAGGACCCTTGAGTGACACAAAATAATACTGGAAAATGATTTGTAGCAAGTAAAATAAGAACCTCTAAAAGGTGTCCACATTCTAATTCCCAGTACTTTAAATATATTACTTTTTTATAACAAGGGAAAATTAGGTTAGCAGATGGAATAGTGTTGTTAATTTGCTTACTTTATTTATTTTATTTTTTAAAAAATATTTTTATTGGTTTCAAAGAGGAAAGGAGAGGGAGAGAGAGCTAGAAACATCAATGATGAGAAAGAATTATTGATCAGCTACCTCCTTGCCCCCACTTGGGATCGAACTGGCAACCTAAACATGGGCTCTTTTTTTTTCTTTAAATTTTTTATTGTTTAAAATATTACATATGTCTCCTTTCTCTCCATTGACCTCTCCCCGGCACTCCCACTCCCCAGCACATGCCAGGCATGTACTCTTGACTGGAATTGAACCGGGACCCTTCACCCTGCAGGCCTACGCTCTATCCACTGAGCCAAATCAGCTAGGGCGCTAACTGACTGACATTAAAATAGAAGATGAGCCCGGATCATCCAGATGGAACTAAGGTAAACACAATGGTCCCCTAGATGCAAAAGGAGACACAAGATGAAAATGTACACCATTACTTTTGATGAAGGAGGAAGGGCCCTGGGTCAAGGAATGCAGGTGGTCAGCAATGCAAACTGGAATTGGGAAGAAAACAGATTCTCCCCTGAGCCTCTGGAAGGAACCCAGTCCTGCACACATCTTGATATGAGACTCATTTCAGACTTCTGGCACCTAGGCCTGTATATGTTCACGTTCAACAATGACTGCAAGAATATTTTACAGAAGCAATGGAAATCCCATGAAGTAATTTATTTAGTAAAGTATGTTTGACGGAACTGAGTTTAAGTCTCTATTCTTTATGTTCCTTGGGTAAGGGCATTTTACAATGAAATCCCACATGAAGTAAAGAAGAAATTTTTAAACTATTTGGAGATATTCCACCCCATTAGCTGGAACAGTGAAGGCCTCATTACATTGATGTAAACTGTTGTGAGCTATGATGCCTTTGTGTCATTAAGACTCAAGGTACAGTGTGTGGCCTGAATTTCTCTATCACTGAACTGTAAGAAGTATTGTTTCTCAGCACACTATACTCTTTGGCTAGAAGATGGTCAGTCCTCAATTTATATTCACGCAGTGCATGGCAGAATTTCTCATTCAAAGTATGGAAAAATGATCACTGCAGGAAAAGGCTGAGTGTGGGACAGGAATTTCCACTAACTGTGCAATATAGAAAGTAAAAGAGTACAAAACCCCAAAATATGTGCAGCCTCACGAGTGATGAATTAGAACTATTTAGTATTCCACTTTAGACTTATTAAATATTTTTCGTGTGAATACCAACGTGAGAGAAGAGACTGCAATGCATGTCTCACTAACTGCTGTTTCAAGCTACTCATATCTACACTCATTAGTCCGAATCTTTTCAATGAACACAAAGCAATTTCAAATACACCTCGTCTTAGAAATTTAATACAAACACTCTCACTTCACTGCATTGTCCTCCACTCCTAATACTCTATCTCCTTCTTCCTGAACAGCAAAGCTCCTCAATATGTTTTCATTTCACTACAGCCATTTTATGCATCTCATTCATTCTACAATGTCATCGAACTGGACTCCCATTCCCACCACCCAATTGTCCACTATGGACCATATATTGCAGATTCAAAGAGATACATACATATTAACATATTAAGTAAATTGAGTATAAGTTAGTTACTTTACTTAACCAAGTGTACAAACAGAGATATAGGGTCTCTGGGCTGGGCTGATTAGGGTCACAGTGACTCAGGTAAAAGCTGACAGGTTCCATCCTTTCTAACCCTTTTCTGATGTACCTGCTGTGTTACCAGACTCACCTGGATGGGGTCTCTGAGAGGAAGGTCTCCATGTGCAGGTCTGAATTGCTCTCTGAATGGTTGATGATGGAGACTGAAGCTCGGCCCCACACGAGACAGCAGGAAGGAGTGAAGCATCAGTTCCTGAGCCAGCTTAGGAATGAAAAGCAGCAACCATATGCTGTCCCCCAACATTTTACAAGCTGGGGACTGCACAGGGGAGATATTTACATCTCTCTCTATGCCTGCTCATCTGGCACATTTCCCTTGTGTCATTTAAACATCTAAGCACATGTTTATTTCCCTCTAGGCCTCTGGAATAAACAGAAAGAAATTTTTCCTAATGATTCTCTGATCCCAAGAGACCAGGTTAAAAATCAAGTGAGTTCAGTTTTTATGATGCCTTGTCTTGATCTTACATGCTTTCCAGAGACCTAACCTCTTACTACCTTATTCCAACACTGATTGACCATTTTCCTCAATGTCTGAGATGATGGAGCCCAGCAGGACCAGGTCCCTGTGATCCCCAAGCACTGATCTGTGGTGGGGACACAGCCCTGATGTCTCTAGAGAATTGCTCTTCTCCTCTCCAACAAAAGGACTGAGTTCCTTTGATATGGAATCCTGGGCTTCACACTCTTTGGCTTCCTGACACACTTGTCAAAATAATAAGGAATTTTGTACTCATTTCACAAGTGAAGAGCTGTCATTTGGTACCTCATTGTAAAATATTTGTTAAGTATGAGATACATTTTGAAAGTTTTATGCCATTTATTCTGAGCTTAGTACCTTATAGAGTTTGCCTGATTTAATTTTTCAAAATGCCCATTCTATTATAAATTTCATTCCCCTTTGCAAAAATTGAGTTTGAAGGAGTTTATTGATTAGCTCAAAGTTATGAGCTAAATAAGGGATGGGCCTTGATTGGAATCTGTCAGGTTGCTTGCAATTTTCCAACTCTGGGCCAGTGGTTCTCTACCTGAGATGATTTTGCCCCTGGAAATATTTGGCAATGCCTGGAGGAAGGTTACTAAACACCTATAATACCCTACACCAGTGATGGGCAACCTTTTGAGCTTGGTGTGTCAAACTTCGCCAAAAAACTGAGCATAACTCGGGTAGGGTGTCACTTTGAGGAAAAAACATTATTTCGTGATATTTATAGTTTAAATAACATAAATGTATAATTGTTATATATAATTGTATTTAATAAACCACAAACTAAATATTTAACTTACCTGCTTAGTGACTTCTTTGTTCATCCGTCAGCCGGTTTCTTTTGTTGGTCTTGATATTATTTAGCTTGTGTGGGGTGCCGTGAACTAAGATAAGTGAGGGGGAGGGGGAAATCTTTAACTAACCTGCCTATTAGTGACTTTTTTGTTGCTGAATTTCATTGGCTAAATCTTCAATTGAAGATTGGTATTTTGTACACTTCAGGCCCAAGCAAGCGCTACTAACTTCATCTGTCAATCTGTTTCTTTTGATATTATTTAACACTGAGAATAAGGCCTCACAAAAGTATGTAGAGGGAAAAATTGTGAGTAAAGCCATTGCTATATTTTTCAGGGTGCTAAAAGTGTCTGGTAGTCGGTTCCAGGCACTCCAAATTTCCTGTTCGTAGGGGCACTCCTCTTGATTCTCCAAGCGGCACCTTTCCAGATTCTCAAGCTTTTACCTCAAGTCGACAAACACCCGAGCCCAGATACTGTCTTGAAATTCTGCAAGTTGCATCTCCAAGTCATCAATTTGCATCCATTGGAAACCATTTAATTCTAAACTACTGTAGACTACTACATCAGGATACTTAATTATTTTCATCGTCTGTTCTAGACTTCTCAATTGACTAAATCTATCACTAAACTGGTCAAGTAATGAGTCTAAAACTTGCTGGTACTTTATATGCAAGAGTTCCATTTCATTTTGTACAGCTGCACTGGCCTTCTCAAAATACTTTGTTACTCGAGAAAAATACTTATAAGTTTTAGTTTCTACATCTCACTTGAAAATTTTAACTTTACTTTCAAAAGCTTTTATGTATCCAAACATAACGTCAATACTTTTGCCAATACCTTGTAACTTTAAGTTCAGTTCATTAATATGAACTGAGAGATCTGTAAAGAACATCAGGGTGTTGACCCACTTATCATCATTAAGCTGAGGAAAGTTTCCCAGATCCTTATCGTCAAAAAATACCTTCATTTCTTCAAAGCACTCCACAAAGCGCTCAAGAACTTTGCCTTGGCTCAGCCATCTTACAGTATTGTACATCAGCAGTCCACTGTAGGTGGAATCAACCTCCAGTAAAAGTGCCAAAAATTCTCGCTTGTGAAGGGGGCGAGCAGCTATTAAATTAACTATTTTTGTAACAACTGACATTAAGTCGTTTAAGTCGGTGAATCTTGCCTTGGCACATAAAGCCTCCTGATGGATAATACAATGAAAAGGCACAATTGGATGTCCAATAGCTTCTGTAAACAATTTGACAAATCCGACTTTTTCCCCCACCATATTTGGTGCCCCATCTGTCGTTACTGACACAACTTTAGAGATATCAATGCTTAGGTCACAAAATGTTTGTATAACAATCTTACATATTTCGCTTCCTGATTTACTTGTTGACACTGATACTAACTTTATCAACTCTTCTCTCATTGTGAGACCATCAGAATATCAACCAATAGTGGCCAACTGAGCATGTGATGTGACATCAGTAGTTTCATCGAGAGAGATCGAAAAATATTTACACTTCTTTATGTCTCTCTTTAATTGATGTTGTACATTTGTGTTCAGTCTCATTATTCGGTCTTTTATGATATTTCTACTGAGTGGTAACTCAGATATTCTCTTAATAATTGCATCTTTATTCTGCATATCGTGAAATAGAACTGGTGCACATCTTAGGAGAGTTTCTTTAATAAATTCTCCCTCACTGAGCTCTTTTCCATGCTGAGCTATAGAGTGAGCAATGCTCAAACTTGCAGATGTTAAATTTGTAGAGCCTTTCATAAATTTAAGGATGGAATTAGATTGGCTCTTATAAAGGTGTAGCTGCCTGGAAATGTATTCCTTCCTTTCATCCTCACTTTTTTCCAAGAGCTGGGAATGATTAGTTTCAAAATGTCTATTTATAGTCCACGTTCTGCTTACTACCGTTTCAGTATATAGAACGCAAAATGATCTGCCATTTTTTTCTATAAAGCCATACATCTCGGTCCATGTCTCTTGAAAGGGTCGGCCACTGCTACTACCACTTCCTTTACTTAACCTTAGTTTTTTATTTTTGGGGTTCTCCATCAGGGGGGCAGTGACAGAAGATAGAATTATAGATAGCTTGTTAGGCCTGTAGGCAATTAGGGGTTAACTAGCCTAACTAACCACAAAATGGTACATATAACTGTCTTTTAGGAAAGGGAAGGGTTAATAAGCAGAAATAGGGGTTAATAAGGATGCACAACAGTAATAGTGGTGAAATGGAGCCTGAACTATGGAGCAACTTATGTGAATTAAAATGGCTGCTGCTATTTCTAATGGCGGGAAACGGCACCCATAGCACGCCACAAACCCTTGCCTCTCCCAGCCTCCCCCTCACGTATCTCAGTAATGATGGATTAGAAACCCATGACACCCCAGAACAGTAGATAATGGTTGCTGTGGTTAACTGTTATTTGGTTACTGGTAATGGCCGGGCCCCCAGAGATGTGTCCCCTGCTGCATTCCGCTGCTCCCTGCTCTGCTGGCAGAAGTGAGGGCAAAGATCCCGGCTTAACCAGAAGTCCCAGAACTAGACTCTCTGTGCCGGACTTCTGTTGTTTTGGCCTACAGACCTCCGGCACAGAGTGTCTAATAGGGGAGGATGAAACATTTGCGACTAGAGTCTTGTCTAACTCCAAGACTCTAGTCGCAAATGTTTCATCTTCAGGAGCAGCAAATGTTTCATCCTCTGCATGCGGCCACCTCAGTGGCCGCGTGTCATCAGAAATGGCTACGCCTGTCAGTGCTGACACACGTGTCATAGGTTCGCCATCACTGCCCTACACCAATAATTATGCTGCCCTACTTGCCAGCATGAGAAGGTGAGAAAATCTAATGTAGACCAGCACTTCTTCAATTTCAATGTGCATATAAGTTACCAGGATTATAGTTCAAATGCAGGTCTTGGTGGGCCCAGAGATTCTTTGAATCAAACAAGTTCCCAAGTGATGTTGATTTTGCAGTGCTGGTCTGTGGATCACACTTTGAGTAGAAGGGTGTGGCTGTGTTAGAGTCAGGTGTAGGTAGTTTTAGATTTTTAGAACCAAAGATCATTTTGCATGTAATTTTTTTAAAATATATTTTATTGATTTTTTACAGAGAGGAAGAGAGAGGGATAGAGAGTCAGAAACATCGATGAGAGAGAAACATCAATCAGTTGCCTCTTGCACACCCCCTACTGGGGATGTGCCCGCAACCAAGGTACATGCCCTTGACCGGAATCGAACCCGGGACCTTTGAGTCCGCAGGCCGACGCTCTATCCACTGAGCCAAACCGGTTTCGGCTGCATGTAATTTTGAATGTATAGTGTATTCACTCATTCTAGAAGCTGTTATAAATTCATTGTTCAACTATTTTTATAAGGATTTATAAATGACATCATATGATAGTCTTCTGAAAAAATACCTTTTTTGATTTTTTAATATAAGGGCCCTTGTGTGACACCATGGAATACATTTTTGAAAATATTTTCACAGTAGGCCGAGCTTCTAAAGATATCCACATCATAATCCCTAGAAACTTGTAATATGTTACTTTTCATTGAAAGGAAGTATTAGAGTAGCAGACTGAATAATTGGGCTAATCAGCTGACTTTAAGATAAGATTGGCCATAATAATGTAGGTGGGGACTAATGGAAGTATTGTGGCTCTAACATTGGGAAGAGGAAAGAAGAATTGTTGGGACCAGAGGGAGACTAAAAGATGTTACACAGCTGGCTTTAAAGATGGAGAAAGGGCCATGTGGAATGAGAAACTGGAGTAGGAGAGGAAATGGATTCTCCCCTGGAGACTCCAGAAGTAACTCGCCCCTGCAGACATCTTTTTAAAAAATTACCAATTTATTCAATTTTTAATTTTTTATCTTTATTGTTGAATGTATTACAGATGTCTGCCAGTTCCTCCATTTTCCCTCCCCTTCATCTTTTCCTCCCCCAGCCTTCACCACACTATGGTCTATGTCCATGGATTATGCATATATGCATACAAGCATATAAGTTTGTTGGTTATTCTCTGCCCACCCATCCTACCCCCTTCCTTGTGGGATCCATCAGTCTGTTCCATGCTTCCATGCCTCTGGACCTATTGTTTTGGTTGGTTTATTGTGCTTATTAGGTCCCACAAATAAGTGAGATCATGTGATACTTATTTTTCTCTGACTGGCTTATTTCACTTAGCATAATACTCTCCAGGTCCCTTCATGCTGTCTCAAAGGGTAAGAGATCCTTTTTTATAGCTGCATAGTATTCCACAGCTTTTTTTTTTAAAAAAAAAATCTATTCATCTGCTAATGGGCATATGCTCTGTTTCCAGATCTTAACTGTTGTAAATTGTTGTGCTATGAACACAGGGATGCGTATATTCTTTCTGATTGGTGTTTCAGGATTTTTAGGATATATTCCTAGATATGGCACCATGAGGTCAAACAGCAGTTGGATTTTTAATTTGTAGAGGAAATTCCATACTGTTTTCCATAGTGGCTGTACCAGTCTGCATTACCACCAGTAGTGTACCAGGATTCCCTTTTTCCCACATCCTTGCCATCAGTTGTTATTTTTAGGTGTCATTGAGTTACCACCTGACACCTGCCAGGTATATTATTGGCAAATATGTTCTCTCATATAGTGGGTTCCCTTTGCATTTTGAGGATGTTGTGTTTTTGTTTGTTTGTTTGCTTTTTGTGTGCAGAAGCTTTTTAGTTTGATGTAGTCCCACTTGTTTATTATTTTCCTTTGTTTCTCTTGCCCTAGGACAGGGGTCCTCAAACTTTTTAAACAGGGGGGCCAGTTCACTGTCCCTCAGACCGTTGGAGGGCCGGACTATAGTTTAAAAAAAAAAACTATGAACAAATTCCTATGCACACTGCACATATCTTATTTTGAAGTAAAAAAACAAAACGGCAAAAACACCCGCATGTGGCCTGCAGGCCGTAGTTTGAGGACGCCTGCCCTAGGAGATGTATCTGTGAAAATTCTGCTATGTGAGATGTGTAATATTTTGCTGCCTATGTTTTCTTTTCAGATTTCTATGGTTTCATGACTTACAATTAAGTCTTTTATGCATTTTGAGTTTATTCTTGTGTATGGTGTAAATTGGTAGTCTAGTTTAATTTTTTTTGCATATATCTCTCCAATTTTCCCATGACATCTTCAATTTTACATGACATTGTACATAGACAACCTTAAAGCCTCCACCGAAAAACTATGAGATTCAACAAATGAATTAGGCAAAGTAGCAGGATACAAAATTAACATCCAGAAATCAGTGTCATTCTTATACTTCAATAATGAACCTTTAGAAAGAGAAACTAAAAACAATCCAATTTACACTGCAACAACAACAACAACAACAACAACAACAACAACAACAAAAATAAGGTGCCTAGGAATAAACTTAACCAAGGAGGCAAAAGATCTGTACTCAGAAAACCATAGGACAGTGGAGAGAGAAGTAGAGGAAGATAGTAACAAATAAAAGCATATTCTGTGCTCATGGATTGGGAGAATTTACATCATTAAAATGTCCAGACTATGCCCTAACCGGTTTGGCTCAGTGGATAGAGCGGCGGCCTATGGACTGAAGGGTCCCAGGTTCGACTCCGGTCAAGGGCCTGTACCTTAGTTGTAGGCACATCCCCAATAGGGGGTGTGCAGGAGGCATCATCGATATTTCTAATTCTCTATCCCTTTCGCTTCCTCTATGTAAAAAAATAAATAAAATATATTTTTTAAAAAAATGAAATGCCATACTATCCAAAGCAATCCATAGATTCCATGCAATCCCCATTAAAATACCAAAAGCATATTTCAGAGATCTAAAACAAATACTCCAAAAATTTATATGGAATCAAAAAAAGACTCTGAATATCCTCAGCAATCTTGAGAAAGAAGAACAAAGTTGGAGTGGTAACAATACCAGATACCAAACTATACTACAAAGCCACTGTAATTGAAACAGCATGGTACTGGCACAAAAAAAAGGCATATAGATTAATGGAATAGAACAGAGATCCCAGACATCAACCCACGCCATTATGGTCAATTAATTTTTGTCAAAGGAGTCAAGAGCATGTAATGCAGCAAGATGGTTTCTTCATAAATGGATTTGGGGAAAATGGACAGCTACAAAGAAAACATGAAATTAGACCACCAACTTACACCATACACAGGAATAAACTGAAAATGGATAAAAGACTTAATTGTAAGCCACAAATCCATAAAAATTCTAGAAGAAAACAGGCAGTAATATCTCAGATACCTCATGTAGCAGTATTTTTCTTGATACATCTCCTAGGGCAAGGGAAACAAAGGATAAAATCAACAAATGGGACTACATCAAACTCAAAAGCTCTGCACAGCAAAAAGGAAACCATCAACAAAATGAAATGGGAACCAACTGTATGTGAGAACATATTTGCCAATGATTCATCTGATAAGGGGTTAATTTCCAAAATATATAAAGAACTTATACAGCTCAGCACCAGGAAAACAAATAATCCAATTAAAATTGGGCAAAGGACCTGAATATACACTTCTCCCAAGAGAACCCATAGATGGCTAATAGACATGAAAAAATGCTCAAGGTCACTAATCATCAGAGAGATGCAAATTAACACTACAATGAGGTATCACCTCACACCTGCCAGAATGGCCACCATCAACAAATCAACAAACAACAAGTGCTGGCAAGGATGTGGGGGGAAAAAAAAGAGCACTAGTACACTGCCAGTTAGAATGCACACTGTTGCAGCGATTGTGGAAAAACAGTACGGAATTTCCTCAAAAAAAAAATCACAATTAAACTGCCGTTTGACCCAGAGATCCCACTTCTGGGAATATAGCCTAAGAATCCACAAACACCAAATCAGGAAGAATATATGCACCTTTATGTTCATCGCAGCATTATTTATAATAGTTAAGGTCTGGAAACAACCCAAGTGCCCATGAGCTAAATGAGTGAATGAAAAAGTGATAGTACATTTACACAATGGAATACTAAGTAGCTGTGAAAAAGCTCTTACCCTTTGTGATAGCATGGATGGACCTGGAATCTATAGTGCTAAGTGAAATAAACCAGTCAGAGAAAGAAAAATATTACATAACCTCACTTATATGTGGAATATAATGAGCAAAATAAACTGATTACCAAAATAGGTCCAGAGACATGAATACATGGAACAGATGACACATGGCACTGTAGATGGGGCTAGGGGAGGGGGGACAGGAAGAAATTAACCAAAGACCATATATGTACATTTGCATAACACATGGACACTGACAATAATGTGGTAAAGGCCTGGGTTGGGGTGGGTTCTGAGTAGAGGGGGCAAAGAGGAGAATGGGGGATTCCTGTAATACTGTCAACAATAAAAAAGACAATAGATATATCATTAAGTCAAAGATTGACTTTTGTCATGGAAGATTCTAGCCTAGGAGATGACTGCCTGCTATAACCTGCTTTTAGTTAGAAAGTTTTAATTTCAGACCATCTTATATGGTTGCATCAGGTTTTTGAGTTTTTAAGGCTACTATGCAGTCCCCTCCCCCCCTCCCCCCCACCCCGAGCTTTTCAGTTTTCATTTGTGGTGCTTTTTTCGTCCACATGAAAAAATTTAGAAAAGAAAAAGTAATTTTCTGGAGCTATGGAGGAGTCATAATTGTAGACAGCACTGGAATTTTCAAGCAGATAAGAAAATATAATTTACTAAAAATTAAAAATACACTAACCAATCACTGACCCTAATGCATAAAGCCCCATATACATGGACATCAATCTTCCATACTTTGATGAGTACAGCATGAAAAAGCAATATTTTGCTTAAAATAAAATTAGTGCTTAACAATCTTGCTTCCTCATATTTCACGTCATCTCTGACATTAAAGCTGTATTAGATTAATTGATGAAAACTTGCCTATCCATGTAGACGTCACTAGTAGATATATATATTTGATAGTCAATTTTTGTCAGTGTCTATAGTAGGAATTGGGGACACTGAGCTGAATAGCACCATAAAGCCAGGAGACCAGTTATAAAGCAGAGTGGCATATTTGTAGTGTAATTGCCTGACACTGAACTTTTAATTTCCAAGGCATTCATTTGAAAGATAACCATGTTGAATAAACATATGGCCACCTCTGTGACACAGCTATGAGATAAGCACCCAGGCCAACTGGCCCAGGAAGTTCTCTTTATGGAAAGCCCTGGATAACATAGATAACTGACCTCATGAGTGACTCTCCTTTTCCTTTTCACACGCTAACACCTGCTCTTAAGTTTTAAATTCACCAAGAAAGAGAGAATATTTGAAACTCTATGAATCCTGCCCTTGGACTGTAACAGCTGCAGAGACCACAGTTGTGTTCTCTCTCTCCTTCCCACTCTCTCTCTTCTTCCTTCTCCTCCCTCTTTCTCTTCCTCCTCCTCATTCTCCTCTTTCCTCCTACTTCCCCACCCCTCCCTTCTCCCCATGACCTTCTGTGTAGACTTCAGGCAGGGTGTGTGAGCAGGATTTGTGAGCAATGGACCTTGCTTTTACCAGAGTCTCTGATTGTTGCTGCTTGTGTGCATCTTGCAATCATAATAAGAACCACAAGGGCTGGTCCAGGCACAACATTGGCTCAGGTCAGTGTCACAAGGATTCATGCTCAAGTGAGTGCCCCAGGCATCTATAATGAATATCTTTCTTATCAATAGGCTGAGACTTAAATGGAACAACATTTAAAATCTACATTATCAGGAAGAGATAGTGATATAAAAATGAATGACAGATACAAAGTGAAAACTGGTTTCATATTTTCCTGTACAATATAATTAAATATAAGTCCTTGAATGACACATATAGTTTTGTCCATATGAGTAATACAACCCTGATGATTTTTTCAGGAAAACTAGAGGAAAATGTCTTAGCATAATATATGTCAATTGAGAAGAAATTATTTTAGAGAAATCCAAGTTGTCCCATGGAAGATATGAAAATTTCCAAATATTTCTGATGCAAGGTTGAGAAAAACTTTGAGATTGTATAAAAACAGTAAAAACAGAAAACTGTTTATATATTAGACCAGAAGCTTGATAAAGTGAGTTACTTATATTATATAGAGAAGTTGAATACAAAAAATGGACACGCCAGGCAATAAAGAGAAGGATCCAGTTCTCTTCCACATGATCAATCACAGTTTCTGGTTTCAAGGGGTTGAGCCATGAAATCAAGGGCACTTTTTCAGCCCCAAAACAATTGTCCCTTTTATACCTGCCATCTCCAAGAAGCTATTCAGAGCCATCTTTATGTCTTTGTTCCTGAGACTGTAGATGAAAGGGTTCAGCATGGGTGTGACCACGGTGTACATCACTGAGGTGACCGCACTTGACTGTGAGGTGCGGGTAGGAGCAGAGCTGAGATACACGCCTAGGACTGTACAATAAAATAAGGAGACTACTGAGAGGTGAGATGCACAGGTAGAAAATGCTTTATACTTCCCCTGAACTGATGACATTCTACATATGGAGGACACTATTTTAGAGTAAGAGTAAAGGATCCCAGCCAGGGGACCAACAGCCAACAGCCCAGTTGTAAAATACATCATTGTGTCATTAAGAAAGGTGTCAGAACAGGCAAGTTTGATCATCTGCTTAATTTCACAGAAAAAGTGGGGGATTTCTAATTCTGAAGGGAAAGACAGTCTCGATATCATTAAGCTATGTAACAAGGAATTCAAAACACTCATGATCCAGGACACCAGAACCAGCAGTCCACAGAGCCGGGGGTTCATGATGACTGTGTAGTGCAGTGGGTGGCAGATGGCCACATACCTGTCATAGGCCATCACAGTTAGAAGGAAGTTGTCCCAACCTCCAAAGAGCGTGAGAAAATACATCTGTGTGATGCAGCCTTCATAGCTGATGTCTTTGCTCTGTGTCTGGATGTTCCATAGCATCTTTGGGACGGTGGTGGAGGTGAAACAGATGTCTACCAAGGACAGGTTGGAGAGGAAGAAGTACATGGGTGTGTGGAGGTGGGAGTCTGAGGTGACGGCCAGGATGATGAGCAGGTTTCCCAACACAGTGATCAGGTACATGGAGAGGAAAAGCCCAAATATGAGGGGCTGCAGTTCTGGTTCCTCTGAAAATCCCAGAAGAAGAAATTCTGAACTACTTGTGTCATTGCCTGGTCCCATGTGGTGGAGGTGATGACTAAGAATGAAAAAATACTATAATTAATTTTCATATAAATGGGCATTACTAACCATTGAAATGCTACAATTTATATTTTGTGGTAATGTAATCTATCTATCTATCTATCTATCTATCTATCTATCTATCTATCTATTGGGAGCCCAGAGCGCGATTTGAAATTGTGTGGTGCCGCCCACCCTCGAGTTGCAGTTGGCCCTGCCTCCCTCCCTTGGCCCCGCAGCAGCTGCAGCCACTGCCGGTCCGGCCCTGCCTCCCTCTCCGGCCCTTGAAACAGCTGTGGTCACTGCTGATCAGGCCCTCCCGCAGCGCAGGTGCGGGGGCCCCTGCCGCCCTTCCCCCCACGCTGCGCTTGCAACTTCTTCCTGTCCAGTTGACCTGTTATGGCGTCCTGGTTAATAAGCATATTTCATATATATATATATATATATATATATATATATATACACACACACACACACACATATATATATATATATATATATATATATATATATATATATGTATATATATATATATATATTACAAATCATACCCCTTTAAGGCATCCCCTGTGACATCTCTGATTTAGGAGTTTAAGTACATTCAGACTGTTTTCCCCAAGGAGGTAATGTATTTCACAGTTTTATTGAGAAATGCTTTCATGTCCCTGAGGAATATATGTTGAGTACTGACCATCTTAAGAAAAAGGTGTAGGATGCTGAGAAGCAAACTCACTAGAATATAATGGTGGTGAAAGACTATATGCAAAATAAATACCATATAATGTTAGATGGTGTCAGGTGCCCTAAAAAAAGTAGTTATAAAAGAGAATGGATGGGTGTTATTTTTTACTGATAGTTCAGGAAGACCTGCAAATAAGGTAGCATTTGAAAAGAGAACTTAAGGAAGTCAGAGTGGGAGACACGAGGTTATTTAGAAAATTGTTTGAGGAAAGAGCCAGAGCAAAGTTCCTGAGGATAACGTTGGTTTCAGATATTCAAGACATAGGTGATGACTTTGCTCTGTGTCTGGATGTTCCAGAGCATCTTGGGGACGGTGTTGGAGGTGAAACAGATGTCTACCAAGGACAGGTTGGAGAGGAAGAAGTACATGGGTGTGTGGAGGTGGGAGTCTGAGCTGACGGCCAGGATGATGAGCAGGTTTCCCAACTCAGTGATCAGGTACATGGAGAGGAAAAGCCCAAATATGAGGGGCTGCAGTGCTGGTTCCTCTGAAAATCCCAGAAAAAGAAATCCTGAAATTTGTGTATCATTGCCTGTACCAAGTGCTGGTGGTCATGACTAGGAATAAAATATATTGATTTTCACATAAATGGGCATACCTAACATGGTGGAAATGCTGCAGTTACAATGCTACGAGAGAACAAAAAGCATGTATAACAGTGATGTGGGGTGTAATTACTGTGAGTTCAGGGAAACCTAAGAACAAGATAACATATGAACAGGGAGCTCAAGGAAGAGAAAGCAGGAGACATACAAGTTTTTATGAAGCCTATGCCCTGCAGGTGAAAGAACCAGTGCGAAGTCCATGACACTTGTTTCAGATATTCAGGGTTCAAAATGGAGCCAGCGTGGTGAGGGGGATGAGCAAGAGTGGAACGATGAGAGATGGTGTCAGGATGTGGGCAAATGAGGTGGCCTTTCTTCTGATATGAAATTTCAAGTCACAGGGAATCCCTTGTCCAAAAGTTGTTCATTGCACTTTATTAATTTTGTTTCTATGTAACATATATTTAAAAATATATTTCTATTGATTTCAGAGAGGAAGGGAGAGAGAGATAGAAATATCAATGATGAAAATCATTGATTGGCTGCCTCTTGCATGCCCCCTACTAGGGACGAGCCTGAGCCACACAGCCTGGGGTATGTAACTGAATTTTGAAACTTGGATCTGCCACATGTTAGCTGTTTGAATTTGGAGAGACAACCAACCCATTCTAAATGTTAATATTCTCACCCAAATAGAGAGGGCAGCAATGTCCATCCTCCTAATGTGGTCGACATATTTGGTCAATAGCTACAAAAGTTTACCACAGTTCCTTCCTGTTAGTAAATATATGGGTATCACTGGTGATAATTCTCATTGTATTTCTCTGTGTGTACATTCATGTGTATTTGTGTGTTTTCATGTGCACCCATGCCTGATCACAATGGAAAAGGCATATACTGTGAGACATGTTAAAAATTGGAATAATGCTGTAAAGGAAAATATAGTTTTAAAAGGATAACAGTTCCTGCAAAGGAGAGGAAAATAGTGAGTGAAGAACCCAGCAGGGAGCCAGTTTAGAGAGAAGAGGCAGCCAGTGTGGATGCTGAAGTTACCTAGGGCTCAAGAGACCACACACTGACTGGACCTTTATTGCTCCGCTGGCCTCATCATTGCATCCCCCTCACCTCCTGATCTGATTGTTATTCCTGTATCTATTTCATGTTTTCATATGTCGCAATAGTGGATGAGGCTGGCCCTTCTCTTACTTTTCTTTGAGGCATCATTCCTTTGTTGTTCTTGATCTTCAGGATATTATTCTCTCTTTTGTGACATACCCAATGGTTACACTCTAGTTCTGGTTCTGGTCCACAAAGTCCTCCCCAAATCATACTTTATAAAATCCTACACAAGCCAGATAACCTATCCCCTTTCTTCATGTGTTTATAACTAAAGACATTGTGCCATACACACATTTACTTCACTGCACCTGGCCTTCTCCACTTAGTGTAAGGTCAAATGAGCAGGGACTTCACCTCCTTTGTTCACTTATATGTTTTCACAAATGTGTGCATTTGCATAGAAACAAATTTTAAGAAAAAGAGAATTAATGAAATAAAATATTGGTAGGGAAAATAAACCTATGTTATATATAGTGAGTTCAAATGAAATTGAATAAAATGGAATAAAATATAATATTCACAGCTGAAAGAAAATCATAATAATTCATCTCTAATTCAAGATGAAATGGGTAAAAGGACATAAAAGATTATGAAATATATTCTTTAAAACACAGTGGAGGAAATAGTATCTAAAGTTATAATTTCATCCTATATAAACATAAATGGACTCATCATACTTATGAAAAAGATATAGGTGATCTTCAGTTGAATATAAAAAATTTTTTTCAAAACATCACAGAAGATGATTGCTATTTCAGAAAATAGATCTAATCACAAAACAAAAAATGGTAGAAATAACAAAAAGTAGATGTGAAATCAGATGCCAAAATGATTCATTACTACTGAGGATGAAAGAGCTTTCAATGTTCAAAAGCAATGAGGGAACACAATGTGATCAACTGATAGATTTGAGCATACAAAATTTATAAACTCTCACACAATACCATAAATACATCTTTACATATATACAAAAATTAAATGGAAAAGAGAAAACATGGTGAAAAAATGTGCTTCTTTTTTTGAAAGAATGCAATAAAAACCAATAAAAACATTGAGACCCCAATACATAAAAACAAAGTACTTGCACAATGTCATCCCAATAAATTCAATAAAACAAACAAAAAACAAAGTGCTTCCAAAGACAATTTGCATGGTAGAAAGTAAATGGCTATAAACTAAAAAATATATTCATCCTCCCAGGAAATCAAATAATTAGAAATTAATGCTCCTTTTGAGAGATACTTTGAAATATATGTCTAAAGAGCCTGTGTTGCAAGATAGACTCTACCTACATTGGTCTGGATCCTTTTAATAAATACAGAATTTGCTCAAATACACCCCATCTGAAAAAAATTTAAATGCCCTTACTTCACTGCTTACACATTCACATATAATACTGTTTTACGACTCCCCTGAACTTCAAAACTTCCTTGGAACCACTTTATGCCCCCCATTCCTTCCTCAGTCTTATCCAACTGGACTTCCATTCCCACCATGTAATTGTCAACAATATCCTTGTATTGTTGAGTCCAATGAACAGTTCTCTTTTTAAAATATTAAATATGTTACTTTTAAACTCATTAGTAAACAAAACTGGCAATCTCTGGGCTCTGAGTGAGGCTGGTTAGGCTCTCAGGTGACCTCAGGTAGAAATTCTCATCTTCCATTCTCTCAGAACCTTTCCTTCAGTACTTACTGGGCTCTCAGACTCACCTGGATGAGGCTCTAGAAAAAAATTTCTGTGTGGAAGTCTAAATTCCTCTTGATGGTTGATGATGGAGACTGAAGCTCTGTCCCCGTCAAGTGAGCAGGAAGGAGTGAAGCACTGGTCGGTCTCCAGCAACTAAGGAATCCAAAGCAACAACCATGTTCTTTCCAGATCAAGATTGCACATGCAGCAGAGGAGATATTGTTAGCTACCTATACTTGCTCATTAGATACTGTTTCCATTGTTACCTCCCCCTCTGAGTATGTCATTTCCCTTAGGGCACTGATATGGACAGAAAGAACCTTTTGTCCTAACGTATTCCCAGTAGACCATATTAGAAGTCAGGTGAACCCAGCCTTAATTTTGTTTTTCCATGAACTCACCTGCCTTCCAGAGTCTAACCTTCTTGCACTTTTTTTCCAGACTTTTGTTAGTATTTTCTCCAAATCTAATACTGAGGAACCTGCCTGGACCTCTAAAGTATTGAAAGCTGGAGAGCAACAGCTCCCCATATCTCTAGAAATTGCTATTCCTCTCTTGAACAAGGAAGGGAGTTCAGTTCCTTTGCTATAATACCATGGTACCTTAATCCTTGGCTGCATGATGCTTTTGACAAGTCAATTAGGAGATTCGTGCTTGTAACACAAATTAAGAGTTGGCATTTAGTGCTTCACTTAAATAATGTTTATTCATTATAAGATGATATTCAGATCTTTTTATACACCATGGACTGAAATTAGGTTCTTATGTGGATTGTCTTACTTCGTTTTTATAAGAGTCCATTCTCTGAGGTTGTACTATTATGAACTTCATTCTACATTTGCAGAAATGGGATTTAGAGGGTGAAGAGATCTGCTCAAAATTATGAATTAAGAAAGGGGTGAGCTTTGATTGGAACTCCATGAAGATGTTTCTAGTTCTCTGCTCTAGACCAGTGGTTGGCAACCAGAGGTCATTTTCCCCCTAGGGGACACCTAGCAAAGTCTGGAAATTTTATTCTTGCTGTTACAACTAGGGAGGTGCTACTGGCACCTAGTGGATTGAGGGCAGGGATGGCTGTCAACATTTTACAATGCACTGGATAGCCCCACTACAAAGAAGTATCCGACAGAAATGTCAACAGTGCAGAGATGAGAAATACCATTCCAGATCAGAACTTCCCCAACATCAATATGTACATGATTCTGGGATCTTGTTCAAATGTAGATTTTGATTGACAGGTCTAGGGTGAGCTAGACATTCATCTTTTGAAACTAGCTCCTACTGAATATTGATGCTGTAGGTCCTGGTCTGTGACCACTTTAAGCATCAAGGTGGGTTTTATATTCAGGGGTAAGTAGTTTTTTGCCCTCTTCAACAAGAATCTTTCACACACCTCAGGTCTGGCCTTACACCGTCAAATGTTGGGCTCTGTAGCTCAGCTTCTGCATACTCAGGCATTATACATGCCTGTTAAGTATTTCTCTCATGACAGGAAGTAAAACTTTCAGGCCTTTGGTTAGTATTCTATACATAGGGAACTTCCACCTATGCTATTTTTTCATCAAATCTATTGGGGTGACATTTGTTAATTAAACCATACAGGTTTCAAGTGTACAACTCAATAAACATCAGTCGCATACTGCCATCATGCACTTATCACAAAGTCAAGTCTCTTTCTGTTCCTACTTACCCCTTTGCTCACTTCCATCTCCCCCACCCCCCTTTCCATTTTCCTCTGCCTGTCACCACATTGTTGTCCATGTCTATATGTCATATACACTGAGTGGCCAGATTATTATGACCACCCCATCAGTACTTCATTGGGCCACCTTTTGCCTTCAATACTGTGACGATTCTTCTTGGCATTGACTCCATAAGATGTTGAAAGGTGATGCGAGGAATCTGACACCATGCCTGATGAGTAGCACTGTCCAGTTCTGTGAGATTTTATGGTTGTGGAACCAGCTGCCTGATGGCTCTTTTAACTTTGTCCCACAAATGCTCAATTGGATTGAGATCTGGTGATTGTGGGGGCCACCTAAGCCAGGTAAAGTCTCCCTCATCTTCTTGAAACCACTCCTGCACAATATGAGCACCGTGGCATGGTGCATTGTCTTGTTGGAAGAAGCCATCTCCATTGGGATACGCCATCAACATGATAGGATGAACTTGATCAACAACGATACTTAGGTATGTTGTGCTATTCAGATGTTGTTTCACATGAATTAAAGGGCCCAAATCATGCCAGGAAAACATGCCCCAAACCATAACACTGCCCCCACCAGCTTGAAGGGTTGTGCTCATGCATGTGGGGTGCATGCTTTCATGCTGTTTCCGCCAAATTCTCACTCTGCCATCTGCATGATGCAACTGGAAACGTGATTCATCGGACCACATGACTTTTTTCCAATGCTGGACTGTCCAATCCTTGTGTTCCTGTGTGAATTGGAGACGTTTTATCTTGGTAACTGCAGACAGCAAAGGTGTTCGAACAGGCCTTCGGCTTCCATATCCCATACGATGCAGGTTATGGCTAATTTGCCTACAAACAACAAACATCAGGTGGTCATAATAATCTGGCCACTCAGTGTGTGTGTGTGTGTGTGTGTGTGTGTGTATATATATATATATATATATATATATATATACACACACATATATATATATATATATATATATATATATATATATATATATATCTTACCTTATAATAGACACATATGCAAATTGACCGCACCTTCGCTACGCCCAAGCCACGCCTACCAACCAAGCCACGCCCATCAACCACGCCCACCAGGAAACGGTTGCAGGGACGCTGGGTGCGGCCGAGCCCAAGGCCCGGAAAGCCGCCCGAGGCTTTCCCGGCCTTGGGCGCCAGCGGGGAGCCAGTGCTCATCGCAGGAGACCACTGGGGGTCGGCTCCTGCGATTGGTAGCAGGGACGCTGGGTGCAGCCGAGCCCAAGGCCACTGCCAAGGGCCAAGCCCGGACCCTGAAAGAAGGCAGAAGGCGGTGGCCACAGCCAAGGCCTGGGTCCCCGGTGCCGGCAGAAAACTGGTGCAGGCAGCCAGGTGAATGAAGGTCTATTGCACGAATCTTTGTGCAAATGGGCTACTAGTATATATGTATATATACTATCCATCTCCCTTCCTATCTGTAAAAAATCAAATATATATATATTTGATTTTTTACAGATAGGAAGGGAGATGGATAGAGAGTTAGAAACATCGATGAGAGAGAAACATGGATCAGCTGCTTCCTGCACACCACCCACTGGGGCTGTGCCCACAACCAAGGTACATGCACTTGACCGGAATTGAACCTGGGACCCTTCAGTCCACAGGCCAATGCTCTATCCACTGAGCCAAACTAGTTAGGGCTGTTTTTTGTTTTTGTTTTTTTATAATTGTTTTGAAACTGGACAACCAATGGGTCCAGGCTGCCTGTCACTACTTGAGCCAATTAAGTAGAGACAGGCTGGAATCATATATGAGTGTTTATTCCAATAATGCTGGCATATGGGAGAGTAGCAGGTCATCCACAAAATCTGCTCTGCAATTCCCTTCTCTCCCCTCCCCCCCCCCCGCCCCGCCTCTCCTCCCTACCACAAGCCTATATTGGGTAGAAGGAAAAAGATTGCACGGGGAAGTGAGCAAAAGGAATTACAGGCATGGGGAGGTGGGCAAAAGGAATAAGAATGGGTACAATAACTGTGGTACATTTACACAATGGAATACTATGAAGCTGTAAAAAAGAAGGCTCTCTTACCCTTTGAGACAACATGGACGGACTTGGAGAGCATTATGCTAAGTGAAATAAGTCAGTCAGAGAAAGCCAAGTATCACATGATCTCACTTATATGTGGAATCTAATGAACAAAATAAACTGACAAACAAAATTGATCCAGAGACATGGAAGCATTCAACAGACTGAGAATCCTCAGAGGAAATGGCAGGGGGGAGGGAAGAGAGGGAAGAGATCAACCGAAGTATTTATATGCCTATATGCATAACCCATGAACACAGATAGTAGTGGGTTGAAGACCTAGGGATGGGACAGGAGTGGGGAGGAGAAGGGTCAAAGGGGAAAAAGGGTGACATCTGTAATACTTTCAACAACAAAGATTAAAAAGAAGAATGGGTATAATGGTTACAGGTTACAGGCAATGAGGGCTCAGGGCGGGTGCCTCTGGGACTCCATTGTTTCAGCAACAAAGTTGTTAATATTTCCATGATAATAGGCAATTCTCAGTTAAGGAAAATGGACCAGATTCCCCACATTCCAGGTTAACTGTCATGTCTAGCTAGCCAACTCTCAGTTGCGTTAGAATGTGCTTTCTTTAGAACGGAACAATCACGTTGTTGGTTGTTATTAACCAGAGCATGGTTAATATTTCCGCCCCTAACATTCCCCACTGCTATCTCTATCATCTCATATATAAAGGATTAGTTTTAGGTGAAAAGTCTCATCCTGCTGGACTGCATTTGCTTCTGCCTTGAAAGTAGTTTGTTGGGCTAGAATAAAGTGAATGCAGGATCTAAAAAGAGGGAGACATTGAATACAGCAGCAAATGATCAGATTACAAATAATAAACAGGATAAAAATTTAAAAGAATTCCCTCAGCCCAGACAGGCTTGGTAGCCAGGAAGTTAACTTGGACAAGTAAAAAATAAAAAAAAATCTTTCCCATTGTTTTACTTTGGAGATGGTTTCCCTAACTTATTGAATGTTGTTTTCTACCAACCAAGAGTTGTCAGAAATACTAAAACAGCACATTCCTTTGAACTCCTCACAACTGTGGTTATGCCGCAACAGCAAATAATCTAGAGCTGCCCGGTTCTCTAGAACTGCCTCCCTAACCTGACTCAGCTCTTGACTTATCCCATGGAGAGCCCTGGAAGTGGCATTCATGGCTGTTACCAGGCTACATGCCAGCCGGGTCACTTCTAATTAAGGGAGCCTACCATTACTGGCATAACAAAAACGGTCAAAACAATATAGTCAGCGGGGCTCCACAGGTGGAGATTATTGTTGCAGTCTGGTGCCACTGCTGTGAGAAGGCCTTTTTTTGGTTCAGACCCTGTAATGTTTCTGGAGCATAAAGATAGTCAGTTGTCCTAAGGAACAAGCCTCTGTCCCCCCAACCCCCCCTTTCCCCCCCCGCCCCCCCGGCTCTCCCCAGTGCTGTTGGCAGGTATATATGGATAAACATATATATGAATAACCCCACATATCAGAAAACAATCAGCTGGCAGTTTAGTATGTCCATTACTATAAGGGAAAGTGAAATTATCAGAACAGTTTATATTGTAGTTATTAGATCCTGAAAGACAATAACTAGAACACCAGATAAAAGCCAGACATTTGCCACAGGAAGCTACTGCAGCAACCTTTAGAGAAAACATCCCTGCATCCTTTTCCCGAACAGTGGGTCCCAACTCATGAAGGTCCCCATATATGACTTTCTTCCCCAAATGAATAGAATGAATATAATTGTATATATTAGTGATAGGTGTCCCAACTCCTACTAGGCAGGATGTAAAGGCCTGTACAACATAGGTTCCTCCTGAAAGGTAAAAGTCAGAGATATTAAGAACATTTTTGCTAAATACACTCAAGTATTTTATATCTTTTGGATGGAATTAGTTATCCTTCAGCCAGACCAGCAGTGGTTAAGAGCGTGATGATAACAAATGTTGCCTTTGAAAGATGATGACCTTGAGGTGTTCACTGGGGTCAGTCACCCATGTATCCCCCTTCTGGTGCTCTCTTCACTCTGGTGTGTTGGATCCAGTGCTTTAACCCTGCCAGCTTCAGAGCAGTTGGAGTGGTGAGAAGCATGCCCCAGGGTCCCCTCATTTTTCCTCCAGTTGCTCATTTGGTAATCCAGTTTTCCGTGTTTTGAGCAGAACTCTTTCTCCTGCTTCAAAGGGATATAGAGGACCTTGCCCATCATCCTTGCTCTGCTCATGTCTGTCTAACTTCCTACCACATCCCTCCTCAAAGATCTTGGCTGTGGATTCTTTCAGAGAAAAGGAACACAGGTCTCTTCTGTAGCTGCTTCATGCTGAGAAGGGATGAAGTTTTCCTTCAGAGCTAAGAGATCCTTGCTCTCTGTCAGAGGGACAATGAGGCCTGGGCACAGAGGAAGGTGGCAACGGTGTCTAGAGGTGGTATACTCTGAACAGGAGTAGGGCTTGTAACCTGATAGAAACAAACTTAAGTCTAAAATTTTGTATTATTGGGTCAAAGGTTAGAACAGCAAGAAAACTTTGAAGACAATTAATTGAATTAGTCTAATATTCACAATTGTGTATTATAGTCTATTGAAACACAACTTCCCCTTAAAGTTATCCCATTTTTATTAGAGTCAAATTAAGACTAATTTATTTATTGTATTAAGTCGTTTCAATTTTGCCTGATTGCATGAACACAATAAGAATAGCAATTGATCATATAGGCTTTTAAAAATCTGCTTTGCTGGAATCTCATAATTGAGCTTTAATTAGCCCCTCAGGGCAAAGAAGCTGAGCCATCTAACTGCCATCAGGTTTTCCTGCAATCCCTGTAGACTTGGTGAATTCCTCAAGTTGAGATCCCCAATGAAGTCTTGAGGTCCCTTCCTTGCCATCTCTCAGGAGAGCAACCTTTGTTCCTTACCTGGAAAGACTACTATGAACCACGTGATCAAACAAGGTACCAGGCTTTCTCCAAGGGGCTCTTATTGGCTTCTTAAGGCTTTTTGGTGGCATCCAGAGCCAGGCGATTCTCCCTCTTAGACATGACATTCCAAAGTCTGGGTTAATAAAACCACAATTGAAAACTGGTCTTATTGAATTAATTTAAAGAAACATATTGCCATGACTCACTCATTAAGAATTGCCAAATTCTGGAGGGATAAAGTAGGGAGAAAAATATAAATACCTCAATATTGCTTATCAAAGTATAATTTACCAAACTGCTTTAAGAAAAGAAACAAATTTCTTTATTTCTGAAAAACAAAAGTATGAAAAATAAGCAATACTTTCAACAATAAAATTACAAAAAGTATAAATATTTTCAGTTTATTCAGTCCCATAAACAATTTTAGTTTCTCCTGATTTTTCTTGCCAGTGCTTTTATAAATCCAGATACTCTATAGAGTTCTAATGATTTTCATCCAGTTCAAAGGGATGATCTCAGAGATATGTAATTTAAAATAAATCAGAGTCTTTTCCATGGATCTCTCAAAAGATGTAACATTTTTGCAAATGCATTATAACAAAACAGTGACTATCTCTAAATGACAAGAAGAAATTAAAAATTTGAATCTGATTATAATGCATTGACATAACCAATATGGAACCCCACCCTTTGCAAAACACAGTATTTCAGAATAACAATTAGAGTTATAAATGAAAGTATATCAAAATTTATAGACTTGTGGAGATTTTTATGCAATTTCCAGAACATCTATCTATCTATCTATCTATCTATCTATCTATAAAAAGCCAACGTAATGCCAGAACCACCGAACGACTGGTTGCACACTGACCACCAGGGGGTAGACGCTCAATGCAGGAGCTGCACCCTGGTGGTCAATGTACTCCCACAGCAGGAGAGCCACTCAGCCAGAAGCCGGGCGCCCAAACCTCTCCCGCCTCTGGCAGGCACAATCTCCAGCAAACAGATTGCAGTCCCAGCGCCTGGGTAGTGGGGGTGTAGCCAGAATGACCATGGATCAGCCGTGGACGGCCCCTGGAACTCTGCCTTCAGACCCTGTGGCTGCACCTCACCCCTTACCTATTGCCCTCTGGGTCTCCAGATGCAGGTTCTGGAAAAACCCAGAGTCCCTTCACAAATGTACTGCCTGGGCTGGCCCCCATCTCAAGAGCAAGTGCTGGTAAAGTCCAGCCCAATGACCAATACCCACGCATGTACGCAGGTGAGCCCTTTGCAACTTCCACCTATCACCCGGCTCTGGCCCCATCTCCTGGAAAGGTCCGTGACCTGGCACCGAATACCCGCTCCTGGATCTCTGCAGAGCGCTGGTCAGCTCCTTTGGGTGGAGGGGCACCAGAAGGTGCTGGCCTGACCTGCTCGCTTCATGCAGCCCCACACTTGGGCCAGGAGTTGCATGGAAAAATCCTCTATACTCTGCTGGTACAATCTACTATGAACAAATGCAGCATGGAACATTTGCGCGGACTGGGACAACCTTGATACTGACGCCGACCCCCTGGAACTCCCCCTCAGGCATCAGGGCCATGTTCCACCCCTTGGCTATTGCTGTGCTCCTTCGGATGTGGAACTGAAATATTAAGAACGTGCCTTACCTGGGACCATGATCTGCCTCTCCCTCCTTACTTCCTACCACCCTCAGCTGCCACTTCCAAGCTGGACTGGTCCCTACCTCCCCTCTGGAAAGAGTCCTGAAAAAGTGAGAAAATCCCAATCTGATGAGCAGGTCTCCCACGGGTGTCCACAGCGGAGTCCATAGCACCCTTCCCAGGCCTGGCCTGCATTTGGGCTCCCTCTGGGCTCCCATGTTCCTCACAGATTCCAGTGGCTCCTGCGGGTGGGCGGGCCCACAGATTGCAGCTCCTGTGGGTGGATCCCTCCCCTCTTACATCCCAGGGATTCCCACAGCTCAGCCAGAACTTGCCAGGTGGCAAGCCTACAGGTACAATCTGGGGAGAACAGATGAAGTGCAGACACTCAGAGAAACCAGGATGAGCCTGATATCACTGCCAGGCTCCTGGAACTCTGCCTTGGGCATAGAGATAAAATCTCATCCCTTACCAATTGTCCCAGAGCTACAGAGGAAGGCAGCAATATAAAAATGGCCACAAGGTGGCGACTGACAATCGGGGTAAAAGTCAGAGAGATGGATCTGAAGGGTGCGGGTGTGGGAGAGAGAGCACCCCCTCCCTCCAAGATCCCCAACATTCGATTGTTCACCTCCAAGCATCTCTTATCCGGCTCTGAGCAGTGGAAAGTGTTCAGCATGGCCCCAGGTATTCACTGGGGACCTCCTGACTGGCAAGGCACAACCCTTGCTGCAGAAGGGACATGTGAAAATATTTTTTCAGGAAGCTGCGGGGAGGAGGACAGACTCCCCACCCGACTTCCTGGTGGCTCAGGGAACGTGGAAACTCCCAAGGCACGCGGAGTTTGTGCACATTCCTTCCAATGTGCACAAATCTGTGCACCGGGCCACTAGTCTATTTAATAATATGCATATGTAAATAAAATATAGTTACTTTTTTCTATATTTGGCAAAGCTTCCCATGTATCTTAAGTATAAAATTTTCCTTCATAAGGAGAGAAAAACAAATTCATGAGGCATTCCAGGGCCTATTGGAATGACCTAAAGCCAATTCTCAGTCAAGAAAAAGTTTCTTAAAATTCAAACCCTGAGAAGGCTGTCAAACTTATTTGAAGGTAAGATCATATATCATCATTATTATTTTTTAAAATATATATATTTTATTGATTTTTTACAGAGAGGAAGAGAGAGGGATAGAGAGTTAGAAACATCGATGAGAGAGAAACATCAATCAGCTGCCTTCTGCACATCCCCTACTGGGGATGTGCCCCCAACCAAGGTACATGCCCTTGACCGGAATTGAACCTGGGACCCTTGAGTCCTCAGGCCGACGCTCTATCCACTGAGCCAAACCGGTTTCAGTCATATATCATCATTATTATTATGAAACAGTATTAGAGTGTGTATTCTTTCAAAGTGACAAAAGGGTATTAAACACAAATATAGGCTAGCAAAACTTCAGTTCCCATGATAAAGAAGATGGCTTTAGTAATCAAGTAACTGATTTATATAATCCAACATATAATCATTTCAATAATTTATAGAACTTCTGCTTCCTGGGCAAATACAGGAAAGACATTTCCCTTTCAACAGACTGGAAAAGGACTAAATAAATTCTATATTAGCTTACTTCAGATTCATTTATGTAATTAAATTTATTATTCAGATTACCTATAATTTTCTTTTAAGATTTCTCTTCACAGGGGAAGAGATGGCTGCCGACAGGACAGCAGGCTGAAAGGTAGTGTGTGAGTGAGAGAACGAAAGGAGAGTGCGTGGACGTGCAGGGAGTGTCTGTATTTGTGAGAGAAGGACTGTTCCTTAGGACTGTTGGGGACTGGCGGACTGGGCTCCCCTGGCCCGGCAGCCTCTACTGCTGCTGAAATCTCTCCCAGAGTGGCTGGCTGTGATTGGAAGCCCAGCCTTCCCTTCAACCGGGGAGACCTTGGATACCTCCTGGGACCCTGCAACCACAACACCCAGGGACCAGCTGCCTCAGCTGCAAACCCACAAACACCGGGACTCCAGCCTCCCTGACCATTGGTGTCTAAAATGTCTGTCCAGGGGGAGGCAAAGCAGCACCAAATATGCGGACAGGCCCTGCACCTTCTCACAGAACAGATAGAAGGAACAGCTGAATTGAACAACACCCACCTGGAATTGGAGAAATAAACACAGCTGGTGAGGCAATCCATGGATGGAAAGGTCAGATATAGTTGAGAGAAAGGTGAGATCTGGGATCCAGGCTGGAGGGAGAAACACACAGCAGGGACTAGAGTCTCAGAGGAAGACTGTGCCACACAAAATCCACAGCCATTGGGGTCAGTGTAGCCCTCGAATGTGGAAGGGGGTCCACAGGGCTGCTGGCAGAAGGGGACTCTAGGTATTAGCCCACAGCTGGACTGGGCCCATAAAAGCAGCCTGAATTTCTATACCTGCTGCGCAGTGCCAGGGGGAAAAGATGTGAGTTGGCTTTGGCTTTTTTCCTTTTTAACTCCTTGCTTTTGCTTGCTAAGTCCAGTACATAAGATCTTCCAATTAAAAACACTCATTGAGAATGAAGGGGAAAGTTTTTTGTGTGGAAACTGGGGATCAGAGTGGGGAGAGACGAACAGGAAACCAGCTCTGGGGCAGTCCATCCCTCCAACCCAGTGCAGCATGAAAAAAAAATCTAAACACTGGTTAGAGGGGCCTTTTAGCCCCGGATATTAATACAGAAACACTGACACCCAGGGGTTGTATCAGAAATTGACTCTTGTGTAAATATAACTAAAGGCAGGCTGAGAAACAAAGGGAGCAGAGAGATACCACCTACTTGAAAACAGGATTGTGGCTTATGACACAGAGGAGTGGTGGATCGAAGGAACTTCATTACTGTGCTGACTACCTGACAGGAAACAGAAGTGCCAAGCAGAAGAGTAGAGGAAGTGAATGACCTTCACTCCTTCACTTTTTTATTTTTTATCTTTTACTTAAGAAACCAAAATTTTTTTCTCACTTCATTTTACTTTTTTATTATTATATTTTTATTTTTAATTATTATTCTTACTATTATTATTTTACCTTTTTAAAAAGTTTTATTTTATTTTTTCTTTATTTTATTTTATTTCATGTTATTTTAGGATTAGTGTTCTACATTTTATTTTTATTTTTTCTTTTAGTATTATTTTACTCTATCTCAATTTTTCCTTTATGCCAACACTCTCTTCCTCACTTTTCTCCTTAATCATCCTGTTTCTCTTACCCAGTTCATGCTTTAGTTTTTTCTCTATTCTTTCTTTTTACTCCCTGTTAAAAATTGATCTTACTCATATATCTAATTTCCTCTCCCCTGCACACTTCTCTCTTCTCTTTCTTCACTGTCCCCCAATTTTTTTTCCTTCTCTTCCTCTCTTTTTTCCCTTTGTCTTTCTTTCTGTCTTCTTGTTGTTTGTTTGATTGTAGGTTAGTTTTTTTCTTCTTCTTCTTTTTGCTTCTGTTTTTCCTCTCCTCTCTTGTTCTCTTCTTCTACTAATAGCTTAATTAATTCCAATCACCAACTCAGGCCATCTACTCTCTATTTTCCTTTGCCAATAGTAAACAAAAGCATAGAAAGGTAGATTAAAGAAAGGGGAAATTTTTACTCACACATATGTATATATATATAAATTTTCTTATATATATACTAGAGGCCCTGTGCATGAAATTCGTGCACGGGGGTCCCTCAGCCCAACCTGCACCCTCTACAATCCAGGAGCTCTCAGAGGATATCCTACTGATGGCTTAGGCCCACTCCCATGGTTCTCTGCTCTCTGTGGGGCCTGGAGGTTTCCCTGCAGCCATGGAGATGAAGCCCCATGCCCTGCTGTCGCTCTCTGCCTGCTGCCACCATGTGCCATGTGAAGGAAGCCCCAATGCCCTGCAGTGTGCTCTGTCTGCCAGGCCTGGGGGCTTCCCAGACATGGACACACTAAGGAAGCCCCTATGCCCTGTTGTCCAGGCTCTGTCTGCAGGGCCTGGGGGTGTTCCCACCGCTACTGCCCACTAAGGAAGCCCCCAAGCCCTGCTGTCTGGGCTCTGTCTGCCATGTCTGGGGACTTCCCTGCCACTGCCCCACTAAGGAAGCCGCCATGCCCGGCTTTGCAGGACCTGGCAGCTTCCTGGCTGCCGAAATCAGGAAGCCGACATGCCCTGCTCTGCTGGCACTGGAGTCTTCCCGATCGCCTTGGCAACCATCGGGAAGACGCCATGCCCTGCTCCTCCGCCGGCTCCTTGTGTGCAGGGCCTGGCGTCTTCCCGATCACCGCGGCGACAGGCCCTGCTTCTCCGCCAGCTCCGTGTGTGCAGGGCCTGGCGTCTTCCCAATCGCCGCGGTGACAGGCCCTGCTCCTCCACCGGCTCCCTGTGCACAGGGCCTGGCGGCTTCCCGATCGCCCTGGCGACAGGCCCTGCTCCTCCGCCGGCTCCGTGTGTGCAGGGCCTGGCGGCTTCCCGCTGCCACAGCACTAAGGAAGCAACCATGCCCTGCTCTCAGTGTACTGTTTGCTGGTGGGACAGGCCAGACACTCCAGCAGAGGGGCTGAGGGGACTGGGGGTCGCCATTTTGTGGGTATGGGGGCCGCCATTTTGTCGCGGAGTGACACCTAATTTGCATATTACTCTATTATTAGATAGGATATATTTTAATATATATATATATATTTTTTATTTTTTCTTTTGTTTTTTACTTTTCTTCTTATACACTCACTAGAGGCCCGGTGCATGAAATTCATGCACGGGGGAGCTGTGTGTCCCTCAGCCCAGCCTGCACCATCTCCAATCTGGGACCCCTCAAGGGATGTCCGACTGCCAGTTTAGGCCAGATCCAGGTAGGATTGGGCCTAAACGGGCAGTTGGACATCCCTCTCACAATCCAGGACTGTTGGCTCCCAACTGCTTACCTGCCTGCCTTCCTGATTTCCCCTAACTGCTTCTGCCTGCCAGCCTGATCACCCCCTAACCACTCCCCTGCCAGCCTGATTGATGCCTAACTGCTCCCCTGCCATCCTGTTTGCCCCCAACTTCCCTCCTCTGCTGGCCTGGTCACCCCTAACTGCCCTCCCCTGCAGGCTTGGTCCTCCCCAACTGCTCTCCCCTGCAGGCCTGGGTTCCCCCCAACTGCTCTCTCCTGCAAGCCCAGTCGACCCCGACTTCTCTCCTCTGCTGGCCTGGTCACCCCTAACTGCCCTCCCCTGCAGGCTTGGTTGCCCCCAACTGCCCTCCCTTGCAGGTCTGGTCCCTCCCAACTGCCCTCCCTTGCTGGCCTGATTGCCTCCCAACTGCCCTCTCCTGCTGGACATCTTGTGGCGGCCAACTTGTGTCCACATGGGGGCAGTCATCTTGTGACCACATGGAGACAGCCATCTTGTGTGTTGGAGTGATGGTCAATCTGCATATTACTCTTTTATTAGATGGGATAGAGGCCTGGTGCACGGGTGGGGGCCAGCTGGTTTGCCCTGAAGGTTGTCCCAGATCAGGGTGGGGGTTCCTTTGGGGTGTGGGGTGGCCTGGGTGAGGGGCCTGTGGTGGTTTGCAGGCTGGCCACGCCCACCCGGCGACCCAAGCGGAGGCCCTGGTATCTGGGATTTATTTAACTTCTATAATTGAAACTTTGTAGCCATAAGCTGAGGCCAAGGCAGGCCAGGGCAGGTGGGAAGCTTGGCTTCCTCCATTGCTGGGGAAACCCAAGCCTCCTGCTCTCTCCATGGCCCCAGCCATCTTGGTTGGGTTAATTTGCATACTTGCTCCTGATTGGCTGGTGGGTGTGGCTTGTGGGTGTAGCAGAGGTATGGTCGGTCAATTTGCATATTACTCTTTTATTAGATAGGATTATCTTTCTACCTTCTCTATACAGAATTGTGGCTATTTCCCCATTCATGCAATTCTTTGACCTAACCTTCTGGAAATAAGCTTTGCCTCCTTAGATTTTTCTGGGTGTTTGTTGTTTGGGTGTTTGCATTTTTTGGGTTAGTTGTTGTTTTGTTGGAGTTCTCTACATATATATATATATATACATATATATATATATATATTTTTATATTATATATATGTTTATTTATATTATGTATATATATATATCTTTCTTTTTTTTTTCTCTCTTTCTCTCTTACATTTTTTCCTTTTCTCAATATCATTTTTGCACTCTTTTCTATCCCCTAATTCTCTTTTCTCTAGTGGTCACCTTTATTTGGGGTTATTAGTATCATGAATACATTTGTGTTTGGTGCCCTGTGTGATGTATCTTGTTGCATTGTATTTTGTGCCTTTAAGTCAACACAGGAGAGAAAGAGAGAGCTACATAACCAGACACCTGGAGAGGAGCGATCATGGGGAGATAAAGAAACAGCCCGCATATGAAAGAAAAGGAAGTAAATGAAATGGAGGCAAGCAACATGTCAGAGAAAGAATTCAGAGCAATGGTCATAATGATGCTGAAAAGGTTGGAAGACAAATTCAACAATATGTGTAAGAACGAAGAGGAAATGAAGAAGAAACAAGAAGAAATGAAAAATGACATCGCTGCTATAAAGAACTCAATAGAAAGCATCAACAGTAGACTAGAAGAAGCAGAGGACCGAATCAGTGAGCTAGAAGACAAGGTAGACAAAAATACCCAAGCAGAGCATCATCTAGAAAAAAAAAAAAAACATTAAAAAACAGGAGGAGAGCCTAAGGGAACTTTGTGACAACATGAAACAAAACAACATCCACATAATAGGGGTTACAGAAGGAGAGGAAACTGAGCAAGGAATAGAAAACCTGTTTGAAGAAATAATGATAGAAAACTTCCCTGATATAGGGAAGAAAAAACTCACACAATTCAAGAAACTCACAGAGTCCCAAACAAAATGAACCCCAAAAGACTGACACCAAGGCACATTATAATTAAATTGGCAAACACTGACAAAGTAAGAGAGAGACAGAAAGTTACCTACAAATGAACCCCCATAAGACTAGCAACTGATTTCTCAACAGAAACTCATCTGGCCAGAATGGAATGGAATGAAATATACAAAGTCATGCAAAGGAAGGGTCTGAATCCAAGAATACTATACCCAGCAAGGCTATCAATAAAAATTGAGGGGGAAATCAGGAGCTTTACAGACAAAAAAGGACTAAGGGAGTTTATTACCACCAAACCGGCAATAGAAGAAATGCTAAAGGGTCTGCTGTAGAAAGAAGTAATAGGGAGAAAAGAAGGAACACAGGGTAAAGAATAAATATGGCGACAAACAAGTACCTATAAATAATAACTTTAAATGTAACAAACAAAAGCCCTGGACCAGACAGCTTCCCAGGGGAGTTTTATAAAACATTCAAAGAAGGAATAAAACCTTTCTTCCTTAGACTATTCCAAAAAATTCAAGAGGAAAGAACACTTCCAAGCTCTTTCTATGAAGCCAGCATTACCCTAATTACAAAACCAGATGAAGACAATACAAAGAAAGAGAATTATAGGCCAATATCCCTCATAAACATAGATGCCAAAATCCTCAACAAAATTCTAGCAAATTGAATCCAACAATACATTAGAAAAATCAAACACCATGACCAAGTGGGATTTATTTCAGGTGATACACCATATAAACAAACTGAGAGATAAAAACCATATAATCATATCCATTGATTCAGAAAAAGCATTTGACAAAATCCAACACCCTTTCTTGATAAAAACCCTCAGCAAGGTGGGAATAGAAGGATCATACCTCAACATAATAAAAGCCACATATGACAAACCCACAGCAACATCATACTCAATGGGCAAAAACTAAAACCATTTCCACTAAGAACAGGAACAAGACAGGGATGCCCACTCTCACCACTCCTCTTCAACATAGTACTGGAAGTACTAGCCATTGCGATCACACAAGAAGAAGTAATAAAAGGCATCCAAATTGGAAAAGAAGAAGTAAAGCTGTCATTATTTGCAGATGACATGATATTGTACATAGAAAAACCCCAAAGACTCCATCAAAAAACTAATAGACTTAATAAATGAATTCGGAAATGTAGCAGGATTCAAGATAAACACCCAGAAGTCTATGGCTTTTTTATATACCAATAATGAACTCACTGAAAGAGAAATTACAAAAGCAATCCAATTTACCATTGCAAAAAAAACTTAAGATACCTAGGATTAAACTTAACCAAGGAGATATAGGACCTGTACTCAGAAAATTTCAGAACGCTGAAAAAAGAGATAGAGGAAGTCATGAACAAATGAAAGAATATACCATGTTCATGGATTGGTAGAATCAACATCATTAAAATGTCCATACTTGTAGAGAGTGGTTATAGGGTTAAGTCTCAGACTGACCTGCTGGCAAAGAAGCAAACAAGTCCCAGCTTAGAGGGCAAAGCCTTCTTAGCATAATTAAGCTTGATCTTGTGACTGCTCCTTAGATCTTTCCTTGGTAGCTAATGGGCTGTGGGAGGTGCAGCAAGTGCTGCCAAAACAAGTGAAACTTACAAGAACATTGTAAATTACCTTGTTTACCTCTGACTATAACATAAAGCATCAGCTTGCAGTCTGGATCTGTTCTGTGGTCTCAGTCACGCACAGAAGATTCACCTAGACCCAGCTTATTCTCTTTGTTTGTCTTTTCTTCATCCTTCACTGCGCATCCATCAGGCTCACCAAACCCTTGGCTGTGCTGGCACGGCACACAAACTACCCAAAGAAATCTATAAATTCAATGCAATCCCCATTAAAATACCTATGGCATACTTCAGAGACCTAGAACAAATTCTCCACAAATTCATCTGGAATAAAAAAAGACCCCGAATAGCTGCAGCAATCTTGAGAAAGAAGGACAATGTTTGAGGGATCACAATATCAGATATCAAGCTATACTACAAAGCCATTGTTCTCAAAACTGCCTGGTACTGGCACAGAATAGACACATAGACCAGTGGAACAGAACAGAGATCCCAGAAATCGACACAAGCCATTATGAGCAATTAATATTTGACAAAAGAGGCAAGAGCATACAATGGAGTCAAGACAGTCTCTTCAATAAATGATGTTGGGAAAACTGGACAGATACATGCAAGAAAATGAAACTAGACCACCAACTTACACCATACACAAAAATAAACTCAAAATGGATAAAGGACTTAAATATAAGATGGGAAACCATAAAAATGTTAGAAGAAGCTATAGGCAGCAAAATAGCAGACCTTTGTTGTAGCAATATATTTCATGATACAGCTCCTAGGGCAATGGAAACTAAGGAGAAAATAAACAAATGGGACTACATCAAAATAGAAAGCTTCTGCACAGCAAAAGCAACCATCAACAAAACAACAAGAAAGTCCACTGCTTGGGAGAACATATTTGCCAATGTTATCTTCAATAAGGGTTTAATATCCAACATTTACAGGGAACTCATACAACTTAACAAAAGGAAGATAAACAATCCAATCAAAAAATGGGAAAATGACCTAAATAGACACTTTTTGAAAGAAGACATTCAGAAAGCCAAGAGACATATGAAAACATGCTCAAAGTCACTAATCTTCGGAGAGATGCAAATCAAAACATCTATGAGATACCACCTCACACCTGTCAGAATGGCTATCATCAACAAATCAACCAATGACAAATGCTGGAGAGGATGTGAAGAAAAAGGAACCCTCATGCACTGCTGGTAGGAATGCAGACTGCTGCAGCCATTGTGGAAAACAGTATGGCGTCTCCTCAAAAAATTAAAAATGGAATTGCCATTTGACCCAGTAATCCCACTCCTAGGAATATATCCTAAGAAAACAGAAACACCAATCAAAAAGGATATATGCACCCTTATGTTCATAGCAACACAGTTTATAATAGCTAAGATTTGGAAACAGCCTAGGTGCCCATCAGCAGATGAGTGGATTAAAAAACTGTGGTAAATCTACAAAATGGAATACTATGCTGCTATAAAAAAGAAGGAATTCTTACCATTTGCAACAGCATGGCTGGAACTGGAGAGCATTATGCTAAGTGAAATAAGCCAGTCAGTGAAAGAAAAAATACCACATGATCTCATTCATTTATGGATAATAAAGAACATATAAACTGATGAACAAAAATAGATACAGAGGCAGAGAAGCATGGAACAGACTGTCAAAGGACAGCTGGAAGGCTGGGGAGGGTTGGAGGATGGGGAGGGAGGTAAGAGATCAACCAAAGGACTTGTATGCATGCATATAAGCATAACCAATGGCCGCAAGACACTGGGAGGGGGGTGAGGGCATGTGCCGGGGGGTAAGGGATGCTGGGGGAAGATCAATTGGGGGGGAAAAAAGGAGATATATGTACTACCATTTGTAATACTTAAAACAATAAAAAAAGAAGAAAAAGATGCCAACATCCTAATTCAGAGAACTTTGGAATAGTTAGCTCACAGAGCAGGGTAACTGAGAAAGATAAAATTATTAGCTAAGGAGATTATCTCAGATTACGCAGATTGGACTAATGTCATCTCAATAGTCCTCTAAATGTGGAAGAGAGTAGAAGAAGAATTGGAATCAGAGAGACATTTGAAGATGCCATGTTGCAGGTATTGATGATGGAGGAAGGGCCTTGGGTCAAGGCATGCAGGTGGCCTCTAGAATCTGGAATAGGAATTGAGAATAGGAAAGGATTTGGACTGTGATTGGAAAGGGATTGCATTCTTCCCTGAATCACCCAAAAAAATCCAAGCCTGGCAGTCATTTAGATCTAAGCTCTTTGACACCCATTTCTGGTATTTGAAGATCTGTAAGAGAGAAAACTGTTTGTTTTAAATCACTAGTGTGGTAATTTGTTACAACAGCAATGAGAAACTGATACAGTCATTTATCCAGTAAGACATTATTAGAGAGAACTAAATTTAATCATTGCAAATCATTCCGATAACTTCTTTGGCAAAGGCATTTTGTGTTGAAACTCCACATTAAATAGAAAATATGAGAGCTCTTTCAGAGCTATTTGGCCTGATAGATGGTATAAAGAATTTCCCATTGAATAAATGTTAATGTAGTTTTGACCTGGAGGCCTTTGAAGCATTAAGATACAAAAAATAATTTATTCAAGTTAAGTTCACACATTTTACTTTAAATATTTGTGTCAAATTTCTCCATTTTTTTCTATTTCATGTTAATTCGCACATTTCTTTTATTAAATTTCTGTATTTTCCAAATTTCTCTCAAGGTTTCTTTCATCATAATAGATGAATCTATGAATGAGTCTGTGTGCATGTGCATAAATATGTGTGTGTTTATTTGAAGGATGTATACAAGTGCACACACAAACACACACTGCTCACTCTTGAACATTTTCTTTGGACTAAAAAAATATATTTAACATTTTATTTATACTTTACAATATCCGGGAAAGTAAGGTTTATTGTGCCACATTTTCTTCAGAAAGAAGAAAGCTGAAGCCACATGGATAACATTTTTAAAAATTACATAATGCAGTTAAAACTTATTGTGCATTATCTCAAGTTATCTACAAATGGACCCACCTACCAAGTACTCTTAATTTCTGTATGGCTTCTTCAATTCAGCAAATTGTACTTTTAAAACATGTGCAGTTTGTTGTATGTAATTATACTCCAATATGTCAGTTAGAATTAAAAATTTTAGTGATGTATAACTCATGTCAGATCAAGAACATAGGCAGCCGAGACACCAGACATTGGTGGGAAATATTTATATATATAAAAGCCCACCCACCAGAATGGCAGGATGACCAGAATGACCGGTGGCTCTGATGCACACTGTGGCAGCCAACCAGCCTGCTCCAGGCCCTGATCAGCCCCTTTCCAGCTGACCCAGCCCCCGATCAGCCCCCAACACCCAGATCAGGGGTGGGGCCGGCCACCATCCGCCCGTGGCCCCTCCCCATAGCGGTCCAGCCCAATGGGCCCCCATTGGGGCAGGCCAGCCGGACCCCACCCATGCACGAATTCAGGCACCAGACCTCTAGTATCTTATAACTTGGAAGAAAGCAAGGTTTCATATATAAGTATAGGAACTGTGATATTAAATTAAGGCAATTCACATTTTGATAAGCAATTTTTTTCCATAAACGATAAGATCAACACAGACATATATGTATTAAACACCACATATTGGTTAATGAAAGAAGTGCAATAAAGATGCACAAATCATCATGAAAGAGCTTTAGAAACATAATGTAGCGACTCATGATGAGCCCAGAAGAGATCAGACCTAATTCCCACCATACAGTCCATTTTGATTATAAAGCCATTATATTAAAACAAGTGCTTTTAGGATGGCTTGTTATGCAGAAATAGCTGATACAATAATAAAAGAAAATGGAGATCAATGATAATAATATGTTTTTTACCACTCTAGGCATTTGTACCGATATTTGAAGATAGCATCCATGATTAGTTTGTTATTGAAGTTTATTTCAGATACCTGCATTAAAAAGTGTCTTCATTGAGATTCCCTTATGGATAACCAGAAGAGGTTAAAAGAATATGTATGTTTGTGTAAAACCTATAACTCTGAATCACAAAACTGGACAGGAATTCAAGGTCACCAGTGAGATATCCTTTGGTCACTTATGTACATATATGACATACCTATAGATCATATATTAGTATATATAAAGGATGAAAATGATATGGTTCATTCCCTACCCCTTTAGTGGTTACAAAAATATTTAGAGTCAGGGGAGATGCTTTATTTAGAACAATAGAGGGAATCATATCTGAAGGCAGCAATGTAAGTTTTCAAGTGGAAGCAGGAGATATTTCAATAGGAAACATAATTAAGGCAAGCAAAACTCCACCCCAATGCTAAATCCCTTCACACAGGGACACCAAACTTACATCAATAGGTAAACATACACCATAAAAAATAGTTTGCATAGTAATAAATGTATGACTTAAAAATTTACTTCCTCATACTTAAGGTCATCTTTGACTCTAAGGGCATAGTATGTCTATAGAAATTTGTGTTTCCACATCAACTAGAATTGGAGACATGTATTTGATTGTCAGTTTGCCAGTGACTATGGTAAGAATGTGGACACCAAGATAAATATGATACATGATTGTAATGAGGGAAGCCAACTCAATGACCTCTTATAACACACACTGTATATTAAAGTCTACATTTTCAGAAAGAGCAGTAATGGGGAAGTGATATATGAAATAATGAAGTACAATGATGGTTAAATGGTGCTATTATATTTTCTTTTCCTATGAAATGATATAAATGGCTTTAGTTACCAAGTGCACTTTATTTCCTTAGGAGTAGTACAACCCATATTTTTTTCTTTTAATATAATGAAAGAAACATTACTCCGTATGATAGATTTCTTTTCAAAAGAAATTATTCTTAAGAAATTCATGTAGTCTCAGAGATAAATCAGAATTTCTAAATATTTCATCCAAAGTTGGTAATCAATTTGGGAGGGAAGAAAAATGACAAAGGGAAAGCTGTTAGATATCACAAAGTCAAGAAATTAATAAAGTGATTGAATTAAATTCTGCAGAAATCATAGAAACAGAAACTCCAGGAATAAACAGAGAGTAAACTGCACTTCCACAACCTGATCAAAGAATCAAAACATCTGGCTCTGAGATTTTGAGTCCAGCTATCATGTGCATTTCTTCAGCTCTAGAACAATTGGTCCTTTTATAGCTACCATCCCACGAAATCTTTTCAGAGCCCTCTTTATGTCTTTGTTCCTGAGACTGTAGATGAAGGGGTTCAACATGGGTGTGACCACGGTGTACATCACTGAGGCTGTAGCACTTGAGTATGAGCTATGAGTAACAGCAGAGCTGAGATACACTCCTAGGCTTGTACCATAAAACAAGGAGACAACCAAGAGGTGAGATACGCAGGTAGAAAATGCCTTATACTTCCCCTGAGCTGATGGGATGCCCCATATGGAGGACACTATCTTAGAGTAAGAGTAAAGGATACCAACAAAGGGACCACCACCCAGGAGCCCAGCTCCAAAATACATCACCATGTTATTAAGAAAGGTGTCAGAACAGGCAAGTAGGACCATCTGTTTGATTTCACAAAAAAAGTGGGGGATTTCCAGGTCTGGACAGAAAGATAGTCCCAACACCACTAAGCATTGTAACAGGGAATGCAATACACTCATAATCCAGGACACCAGAAGCAGCAGTCCACAGAGCCGGGGGTTCATGATGACCATGTAGTGCAGAGGGTGACAGATGGCCACAAACCGGTCATAGGCCATCACAGTCAGGAGGAAGTTGTCCAGTCCCCCAAATAACATGAAAAAATACATCTGGGTGATGCAGCCTTCATAGGTGATGACTCTGCTCTGTGTCTGGATGTTCCACAGCATCTTTGGGATGGTGGTGGAGGTGAAACAGATGTCTACCAAGGACAGGTTGGAGAGGAAGAAGTACATGGGTGTGTGGAGGTGGGAGTCTGAGCTGACGGCCAGGATGATGAGCAGGTTTCCCAACACAGTGATCAGGTACATGGAGAGGAAAAGCCCAAATATGAGGGGCTGCAGTTCTGGTTTCTCTGATAATCCCAGAAGAAGAAATTCTGAAAATCCTGTGAGGTTCCCTAGTTCCATGTGGTGGAGGTAACTACCAGGATATAGGAAAAGTAACATGACTAATTTCCCACAAACAAGCGTTAGTAACCGAGTATAAACACTACCATCTGTATTGTAGAATCAAGGAATTAATTTCTGTATTTGGTGTATGGTCTGGTCTCCTTTAGGAAATCCCTAATGCTCTTTCTCATTAAACTTTTCCATGTGAAGGCACATGAAGAATTCTTGTGTCTTACTCAATTTTTTCAGAAAGAAAAATAATTTTCAAAAAGCAAGGGATTAGCTGCAGAGGTCAGCAAGTTAACTATAGTTAATAATACTGTATTGTGTATTTGAGAGTGTCTAGAGGGTAAATTTTAAGTGACTTTATCACAAGAAGAAAATATTGTAAGTATGGTGGTGACAGATATTCACTAGACTTACTGTGCAGGTCATATTGCAATATATACAAATACAGGATTATTATACACCTGAAACTAATATAATATTTTATGTCAATTATACTTCATATAAAAGTTTTTAAAGTAATGGAGAGGACAGTATAGGACTGACTGACTGATTGGGTCACACAAAATTTATAAACTTTATACATTCTTTATAAACACATATACATAAAAACTAAATGAAAAACAGTCAGTTTGTATAAAAAAACTCCAATTCCTTGTTAGAAAGAATCCAATAAAAAATCAAATAAGAGAATATAGGCAATAATATTGTGATAAGTCTGCACAATGACAGATGAATACAAGACTAGGTGTGGAGATCACATTGTATTATATATAAATGTTGAATTACTGTAGTGTACACCTAAAACTAATATAATATTGTATACAAACTATACTTAAACAAAAATGGAATAAAATACTTTGATATAACTATCCAAAAGCAAAGAACTTTCATGTGTATAACATAGTGCAAGTTTATTAGATGCCAACTATACTTTAATTTAAAATAAATAAATTAATAAGCATGTAAAGGAAAAAGCTTACATAGACAAATTTTAATAGAGACTCCAAATAATTTACAAACCGACAAATTTCATTACTCAGTTTCACAGGTAATGAAATAACTGCAAAGTGAATCTCATTACCTTACTCATTTTCACCTACCAAATAAAATTTTGAAATGTGAATAGCCAAGGTGAGAGAACACACTGTGAAATGTATGTCTCATGCACTGTGATTGCAAAGGTGTATTTGCAGCCTTCCTGGGTCTGGAGTTTTCTCTCCCATATGGAAACAGTCTAATATGCCCTATCATAAAATTTAAAAAATGCCCTCACATCACTGAATATTCCTCCACAGTTAATAACCTACTTGTCTATTCCTTTTAATAAAGTCATTGAAAGGGATAGACAAATTGTTCTACTTCTACTGGAAGGACTTTACACCTCCAATGCCCTTTCTTTTTTTTTTTTTTTAAACAGTGATGGCTGTTTTTTTTTTTTTAAATATATCTTTATTGATTTCAGAGAGGAAGGGAGAGGGAGATAGAAACATCAATGATGAGGGAGAGTCATTGATTGGCTGCCTCCTACATGCATCCCACTGGTGATCAAGCCTGTAATCCCAGCATGTGCCCTTGACCAAAATCAAATCTGGGACTGTTCAGTCCGTAGGCCGCTCTATCTGCTGAGCAAAATGCCATTTTTAAATTTGCCTTCCGTTAGTAGCATTTAGATATCAACATTGGAACTTACATTTCTCAGTGCAGTGTTCACTTTTATTTGAGCATCATGAATAACACATGACTGCATTAGTAAAGCCAGCCAACAATCACAATGATCACTGGTACCTGGGCTAAGTTCTAATAGGTACTAAGGTGACTTCAGGTACAAATTCTTGGTTTCCAATCTCTCTGATCCTCTCCTGCCATGTCTGTTGGGCTCTGGGACTCACCTGCATGGGAACTCTGAGAGGAAGGGTTCCCTGTGGAGGTCCAAATTCTTGCTTGGATGGCAAGACAAGACAACAAGGCATCAAGCAATGGTTTCCCAGACAGATTTAGGACTTCAAAAGCAACCACCACGTTCCTTCCAACCAAAGGTTGCACATGCTGAGGGTCTGCAGTACAGTTGCGATTTATGTGCTCTGTGTCTGTTCATTAGGCACTCTTACTTCTTGTTACTCTTCTTTTTTTAAAAAAAAATATACTTTATTGAGTTTTTACAGAGAGGAAGAGAGAGGGATAGAGAGTTAGAAACATCGATGAGAGAGAAACATCGATCAGCTGCCTCCTGCACACCCCCTACTGGGGATGTGCCTGCAAAGAAGGTACATGCCCTTGACCGGAATCAAACCTGGGACCCTTGAGTCCACAGGCCGACGCTCTATCCACTGAGCCAAACCGGTTTTGGCTACTTCTTGTTACTCTTACCTCTAAGCATAGGATTCCCCTGGGGGACACTGGTCTGGACAGAATGGAAACTCTTCCTGCTGATTCTCTGTTCCCAGGAGACTATGTAATAAGCCAGGTGAGTGCAGCTGTGATTAGTCCTTCATTAAATGCCCTGCTTCCTGACATCTACATCTTCCAGCACCTCATCTCAACTCTCAGTCAAAATTTCTAGATAAATGGACCTCGAGGGTATTATGCTCAGTGAAAGACAAATACCATGTAATTTCACATATATGTTGAATCCAAAGAACAAAAAAACAAAATTGAAACACACTCACAGACATAGGGAGAGGACTGGTTGTTGCCAGATAAGAAGGTGTTTGGGAGAGTAGGAGAAGGAGAAGAAGGGATTAAGAAGTAAAATCGGTAGTTACAAAATAGTCATAGGTTGTATAGTACAGCTAAGAGAATATAGTCAATAATATGGTAATGACTATTTATGTGGCCAGTTGGATACTGAAAATATCAGGGTAACACTTTGTAAAGTATATGATAGTGTACGCACTATGTTGTGTTCCTGCAACTAAAAAAAAAATATTGGAAGTTAACAGTATTTGAAACAAGTCTAATACTGAGAAATTTGTCTGACTGGTCTTTTGGTCTTCAAAGCATAGATTTATGGTGGGAACACAACCCCTGATATCTCTAGAAAATAACTATTTCCTTAAGAAATATGAGATATTTGTACCTTTTGTATAAAACCTTGGGCCCTATACCACTTGGATTCATGATGGTTTAGCCAAAGCAATTAGAAATTTGATAGTTATAGCACAAGTTAAGACCTGCCAGTTAGTCCCTCACTATAAAATGTTTATGAAATATGAGATACATTTAGGTTTTATGCACTGTAACCCAGCTAGCACATTATTATAATTAGAAAATGTATGTTTTACAAACATGCATTTTTGAGGTAGCCCATCTATAAACTACCTTCTTCAATACAGAAATAGGATCCAGAGGGATTTAATGTTGTGCTCCAAGGTATAAATCATGAAAGGGATGGAGTTTTGATTAGAATTAGTCAGGACACCTCCAGTTCTGAAATTCTGCGGCAGTGGTTCTCAAACAGAGATGACTTTACTCCTGGGGTACTGTAATATCTGAGGGAGCCTGGTAAACTCTTACAGTGCACAGGACAGCACCCAGCATGATTAGTTATCCAGTTCCTAATGTCACCAGTGAAAAGGTGAGAACACCTATTCTAGACCAGCCCTTCTCCATTTCATTTGGCATACAAATCACCAAAGACTGTTGTTTAAATCCAAATCCTGACTGATCAATTTGATTCTCTACAGTGGATCCAGAGACTGCATTTCTGACAAACGCCCAGATGATGTTGATGCTGCAGGTCCTCCTGGTCTGTGGACCACACTTTGAGTAGGTGGGCTGTGGCTCTGTGTCGGAGTCTGGTGTAGGTAATTTTAGGCCTTCTCCACCAGGAGTCATCTGTGGATGTAATTTTGAAAGACAAGTTTTTCTCTCACTCTAAAGGAGAGAATAAATTCTGTGTATGATTCTTTTATATTAGGGATTCGGGATGACATCAAATAATTTATACCTAGGAAAAGGCTTTGTAGTTGGCAGAATAAGGGCCTCAAAAGATGTCAACATCCTAATTCAGAGAACTTTGGAAGATGTTAGCTCACAGAGCAGGGTAACTGAGATAGGTGAAATAAAATTATTACCTAAGGAGATAGCTCAGATTAGCCAGGTTGGACTATTGTCATCACAAGGGTCCTCTAAATGTGGAAGAGAGTAGAAGAACTGGAGTCAGAGAGACATTAGAAGAGGCTATGTTGCTGGTATTGAAGATGGAGGAAGGGTCATTGGCCAAGGAATGCAGGTGGCCTCTAGAGTCTGGAATAGGAAATGGGACTATGAAATGAGTTGGAAAGGGATTTCATTCTCCCTTGCATCACCCAGAAAAATGCAAGGCCTGCAGTCATTTTTTATCGAAGCTCTTTAAGTCCCATGTCAGGCTTTTAACCTCTAAAACTTTACGATAGTAAGTTATTCGTTTTTGGCCACTGGTGTTGTAATCTGTTACAATAGCAATGAGAAACTGATACAGACATTTATGCCATAAGATATTATACCAGGGAACTGAGTTTAAGCCTCGCAAATCATTTAGCTAGCTTCCATTGACCAAAGGTATTTTGTGTTGAAATTCCACATTAAAGAAAAAAAAGTTAGAGCTAATTTAGAGCTATTTGACACCATAGATGGTACAAAGAATTTCCTATCATGCAAATGTAAATGTGGTTCTGAACTTTGAGGCATTAAGATACAGAATTAATTTATCATGATAAGGTCATACATTTGACTTTAAATCTTTTTTTCAAAATTTTGACATTTCACTCATACAACCTAACAAAAGGGAGATAAACAATCCAATCAAAAAATGGGCAAAGGACCTAAATAGACACTTTTCAAAAGAGGACATACAGAAGGCCAAGAGACATATAAAAACATGCTCAAAGTCACTAATCATCTGAGAGTTGCAAATTAAAACAACAAGGTATCATCTCACACCTGTCAGAATGGCTATCATCAACAAATCAACAAACAACAAATGCTGAAGAGGATGAAAAGAAAAAGAAACCCTCATGCACTGCTGTTGGGAATGCAGACTGGTGCCAGCATTGTGGAAAATAGTATGACATTTCCTCAAAAAATTAAAAATGGAACTCCCATTTGACCCAATAATCCTACTTCTAGGGAAATATCCCAAGAATCAGAAACACAAAGCAGAAAGGATATATGCACCCCTATGTTCATAGCAGCACAATTTATAATAGCTAATATTTGGAAATAGCCTAAGTGCCCATCAGCAGATGAGTGGATTAAAAACCTGTGGTATATCTATATAATGGAATACTATGCTTCTATAAAAAAGAAGGAACTCTTACCATTTGCAACAACATAGATGGACATGGAGAGCATTATGCTAAGTGAAATAAGCCAGTCAGAGAAAGAGAAATATCACACGATCTCACTCATTTGTGCAATATAATGAACAACATAAACTGATGAACAAAAATAAAGCCAGAGGGGGAAATATAATATTTTTGAATATAATAGAAGTAATCCTGTTAATTTGCATATTTTTAATATTTCCTACAACTTTTGTAATATAACTCAGGAAGATGCACAATAAGTTTTAACTGCATTATGTTACTGTTAAAAATGTAATTCATCTGGCTTCACTTTTCTTCTTTCTGTAGTTAATGTGGAATAATAAACCTTAACTTCAACCCAACATGGTAAAGGTGATTAGGCCTGCCCTCCCCCATCCCCGCCCTCACTCGCACCTGTCTTGGCTGCCTTGGGGCTGCCTGCTCGCCAGCTCCGCCCCTGGCCGCAGCAGGTCGGAGCCTGCCAGTTGGGGGCAGCTCCTGCATTGAGCATCTGCTCCTTGTTGGTCAGTGCATGTCATAGGAACCAGGCGTTCTGCCGTTTGGTCAATTTGCATATTAGGGTTTTATATAGATAGATTCTTTATCCCAATCTAGGCAATTATACATATATTTGAAGATAGTGTTCATGATTACTCTGTTATTAAAGTATTTTTCAGATAACATTAAAAGTGACTCCATTGAAATTCCCTTCTAGGTAACCAGAAGAGCTTGAAAGAATATGCATGTTTGTGTAAACCTTATAACTCTGAATCACAGACCTGGACAGAAATTCAAGCTCTCTGATGAGTTACTCTTTACTAACTTATGTACATACTAAAGGCCTGGTGCATGGAACTAGTTTCAGCCCAATCCATGCAGGCCAGGCCGAGGGACCCCACTGGTCCAAGAATTGGTGCACTGAACCAGTTTCAGCCTGATCCGCACAGGCCAGGCCAAGGGAACCCACCAGTGCATGGATTCTAGTCTATACGAATAAAAGGGTAATATGCTAATTAGATTGGACGTTTTCTGGATGTCCTTTGGGATGTCCTTCCAGACAAAGCCGCAGTGGCTGTGAGGGCCGAAGGCAGGCAGCCATGGTGGTGGCTGCGAGGGCTGAGGGCAGGCCACTGTGGAGGCCAGCAATGGTAGCAGCAGCGGGGTGATGGGGGTGTGCCTTCCCCTGATCGCCGGGTCGCCTCCTGCAGAGGGAGGCCAGAGGCAGCAGCAGTGGCGGGGTGATGGGGGTGTGCCTTCCCCTGATCACCAGGTCGCCTCCTGCAGAGGGAGGCCAGAGGCAGCAGCAGCTGGGGTGATGGAGGCGCACCTTCCTCTGATTGGCCCTGTGGCTTAGGCCTGCTCCCCATAGGACATCCCCTGAGGGATCCCGGACTGTGAGAGGGGACAGGGGGGCAGGCTGGGCTGAGGGACCACCCCCCCCCCCTGCTGCGGCCGGCCAGAGGGAGGGAAGCTCAGGTCCAGCTGGAGGAGGGAATCCTGGGGCCAGGTGCGGAGGCCAAGGCAGAGGTAGTTAGGGGTGATCAGGCAGGCAGGAGAGCAGTTAGGGATGATCAGGTAGGCAGGCAGGTGAGTGGTTAGGAGCCAGTGGTCCCAGATTGTGAGAGGGAATCCCTACTGCCAGTTTAGGCCCGGTCCCAGATTGGAGAGTGCAGGCCAGGCTGAGGGACACTCCCCCCTGCATGAATTTTGTGCACCAGGCCTCTAGTATGCATATAAGATCTTTGGTTAATATCTTCCTGCCATCTTCCTCCCCTCTTCCCTCTGAGATTCATCAGTCTGTTCATGTTTCCATGCCTGTGGTTTCCGCTCCTGCATTGAGCATCTGCTTCCTGGTGGTCAGTGTGCATCATAGCTATTGGCCAGTTGGCCAATCATATATATATCATCAATAGATGATAACAATATAGTTCATTCCTTATCCCTTTAGTAGTTAAGACAATATTTACAGTAGGAGAACATGCTTTATTTAGAATAACAGAGGGACTCCCATTTGTAGGAAGCAATGAAAGTTTTCAAGGGAAAGCAGGAAGATAGTTCAGTAGGAAACATCAATACACCAAACAAAGCACTACAGTGATAAATCCCTTTGCACATGGACACCAATCTTACATCTATCAATAATTAAACTTATACCATGAAAAAATACTTTGCATTGTAATCAATGTATGCCTAAAGTTTTTGCTTCCTTATATTTAAAGTCATCTCTGACTCTAAGGACATATTATGTCAAACAATTAGGACAGAATTAGAGATATGGGCTTGATTATCAGTATAATAATGACTATTATAAGAATGTGGACACCAAGTGAAATAAAATACAGGATCCTAATGAGGGAACACAGCCAGATGACCTTGTACAACAAACACTATGTTAAAGTCTGCATTTTCAGAAAGAGCAGGTATGGTAGTGATATATGAAGAAATGATGTATAAAAGGGGTTAAACTGTGCTCTTATATTTTTCTCTCCTATGAAATGATACAAATGGCTTTGGTTACTAAATGCATTTATTTCATATAAGTAGTACAACTCATGATTTTTCTTTTAGTAAAATGAAAGAAAAATTACTCAGTATGATAGATTGCATTTCAAAAGAAATTGTTCTTACGAAATCCATGTAGTCTCATGAGATAAATGGGAATTTCCAAATATTTCATCCAAGGTTGGGAATCAACTTGGGAGAGGAGAAAATGACATAGGAAAAGCTGTTAGATATCAGAAAGTAAAAAAATTCATAAAGAGATTGAATTAAATTGTATAGAAATCAGAGAAACAGAAACTCTAGGAATAAACAGAGAGAGTAAATTCTACATCCACAATATCTGGCTCTGAGGCTTTGAGTCCAGCTATCATGTGCATTTCCTCAGCCCTAGAACAATTGGTACTTTTATAGCTACTATCACAACAAGTCTTTTGAGAGCCCGTTTTATGTCTTTGTTCCTGAGACTGTAGATGAAGGGGTTCAGCATGGGTGTGAGCACGGTGTACATCACTGAGGCTGTTGCACTTGAGCTCTGGGTAACAGCAGAGCTGAGGTACACTTCTAGGCTTGTACCATAAAACAAGGAGACAACCGAGAGGTGAGACACACACGTAGAAAATGCTTTATACTTCCCCTGAGCTGATGGAATTCTACATATGGAGGACACTATCTTAGAGTAAGAGTAAAGGATACCAACAAGGGGACCACCACCCAAGAGCACAATTCCAAAATACATCACCATGGTATTAAGAAAGGTGTCAGAACAGGCGAGTTGGACCATCTGTTTGATTTCACAAAAAAAGTGGGGGATTTCCAGGTCTGGACAGAAGGTTAGTCTCAACACCACTAAGCATTGTAACAGGGAATGCAATACACTCATAATCCAGGACCCCAGAACCAGCAGTCCACAGAGCCGAGGGTTCATGATGACCATGTAGTGCAGGGGGTGGCAGATGGCCACAAACCGGTCATAGGCCATCACAGTCAGGAGGAAGTTGTCCAGTCCCGCAAATAGTAGGAAAAAATACATCTGGGTGATGCAGCCTCCATAGGTTATGGCTCTGTTTTGTTTCTGGATGTTCCACAGCATCTTTGGGATGGTGGTGGAGGTGAAACAGATGTCTACCAAGGACAGGTTGGAGAGGAAGAAGTACATGGGTGTGTGGAGGTGGGAGTCTGAGCTGACGGCCAGGATGATGAGCAGGTTTCCCAACACAGTGGTCAGGTACATGGAGAGGAAAAGCCCAAATATGAGGGGCTGCAGTGCTGGTTCCTCTGATAATCCCAGAAGGAGAAATTCTGAAAATACTGTAACATTCCTTAGTTCCATGTGGTGGAGGTGACTACCAGGATATAGGAAAAGTGACATTTCCCAAAACAAGCATTAGTAACAAAGTATAAAAGCTGCCATCTATATTGTAGAATTAAGGAATTAATTTTCCAATTTGGTGTATGGCATGGTATCCTTTAGGACATCCCTAGTGCCATTTCTCACTAGAATTTCCTTTTCCATGAGAAGGCACATGAAGAATTCTTGGTTCTTAACTCGATTCTTTCAGTGCGAAAAATAAAAGTAAGAAAGCAATACATGTAGGCTCAGCACTCTGACTATAGTTAATAATACTGTATTATGTGTTTGAATATGGCTAGAGTGTAGATTTTAATTGTCCTTATCACAAGAAAAAAAATTGTAACTATGTGTGGTGACAGATGTGAAGTGGACATTGTGGAGGATATATTGCAATATGTGCAAATACAGAATCATTGTGTTGTTCTCCTGAAACTAAAATAATGTTTATGTCAATTATACTTTAATTAAAACTTTTTTAAAGCAAAAGGAAAAGATCAAGTAGGACTGACTTACAGAATAGACCACATGAAATTTATGAACTTCATTCTTTCTCCACAGGACATTTATACATATATAAAAGAACGAAATGGAAATCTGTTTGTTTAACACACTCCATTACTTTGTTAGGAAGAATCCAATAAAAAAATAGAATAAGAAAATATAATAAACAATATTGTGATAGTCTGAAAGGTGACAGATGATTACTAGACTTGGTGTAGCAATTACATTTCTAATGTATATTAATGTTGAATCACTATAGTGTACACCTGAAACTAATACAATATTGTATACAAACTATACTTAAACAAACAAAAACAGAATAAAAACACTTTGATAACACTATCAAAAGTAAAGAACTTTCAATTGTATAATATAGTGACAATTATATTGGATGTCAACTATATTTTAAGTTAAAATAAATTAATTAATCAAGTAAAGCCAAAACTTAATGCAGACAATTTTAAATAATACTCTAAATGGCTTACAAACCCACAAATTTTATTCTTATAGGTAATGAAATAATTACAAAGTGAATCTCATGACCTTACTCTTTTTCATCTACCAAGTAAATATAAGGATAGTAAAGGATACCAACAAGGGGACCACCACCAAGGTGAGGGAACACACTGTGAAATGTATGTCTCATGCACTGTGTTTGCAAGGGTGTATTTGCAGCTTTCCTTTGTCTGGACCTTTCTCTCATGTATGGAAACATAGTCTAATATGCCCCATCATACAATTTTAAAAAGGCTCTCACATCAATGTATATTCCTCCACAGTTCATAACCTGTTTGTCTATTCCTGTTAGTTGATAAAGTCCTTGAACTGATGTTCTACTTCTACTGGAAGGACTTTATACCTCCAATGCCCTTTCTTAATTTGTCTTCTATTAGTACCATTTATTTGTCAACATTGGCATCTGCATTTCTGACTGCAGTGTCACTTTCCTTTGAGCATCATGAATAAATACATTAATGCATTAGTAAAGCCAGCCAACAATCACAGTGATTACAGGTACCTGGACTATGTTCTAAGGTAACTTCAGGTACAAGTTCTTGGCTTCCTATGTCTCTGATCCTCTCCTGCCATGTCTGTTGGGCTCTGGGACTCACCTGCATGGGAACTCTGAGAGGAAGGTTTCCCTGTGAAGGTCCAAATTCTTGCCTGGATGGTTGGTGATGCAGACCAGAGCTCTGTCCCAGACAAGACAACAAGGAGTCAAGCATTGGTCTCCCAGACAGATTTAGGACTTCAAAAGCAACCACCACGTTCCTTCCAACCAAAGGTTGCACATGCTGAGGGTCTGCAGTAGAGTTGTGATTTACATGCTCTTGGTCTGCTCATTAGGCACTCTTACTTCTTGTAACTCTTACCTGTAAGCACAGGATTCCCCTGGGCACACTGGTCTGGACAGAATGGAAACTGTTCCTGCTGATTCTCTGTTCCCAGGAGACTAAGTAATAAGCCAGGTGAGTGCAGTTGTGATTAGTCCTTCATTAAATGCCCTGCTTCCTGACATCTACATCTTCCAGCACCTCATCTTAACTCTCAGTCAAAATTTCTAGATAAATGGACCTCGAGGGTATTATGCTCAGTGAAAGACAAATACCATGTAATTTCACATATATGTTGAATCCAAAGAAAGAAAACAAAATTGAAACACACTCATAGACATAGGGAGAGGACTGGTAGTTGCCAGATGAGAAGGGGCTTGGGAAACTAGGAGAAGAAGGGATTAAGAAGTACAATTGGTAGTTACAAAATAGTCATAGGCTGTATAGTACAGCATAGAAAATCCTGTATAGTTGTTGGTGATCAAGCCAGCAGGAGAGGGCAGTTGGGAGGGACCAGGCCTGCAAGGGAGGGCAGTTAGGGGGGACCAGACAAGCAGGGGAGGGCAGTTAGGGGTGACCGGGCTGGCAGAGGAGGGTAGTTAGGGGAGACCAGGCCTGCAGGGGAGGACAGTTAAGGGTGACCAGGCCAGCAGGGGAGCAGTTAGGCATTGATCAGGATGGCATGGGAGTGGTTAGGGGGTTATCAGGCTGGCAGGCAGAAGTAGTTAGGGGCAATCAGGCAGGCAGGCAGGCAAGTGGTTGGGAGCCAGCAGTCCTGGATCATGAGAGGGATGTCCGACTGCCCGATCAGGATCGGGCCTAAACGGGGCAGTCGGACATCCCTCTAGGGGTCCCAGATTGGAGAGGGTGTAGGTGGGCTGAGGGACACCCCTCCCCCCCATGCACGAATTTCTAGTATAGTCAATAATATGGTAATGACTATTTATGTGGCCAGTTGGATACTGAAAATATCAGGGTAACACTTTGTAAAGTATATGATTGTCTAAGCACTATGTTGTGCTCCTGCAACTAATAAAAAAAATATTGGAAGTTAACAGTATTTGAAACAAGTCTGATACTGAGAAATTTGTCTGACTGGTCTTTGGGTCTTCAAAGCATAGATTTTTGGTGGGGACACAATCCCTGATATTTTTAGAAAATGACTATTTCCTTCTTTAAGAAATGGGGGATATTTGTTCCTTTCGTATAAAACCTTGGGCTCTATGCTATTTGGTTTCATGACAGAACAATTAGGAATTTCATAGATATAGCACAAGTTAGGAACTGCCATTTAGTCCCTCACTATAAAATGTTTATTAAATATAAGGGATACATTTAGATGTTATGCACCATAACCCAGCTTAGCACATTATAACAACTGGCAAATGTATGTTTTACCGACATGCATTTTGTGAGGTAGTACATCTATACTAGTAAACTACCTTCTCCAGTACAGAAATGGGGCAAAGAGGGATTTAATGTTGTGCTCAGAGGTATAAGCCAAGAAAGGGAAGGGGTTTTGATTGGAACCAGTCAGGACACTTCCAGTTCTGAGATTCTGGGGCAGTGGTTCTCAAACAGAGATGACTTTGTCCCTGGGGATATTGTAATGTCTGAAGGGAGCCTGGGAAACACCAACAATTCACAGGACAGCACCCAGCAGGAATAGTTATGCAGCTCCAAGTATCAATAGTGAAAAGGTGTGAACACCTATTCTAGACCAGCACCTCTTCATTTTAAGGCAAACAGATCACCAAAGTTTCTAGCTCAAATGCAAATTCTAATTGATCAAATCTCCACAGGGCCCAGAGACTGCATTTCTGACAAGCTCCCAGGTGATGTTGATGCTGCAGGTTCTCTTGGTCTGTGGACCACACTTGGAGTAGGTGGGCTGTGGCTGTGTGTCGGAGTCTGGTGTAGGTAATTTTAGGTCTTCTCCACCAGGAATCTTCTGTGTATGTAATTTTGAAAGACAAGTTTTTCTCTCACTCTTAAGAGGAGGATAAATTCTGTGTTTGATTATTTTATATTAGGGATTCTGGTGACATCAAATAATTTATACCTGGAAAAGGCTTTATAGTAGGCAGAATAAGGGCCTCAAAAGATGTCACAATCCTAATTCGGAGAACCTTGGAATGTGTTATCTCACAGAACAGGCTTACTAAAATAGTAGAAATAAAATTTTTAGCTAAGGAGATTAGCTCAGATTACCCAGGTTGAACTAGTGTCATCTCAATGAGCCTCTAAGTATGGAAAGAAGTAGAAGAATTGGAGTCAGAGAGACATTTGAAGATGCTATGTTGCTGGTATTGAAGATGGAGGAAGGGCCATGGGCCAAGGAATGCAGGTGGCCTCTATAATCTGGAATAGGAATTGAGAATAGGAAAGGTTTTGGAATGGGATTGGAAAGGGATTTCATTCTACCCTGGATCACTCAGAAAATCCAAGCCCAGCAGTCCTTTTGTTCTAAGCCCTTTATTACCCATTTCAGGCATCTGCTCTCTGGAACTTTAAGATAGGGAATGTTTTGTTTTAAGCCACTAGTGTGGTAATTTGCTACAATAGCAATGCGAAACTGATATAATCATTTATCCAGTAAGATATTGTTAGAAGGAACTGAAGTTAAGCCTTGCAAATCATTCAGCTAGCTTCCCTTGGGCAAAGGTATTTTGGGTTGAAATCCCACATTATATAGAAAAAATTAGAGCTAATTTAAAGCTATTGGCCCCATAGATGGTATAAAAAAATTCCCATCATGCAAATGTAAATGTGGTTCTGACCTTGTGGCCTTTCAGGCATTAAGATAGAAAAAATAATTCATTAAAATTAAGGTCACACATTTCACTTTAAATCTGTGTCAAATTTTCTATTTTTTTCTATTTCATGTTAATTCACACATTTCTTTTTTATTTATATATTCTTCAAATTTCTCTCAAGGTTTATTTCACAATAATAGATGGGATTATGAATGAGCATGTGTGTATGTACATATATATGTGTTAGTGTGTACATGAAATATATATACAAGTGCACACACATACACACACTGCTCACGCTTGAACATTTTCTTTGGACTCAACAAAGTATTTTTAACATTTTATTTATCCCTTGCAGCATCTGTTTGAAGTAAGGTTTATTATTCCACATTATCTTCAGAAAGAAGAAAACTGAAGACATGTGGAGTACATTTTTGACAGTAACATAATGCAATTAAAGCTTATTGTGCATCATCTCAAATTACATATACCCACTATATATTCTTAATTTATATATGGCTTCTTTAGTTCAGCAAATTGTATATTTAAAATGTTTGCAGTTTGTTTTATGCAATTATACTTCAATAAATTAGTTAGAATTAAAAATTCTAGTGATTGATAACCCATGTCAGATCAAGAGCACAGGTAGCTGCATCACACAGGACAGTGGTGGTGAATAGATCTTATAACTGGGAAGAAAGCAAGGCTTCATATATAAATATGGGAGCTGTGATTTAAGTTAAGGCAATTCACATTTGACAAACTATTTTTACATAAACTGTAAGATCAGCACAAACACACATATATATGTACTAAATATCACACATTGATTGAAGAAAGAAGTGCAATACAGATGCACAAAACATCATGAAAGAGGTTTAGAAACATAGCGAAGCGACTCATGATGAGCCCAGAATAATAGATCAGAACAATGTCCCACCATACAATCCCATTTGATTATGAAGTCATTATAGTCAAACAAGTCCTTTTAGGATGGCTTATTATATAGCAACAGCAGTCTGATGCAATAATAAAAGCAAACAAAACTGAGATCAATTATAATCATATGCTTTTCCCCATTGTAGGCATTTGTACAGATATTTGAAGGTAACATTCATGATTACTTTGTGATGGAAGTTTATTTCAGATAACTGCATTAAAAGGTATCTCCATTGAGGTTCCCTTGCAAGTAACCAGAAAAGGTTGAAAGAATATGCATGTTTGTGCAAAACTTATGACATAGTCACAGAACTGGACAGGAATCCAAGCTTCCTAGTGTGTCATCCTTTGGTATACATATATGACATATCTATAGATCACATATTAGTATACATAATGAATGATATGGTTAATTCCCTAACCTTTAAGTGGTTATGACAATAGAGTAGGGTGAGATGCTTCATTTAGAACTATAGAGGGAATCACAGTGGAAGCAAGAAGATAGGTCAACAGAAAGCATCATTATGACAAGCAAAACATCAAAATAATAAATCCCTTTACATATGAACACTGACCTTACATACAACAATAAGTAAACATATACCATGAAAAAATAGTTTTCATAGTCAGAAATGTATGACTTAAAGTTTTGCTTCCTCATACTTAAAGTCATCTCTGACCCTAAGAGCATATTATGTCAAACAATTTCTAGATATTTGTGTTCCAACATTGACTAGAATTGGAGACATGTATTTGATTTTCAGTGACTATGGTAAGAATAAGGACACTAAGCTAAATAAGATACAGGGTCCTAACGAAGGAAGAGAAACCAATGAGCTCTTATAACACACACTGTCTGTTAAAGTCTACATTTTCAGAAAGAGCAGTTATGGTAGTGATATATGAAGAAATGGAGTACGAACAGGGTTAATCTGAGCTCTTATATTTTCCTCTCCTATGAAATTATATAAGTGGCTTTGGTTACCAGGTACAGTTTATTTCAATTGAAGTAGTACAATTTGTGGGTTTTTTTTTTAGTAAAATGAAAGAAAAATTAGTATGATAAATTTCATTAAAAAATGTTCTTAAGAAATCCATGTAACTTCAAGATAAATGGGAATTTCCAAATATTTCATCCAAGGTTGGGAATCATTTGGGAGAAAAGACAAACCACCATGGAAAAGGTGTCAGATATCACAACATCAAGAAATTGATAAAGCTATACAATTAAATTATATAGAAATCATAAAAAAAGAAAATTCATGAAAGGAGCAGAAAGAGTGCATTCTACTTCCACAACCAGATGTAAAAATCACGACATCTGGCTCTGAGACTTTGAGTCCAGCTATCATGTGCATTTCTTCAGCCCTAGGACAATTGGTCCTTTCATAATTGCCCTCCCAAGAAATCTTTTCAGAGCCCTCTTTATGTCCTTGTTCCTGAGACTGTAGATGAAAGGGTTCAGCATGGGTGTGAGCACGGTGTACATCACTGAGGCTGTTGCACTTGAGTGTGAGCTTTGGGTAGCAGCAGAGCTGAGGTACACTCCTAGGCTTGTTCCATAAAAAAGGGAGACAACCAAGAGGTGAGACACACAGGTAGAAAATGCCTTATACTTCCCCTGAGCTGATGGGATTCTACATATGGAGACAACTATCTTAGAGTAAGAGTAAAGGATACAAACGAAGGGACCACCACCCAGGAGCACAGCTCCAAAATACATCACCATGTTATTAAGAAAGGTGTTGGAATAGGCAAGTTGGACCATCTGATTGAGTTCACAGAAAAAGTGGGGAATTTCCAAATCTGAATAGAAAGATAGTCGCAACACCATTAAGCATTGTAACAAGGAATGCAGGGCACTTATGATCCAGGGCACCAGAACTAACAGTCCACAGAGCCGAGGGTTCATGATGACCATGTAGTGCAGGGGGTGGCAGATGGCCACATACCTGTCATAGGCCATCACGGTCAGCAAGGCGTTGTCCAGTCCTGCAAATAGTACGAAAAAATACATCTGTGTGATGCAGCCTCCATAGGTTATGGCTTTGCTTAGTGTCTGGATGTTCCACAGCATCTTTGGGACGGTGGTGGAGGTGAAACAGATGTCTACCAAGGACAGGTTGGAGAGGAAGAAGTACATGGGTGTGTGGAGGTGGGAGTCTGAGCTGATGGCCAGGGTGATGAGAAGGTTTCCCAACACAGTGATCAGGTAGATGGAGAGGAAAAGCCCAAATATGAGTGATTGCAATTCTGGTTTCTCTGATAATCCCAGAAGAAGAAATTCTGAAAATTCTGTGACATTCCTTAGTTCCATGTGATGAAGGTGACTACCAGGATATAGGAAAAGTAACATGACTAATTTCCCAACAAGCAAGCGTTAGTAACCTAGCATAAAAGCTACCTTCTATATTTTGGAATCAAGGAACTAATTTCTGTATTTTGTATGTCTGGTCTCCTTTAGAATATCTCTAGTTCCATTTCTCATTAAAATTTTCTTTTCCACTTGAAGATGCATGAAAAATTCTTGTGTATTACTCAGTTCTTTCATTAAGAAAAAATTTAAAAAAGGAATGTTTGTGGTGTAACATGGCGAGTACAGTTAATAATACTATTTTGTGTACTTGGAAGTAGCTAGAGTGTATATTTTAATTGTTCTTATGACAAGAAAAAAATGTAGCTATTGTTGTGACAGATGTTAACTAGACATACTGTGGAGGTCATAATGCAATATACACAAATACAGAATCATTACATGGTACTCCTGAAACTAATAAAATGTGTTATGTCAATTATTCTTCAATTTAAAAAATTATTAAAGAAATGGAGGTAACACTGTAGGACTGACTGTTTGGACCACACAAAACTAATGAACATTATTCATTCTCCACAACCTTTTATAATACATGTAAAAACTAAATGAAAAACAGTCAGTTTGTGTAAAAATCTCCAATTCTTCTTAGAAAGAGTCCAATCAAAAAATTGAATAAGAATATAGCCAACAGTCTGGGAGAGGCCACGTGCCCCTGGGTCTGGGTGAGGCCACGTGCCCCTGGGTCCGGGTGAGGCCATGCACCCCTGGGTCTGGGTGAAGCTGGAACCCGGGTCCGGGTGAGGCCGTGTGCCCCTGGATCCGGGTGAGGCTGGGTCCCGGGTCCGGGTGAGGCCGTGTGCCCCTGGATCCGGGTGAGGCCACGTGCCCCTGAGTCCGGGTGAAGCCGTGCCCCTGGGTCCGGCCGAGACCAAACCAGAGGGAGTCGGACCTGCATTACCACCATTTGTCCACCATCCAGAGCTGAGGGGTCAGTGCTGACATGTACACATAAGGAACTGGTGGACATTGATATTGGGTCTCAAAAGAACTGTTGGTCCAGAAAGAAACTCACTACAGACTGATTCATTTGCCTGTCAGCATAACTATTATTGCTCATCTCACATTCAGTTCTTATAAGTATATCTCTAGTGACACATGATCTCGCTCATCTAGGGGAAATGATGAACAACATAGACTGATGAACAAGAACAGAACCAGAAACAAGGAGGCATCGATCGGACTATCGGGCCTCAGAGGGAGGATAGGGGAGGGTGGGGGAGGGGGAAGAGATCAACCAAAGGACTTGTGTGCATGCATATGAGCCTAACCAATGGTTAAGTTCAACAGGGGGTTGGAGCATCCATGGGGAGGGGTGTGGGATGGGAATGGGGGGATGAGGACAAATATGTGACACCTTAATCAATAAAGAAATTTAAAAAAAAAGAATATAGCCAACAATATTGTGATAAGTCTGCACAGTGACCGATGATTACTCGACTTGGTGTGGCAATCACATTGTAATGTATATAAATGTTGAATCAATATGTTGTATACCCGAAACTAGTTTAATATTGTATACAAACTATACTTACATAAAAAATGAAACAACTTTGTTTACACTATTCAAAAGTAACAAACTATCTGGTATAACACAGTGAACGTTATATTGGTTGCCATCTATACTTTAATTTAAAATAAATTAATAAACAAGTAAAGAAAATAACTTGCACAAACAAATTTTAACACAGACTTAAAATGGCTTACAAACCAACAAATTTCATTACTCATTCTTATAGGTAATTAAATAAGTACAACGTGAAACTCATTATCTTACTCATTTTCCCCTACCAAATAAAAAATTTTTAAATGTGAATAGCCAAGGTGAGAGAACATACTGAGAAATGTATGTCTCATGCACTGTGATTGCAAAGGTGCATTTGCCTCCTTCCTGGGTCTGGATCTTTCTCACCCATATAGAAACATAGTCTAATATGCCCAATCTTAAAATTTAAAAAATGCTCTCACATCAATATATATTACTCCATAGCTAATAACCTATTTGTCTATTCCTGTTAATGGATGAAGTCCTTGAACTTATGGTCTACTTCTGCTGGAAGGACTCTACACCTCCAATGCCCTTTCTTAATTTGTCTGCTATTAATATCATTTAATTGTCAACATTGGAACTTACATTTCTGAGTGCAGTGTTCACTTTCCTTTGAGCATCATGAATAAATACATTAATGTATTCGTAAAGCCAGCTGACAACCACAGTGGTCACTGGTACCTGGGCTATGTTTGAATGGTTCTGTGGTGACTTTGTGTATACGTTCTTGGCTTTCAGTCTCTCTGATCCTCTCCTGCCATGTCTGTTGGGCTCTGGGACTCACCTGGATGGGAATTCTGAGAAGAACCTTTCCATGTGGAGGTCCAAATCCTTGCCTGGATGGTTGATGATGCAGACCAGAGCTCTGTCCCAGACAAGACATCAAGGCGTCAGGCATTGGTCTCCCAGACGGATTTAGGACTGCAAAAAAAAAAAAAAAAAAAAAAAACGACCAAGTTCCTTCCAACCAAAGGTTGCACATGGTGAGGGTCGGCGGTAGAGCTGCTATTTACGTGCTCTGTGTCTGCTCATTAGGCACTCTTACTTCTTGTTACTCTAACCTCTAAGCAGAGGATTCCCCTGGGGGACACTACCCTGACAGAATGGAAATTTTTCCTACCCATCCTGGTACCTAGGTGACTATGTAATAAGTCATGTGAGTGCAGTTGTTATTAGTCCTTTATTAAATGCCCTGCTTTCCTGAAGTCTATGCCTCCCACAACCTCATGTCAATTCTGAGTTAAAGTTTCTGAATGGATAAAACTAGAGGGTATGATGCTCAGTGAAATAATTCAGTCAGAGAAAGACAAATGCCATATGATTTCACATATTTATCCAATATAAAGAGCAAAATAAAGAAAAAAAATTCCAACAGACTCATAGACAAAGAGAACAGTCTGGTGGTTGCCAGAGGGCAGAGCAGGTTGGGGAACTGGGATTAAATGGTAAAGGGATGAAAAGAGAAAATTGGTAATTATTAAATAGTCATGGGGAAACTGGCTGGCTTGTCTCATTTGATAGATCCTTGGTCCAAGGACTGAAAGGTCCCGAGTTTGATTTCTGGCCAATTGCACGGGACTTCTTTCCAGGTTTGATCCCAGCTCCTGGCCGGCATGCGTGCTGGAGACAACTAATACATGCGTCTCTCTCACATGGATGTTTCTCTTTCTCAGTCTCTCCCCCTCCCTTTCACTCACTCTAAAAATCAATGGGACAATATCCTCAGGATGAACAACAACAACAAAGTAGTCTTAGGAATATAAAGTACAACAAAGGGAATATAGTCAATAATATTGCAATAACTATGTATGAGGTCAGTTTGGGACTGAAATATCAGAGGGGGACACACTAGGTAAAGTATATGACATTCTAACCACTATTTTGTACACCTGAACCCAAAACAAAATAATACTGAAAGTAAACTGTATTTGAAAAAAGTCTAATACTGACAAATTTGTCTGACTTGTCTTTGGGTTTTCAAAGCATTGATTTATGGTGGGGACACAACCACTGATATATCTAGAAAATTACTTTTTCCCTGTTTAAGAAAAGGGAGATATTTGTTGGCTTCATGATGGTTTAGCCAAAACAATTAGAAATTGTTTATTATACTATAAAATGTATATTAAATATAAGAGATACATTTAGATTTTATGCACCATAACCCAGGGGAGCACATTATAACTATTGCCAAATGGATGTTTTGCAAAAATGCATTTTGTGGGGTAGTACATTTATAAACTACCTTCTCTAAAATAGAAGTGGGACTCAGCTAGATTTCATTGTAAATATATACTAGAGGCCTGGTGCACAAAATTTGTACATGGGGAGGGGAAGGGGTCCCTTAGCCCGGCCTATACCATCTCCAATCCAGGACTCCTTGGGGAATGTCTGACTGCCGGCAGTCAGTCATCCCTCTCTCAATCCAGGACCACTGCTCCTAACCGCTCACCTGCCAGCCTGCCGGATTGCCCCTAACCACCTCTACCTGCTAGCCAGGTCACCCCTAACCGCCTCTGCATGCTGACCTGATTGCCCCTAACTGCCCCCCACCCCCCGTGCCAGACTGATCACCCCGTCTCCCTCTGCAGGCCTGATCACCCCTAATTGCCTACCCCCACTGGACTGATCACCCCCTAACTGTCATCCTCTGCCAGCTTGATCGCCCCCTATCTGTTCCCCTGCCTGCCTGATCACCCCAACTACCTCTGCCTCTGCCCCCATGGCTTTGTCTAAAAGGACATTCAGAAGTTCTTTTGGCTGACTGGTCTAATTAGCATATTATGATTTTATTAGTATAGAAGACTAGAGACCCGGTGCACCGATTTGCGCACCTGTGGGATCTCTCACCCTGGCCTGTGCCCGCCTGCAAATCCAGGACCCCTAGAGGAATGTCGGAGGCCTGGAGCACGAATTTGGCCTGATCCCCACAGGCCAGGCTGAGGGACCCTACCTGTTCATGGATCCATGCAATAGGCCTCTAGTATGCATATAAGATCTTTGGTTAATCTCTTCCTGCCCTCCACCTCCCCTCTTCCCTCTGAGAGTCATCAGTCTGTTCCATGTTTCCATGCCTGTGCACTTAGCATCTGCCCTCTGGTGGTCAGTGCGTGTCATAGCTACTGGTTCAACAGCATAATTGTCACTTAGGCTATTATATATATATATTTATATATATATATATTTTTAAATTTATTTCAGAGAGGATGGGCGAGGAAGAGAGAAATATCAATGATGATTCTCTACGGGGATCTTCTACATGCCTCCTCTGGCGATTCTCCTGTACACCCACTACCAGGGATTGAGACTACAAACTGGGCATGTGCCTTCACTGGAAATTGAACTATGACATCCTGGGTCAACATAGGGGACAACAGTGGGATTTAATGTTGTGCTCAAAGGTAAAAGCCAATAAAGAGATGGAGTTTTGCCGTGCCTGAACAGCAGACCCTGAGCAATGGATCAATGTTTACTCTGACACATGATTGCTGTGAAAGAGAGGGCTAAAGGACTGCCTATCTATAGGAACCAGATAGCCTCGGTCACCTGCCTCTACAGGCTTTTATTGTAACAGCAGTTTAGGATAACATTTAATTATTATATAAAATCAGTAGGGTAATTATTCTTGGGAGGACATGTGTCTGCAGTGTCCTTTAAGCAAGGACACCTAAAGATTAAGAATAAAGATTCCAGTAAACTAAACAATGCAATAAAAAATGGGCAAAGGATCTAAATAGACACTTATTGAAAGAGGCCATACAAATGGCCTAGAGACATATGAAAACATGCTCAAAGTCACTAATCATTCAAGAAATGCAAATCAAAACAACAATGAGGCACCATCTCACACCTGTCAGAATGGCTATCATCAACAAATCAACAAATGACAAGTGCTGGAGAAATGGGAACCCTCATGACTGCTGGTAGGAATGCAGAGTGGTGCAACAACTGTGGAAAACAGTATGGAATTTCCTCAGAAAGTTAAAAATGGAGCTCCTATTTGACCCAGTAATCCCACCTCTAGGAATATATCCCAAGAAATCAGAAACACCAATCAGAAGGGATATATGCACCCCTATGTTCATAGCAGCACAATTTACAACAGTTAAGATTTGGAAACAGCCTAAGTGCCCATCAGCAGATGAGTGGATTAGAAAACAGAGGTACATCCAAACAATGGAATACTATGCTGCTGTAAAAAAGAAGCAGTTCTTTCCTTTTGCAACAGCATGGGTTGAATTGGAGACCATTATGCTAAGTGAAATAACCTAGTCAGAGAAAGATAAATATCACATGATCTCACTCATATCTATATATATAAAAGGCTAATATGCAAAGTGTCCCCTCGGGAGTTCGACTGGGAGACCAGGAGTTCAATTCCTTGCTATGACATATGCTGACCACCAGTGGTTGGTAAAGAATGAAGGAAGGCCCTGGCCGGTAGCTGGCAGCTGGGGAAGGAAGGCCCTGGCCAGCAGCCAGAAGGCCCAAATTGGCCCTGATCACCTGCCAGGCCTAGGGACCCTACCCATGTACAAATTTCCTGCACCGATCCTCTAGTGTGAGATACAATGAACAACATAAACTGAGGAACAAAATTAGATCCAGAGACAAAGAAACACTGAACAAACTGTCTGACCTCAGAAAAAAGGCAGGGTGTGGGCGGGGGTAAGGGATCAACCAAGGACTTGTATGCATGCATATTAGCATAACCAATGGACAAGGACACTGGGGTGATGGGGGCTTTTCTTGGAAGGTGGGAGCGGCTGGGGGGGGGTGTTGATCAGGAAAAAAGGAGACATATGTAATACTTCAAACAATTAAGAAGTAAAGATTCCAGCAAACACCTGAGGGTCTGCACGTACACAGACTTGTTTGAAAAGGTCAAGGAACAGTTAGGGGTGGTTGCCTTCAGCCAACTCCCCTAGGTCAGAATTTCCTCCTTACAAACTTTCCAACCAAGTCTTCCTCGCTCCTCCAGAGTTATGATTGGAATCAGTCAGGACACTTCCAGTTTTGAGATCTGGGGTAGTGGTTCCCAAACAGAGATGACTTTGCTCCAGGGGATATTAAAATGTCTGAAAACAGCCCTAGCCAGTTTGGCTCCATGGATAGAGCGCCGCCCTGAGGACTGAAGGGTCCCGGGTTTGTTTCAGGTCCAAGGGCACATGCCTGGGTTGGGGGCTGGATCCCCAGTGTGGGGCGTGCAGGAGGCAGCCAATCAATAATTCTCTCTAATCATTGATTTTTCTATCTCTCTCTCCCTCTCCCTTCCTCTCTGAAATCACTAAAAATATATTTAAAAAATAAATGAATAAAAAATAAGTAAAATGTCTATAAAGAGGCTGCTAAACACCTATAATGCACAGGACAGCTCCCAGCACATCTAGTTAGTTATCCAGCTCCCGGTGTCAACTGTGAAAAGGAGGGAACACCTATCCTAGAACAACACCTCAACATTTCATAGACATACAAATCACCAAAGTTTGCAGCTCAAATGCAAATTCTGATCGATCAAGCCTGCGGTGGGCCTGGAGTCTGCATTTCTGACAGGTGATGTTGATGCTGCAGGTCCTCCTGGTCTGTGGGGTCTGTGGACCACACTTTGAGTAGGTGGGTCATGGCTGTGGGTCAGAGTCTGGTGTAGGAAAATTTAGGTCTTCTCCACTAGAAATCTTCTGTATATGTAATTTTGAAAGACAAGTTTTCTCTCACTCTAAAGGGGAGGATAAATTCTGTGTTTGATTCTTTTATTTTTAGGGCTCCAAAGTGACATCAAAATAATTTATACCTGAAAAGGGCTTTGTAATAGGTGAATAAGGACCTCAAAGGATGTCAACGTCCTGATTAGGAGAACTTTGGAATGTTAGCTCACAGAGCAGGGTAACTGAGATAGATGAAATGAAATTATTAGGTAAGGAGATTAGCTCAGATTACCCAGGTTGGTCTAATGTCATCACAGGGGTCCTCTAAATGTGGAAGAGAGTAGAAGAAGAATTGGAGTCAGAGAGACATTTGAAGATGCTATGCTGCTGATATTGAAGGTGGAGGAAGGGCCATGGGTCACGGAATGCAGGGAGATTCTAGAATCTGGAATAGGAATTGAGAATAGGAAAGGAGTTGGAGAGGGATTGCTTTTTCCTTGGACCGCCCAGAAAAATGCAAGCCCGACAGTCATTTTGATCTAAGCCCTATAAGACCCAGGTTAGGCTTTTAACCTCTAGTACTTAAAGATAGAAAGCTCTTTGTTTTAAGTCACGAGTGTGGTAATTTGTTACACCAACAATGGCAAACTGATACATACATTTACCCAGTAAAATATTGTGAGAGAAACTATGTTTAAGCCTTAAAAACCATTCAGACAGCTGCCCTTGGCCAAAGGTATTTTGTGTCAAAATTCTACGGTACATAGAAAAAAATTAGAACTATTTGTGTCCATAGATGATACAAAGAATTTCCCATCATGTAAATGCACATGTCATCCTGATCTTGAGGCCTTTGAGGTATTAAGATACAAAAATAATATCTTAAGATCAATTTCGCATATTTTACTTTAAATTTTTGTGTCAAAATTTCCATATTTTTTATATTTCATGTTAATTCACACATTTCTTTTTTTAAATTTCTATATTCTCTAAATTTCTCTCAAGGTTTCTTTCATCATAAGAGATGGGATTCTGATTGAGTCTGGGTGTATGTACATATGTGTGCGTGATTGTGTTTATTTGAAAGATGTATACAAGTGCACACACATACACACACTACTCACTCCTGAACATTTTCTTTGGACTCAAAAATGTATATTTAACATTTTATTTATCCCTTACCATATCAGGTTGAAGTTAATTATTCCACAGTATCTACAGAAAGAAGAAAACTGAAGCCAGGTGGATTACATTTTTAACAATAACATAATGCACTAAAAACTTGTTATGTGTCATCTCAAATTATGTACAAATGGAGCCACCCACTATATATTATTAATTTATGTATGACTTCTTCATTCTGCAAATTGTACATTTAACGTTTGTGCAGCTTATTGTACTCCATTACACTCCAGTAAATTAGTGAGAATTAAAAATTTTCATGATGTATAACTCATGTCAGACCAAGAGCACAGGCAGCTGAGTCACACCAGACTCCAGTGGTAAATATATATTACTAGAGGCCCAGTGCATGAAATTTGTGCACTGGGGGGCGGGGGCGGGGAGGGGAAGGTGTCCATCAGCCCAGCCTGCACCTTTTCCAATCTGGGACCCCTTGGGGGATGTCCGACTTCTGGTTTAGACCAGGAGTTGGACATCCCTCTCACATTCTGGTACTGCTGGCTCCCAACCGCTTGCCTGCCTGCCTGCCTGATTGTCCCTAAACACTCCCCTGCTAGCCTGATCAATGCCTAACTGCTCCCCTGCTGGCCCAATCACCCCCAACTGCCCCCCCTGCTGGCCTGCTCATCCCTACTTTTCCTCCCCACTGGCCTGCTCACCCCCAACTGCCCCCCTGCTGGCCTGCTCACTCCAAACTTCTGCCTCTGCTGTCCTGATCACCTCCAATTGACGCCCAATGATGGCCTACTCTCCCCAACTGGCCCCCCTGCTGGTATGCTTACCCTCAACGGCCCTGCCTCCCACCAGCCTGATCACCCACAACTACCATCCCATCCTGGCCTGATCACCCACAACTGCCCTCCCCTCTTGGCCTCTATCCGCCTTTACCTTGGTCCTGCCACCATGGCTTTGTCCAGAAGAATGGCCAGAAGGTGTCATGGAAGGTCTCCCAGTCTAATTAGCATATTACCCTTTTATTAGTATAGATAACTGGAAGAGAGCAAGGTCTCATGTATAAGTATAGGAACTGTGATATTAAATTAAGGCAATTCACACTTGATAAACTTTTTTTACATAAAGTGTAAGATCAAGACACACATACACCCCCATAGATCTCTATCTCTATCTATAATCATTATCTCTATCTCTATCTCTATCTCTATATCTGTATCTGTATCTATATCTATACCTTATCTTTATCTATATATATCTGAGTAACCAATTAGCTAATAGTGTGAAAATGAATGTATTTTTAATATTTGGTATATATATAAACCATAACAAATTGGATAAAGAAAGAAATGCAATACATATAAAACATAACAAATTGGATAAAGAAAGAAATGCAATACATTATGAAAGAGGTTTAGAAACATAATGTAGTAACTAATGATGAGTCCAGAAGTGATCAGAAAAACTCCTACGTAAAATCCTATTTTATTATAAAGGCATTATATTAAAACAAATACTTTTAGGGTGGCTTGTTATTCAGAAATAACTAACTGATACAATAATAAAAGAAAAGAAAACAGATCAATTAAAATAATATTCTTTTCCCAATCTAGGCATTTATACAGATATTTGAAGATGGCATTCAAATTATACTGTTAATAAAGTTTATTTCAGATAACTGCAACAAAAGTGACTCCACTGAGATTCCCTTGTAGGTAATCTGAGGACCTTTAAAGAATATGCATGTTTGTATAAAACCTATGACTCTGAATCACAGAACTGGACAGCAATTCAAGCTTTCTGGTGAGTCATCCTTTGCTCACTTATGTACACATATGACATATCTATAGATCGCATTGTTTATATAATAGATGATAATGATATGGTTCATTCCCTATTTCTTTAGTGGTTAAGACAATTTTTAGAGTAGGAGGAGATGCTTCATTTAAAATAAAAGAGGGAATCCTATTTATAAGCTGCAATGAAAGTTTCCAAGTGGAAACAGGAAGATAATTCAATAGGAAACATCAATACACCTAACAAAGCACCACAGTGATAAATCCTTTATACATGGACATCGACCTTACATACATCAATGATTAACTTACACCATGAAAAAAAAAAGTTTGCATAGCAATAAATGTATGCCTTAAAATTTTGCTTCCTTATACTTAAGGTCATCTCCAACTCTAAGGGCATATTATCTCAAAGAGTTAGGACCAGAATTGGAGATTGTCAGTTTACTGATTTTCAGTTCACTAATGACTATGGTAAGAATGTGGACACAAAGCTAAATAAGATACAGGATCCTAATGAGGGAACACAGCCAGATGACCTCTTATAACACACACAATATGTTAAAGTCTACATTTTCAGAAAGAGCAGGTATGGTAGTGATCTACAAAGAAATGATGTACCAAAAGGATTAAACAGTGCTCTTATATTTTCTTCTTCTATGAAATGATAGAAATGGCTTTGATGATCAAGTAGTACAACTACTCTTTCAGTAAAATGAAAGAAAAATTAATCAGTATGATAGATTTCATTTCAAAAGAAATTATTCTTAAGACATCCATGTAGACTCATGTGATGAATGGGAATTTCCAAATATTTCATCCAAGGTTGGGAATCAATTTGGAAGAGGAGAAAAATAACAAAGGGAAAGCTGTTGGGTATCACAAAATCAAGAAATTAATAAAGTGATTCAAATAAAATATATAGAAATCATAGAAAAAGAAAATCCAGAATATGAACAGAAAGTAAATAATGCTTCCACAACTAGATAAAATATCACAACATCTGGCTCTGAGGCTTTGAGTCCAGCTGTCATGTGAAGTTCTTCAACCATAGGACAACTGGACCTTTTATAACTACCATCCCAAGAAATCTTTTCAGAGCCCTCTTTATGTCCTTGTTCCTGAGACTGTAGATGAAGGGGTTCAACATGGGTGTGAGCACAGTGTACATCACTGAAGTTGTTGCATTTGAGTATGAGCTCTGGGTAACAGCAGAACTGAGGTACACTCCTACGCCAGTTCCATAAAAAAAGCAGACAACTGAGAGGTGAGACACACAGGTAGAAAATGCCTTATACTTCCCCTGAGCTGATGGGATTCTACATATGGAGGACACTATCTTAGAGTAAGAGTAAAGGATACAAACAAAGGGACCACCACCCAGGAGGACAGCTCCAAAATACATCACCATGTTGTTAAGAAATGTGTCAGAACACGCGAGATGGATCATCTGATTGAGTTCACAGAAAAAGTGGGGGATTTCCAAGTCTGTACAGAAGGTTAGTCGCAACAACAGTAAGCTTTCTAACAAGGAATGCAGGGTACTTATGATCCAGGACACCAGAACCAGCAGTCCACAGAGCCGGGGTTTCATGATGACCATGTAGTGCAGGGGGTGGCAGATGGCCACAAACCGGTCATAGGCCATCACAGTCAGGAGGAAGTTGTCCAGTCCTGCAAATAGTAGGAAAAAATACATCTGGGTGATGCAGCCCCCATAGGTTATGACGTTGCTCTGTGTCTGGATGTTCCATAGCATCTTTGGGACGGTGGTGGAGGTGAAACAGATGTCTACCAAGGACAGGTTGGAGAGGAAGAAGTACATGGGTGTGTGGAGGTGGGAGTCTGAGCTGACGGCCAGGATGATGAGCAGGTTTCCCAACACAGTGATCAGGTACATGGAGAGGAAAATCCCAAATATGAGGGGCTGCAGTTCTGCTTCCTCTGATAATCCCAGAAGAAGAAATTCTGAAAATACTGTGACGTTCCTAAGTTCCATGTGCTGGAGGTGACTACCAGGATATAGGAAAAGTGACATTTCCCAAAACAAGCATTGGTAACAAGCATAAAAGCTGCCATCTATATTGTAGGATTAAGGAATTAATGTCCCAATTTGGTGTATGGCATGGTATCCTTTAGGACATCCCTAGTGCCATTTCTCACTAGAATTTCCTTTTCCATGAGAAGGCACATGAAGAATTCTTGGGTCTTACTCGATTCTTTCAGCGCATAAAATAAAAGAAAGAAAGCAATACATGAGCTTTAGGCTCAGCACACTGACTACAGTTAACAATACTGTATTGTGTGTTTGAATATGGCTAGAGTGTAGATTTTAATTGTCCTTATCACAAGAAAAAAACTGTAACTATGTGTGGTGACAGATGTGAAGTTGACATTGTGGAGGACATATTGCAATATGTGCAAATACAGAATCATTGTGTTGCTCTCCTGAAACTGAAATAATGTTTATCTCAGTTATACTTTAATTAAAACTTTAAAAGCAAAAGAAAAAGATCCAGTAGGACTGCCTCACAGATTGGACTATAAAGTTTATGAACTTCATTCATTTTCCACAGAACATGTATACATATATAAAAGAACGAAATGGAAATCAGTTTGTGTAACACACTCCATTACTTTGTTAGGAAGAATCCAATAAAAAAGAGAATAAGAAAATATAATAAACAATATTGTGATAGTATGAAAGGTGACAGATGATCATTAGACTTGGTGTAGCAATCACATTTCTAATGTATATAAATATTGAATCACTATAGTGTACACCTGACCTGTAAGGAATATATTATTGTATACAAACTATAGTTAAACAAACAAAAACAGAATAAAAACACTTTGATAACACTATCAAAAGCAAAGAACTTTTAGTGTCTAATATAGTGACAGTTATATTGGATGTCAACTATATTTTAATTTAAAATAAATTAATATTCAAGTAAAGCCAAAAACTTCTGCATTCAAATTTTAATAATAATGTAAATGGCTTACCAACCCATAAATTTCATTACTCATTCTTATAGGTAAAGAAATAATTACAAAGTGAATCTCATTACCTTACTCTTTTTCATCTACCAAGTAAAATTTTGAAATGTGAATAGCCAAGGAGAGAGAACATACTGTGAAATGTATGTCTCATGCACTGTGATTGCAAGGGTGTATTTGAAGCTTTCCTTTGTCTGGACCTTTCTCTCACATATGGAAACCTAGTCTAATATGCCCCATCATACAATTTTAAAAAGGCTCTCACATCAATGTATATTCCTCCACAGTTCATAACCTGTTTGTCTATTCCTGTTAGTTGATAAAGTCCTTGAACTGATGTTCTACTTCTACTGGAAGGACTTTATACCTCCAATGCCCTTTCTTAATTTGTCTTCTATTAGTACCATTTATTTGTCAACATTGGCATCTGCATTTCTGACTGCAGTGTCACTTTCCTTTGAGCATCATGAATAAATACATTAATGTATTAGTAAAGCCAGCCGACAATCACAGTGATTACAGGTACCTGGGCTATGTTCTAAGGTAACTTCAGGTACAAGTTCTTGGCTTCCTATGTCTCTGATCCTCTCCTGCCATGTCTGTTGGGCTCTGGGACTCACCTGCATGGGAACTCTGAGAGGAAGGTTTCCCTGTGGAGGTCCAAATTCTTGCCTGGATGGTTGGTGATGCAGAGCAGAGGTCTGTCCCAGACAAGACAAGCATTCGTCTGCCAGACAGATTTAGGACTTCAAAAGCAACAACCATGTTCCTTTCTACCAAATGTTGCACGTCGTGAGAGTCTGTAGTACAGTTGCGATTTACGTGCTCTTGGTCTGCTCATTAGGCACTCTTATTTCTTGTTACTCTTACCTGTAAGCACAGGATTCCCCTGGGCACACTGGTCTGGACAGAATGGAAACGCTTCCTGCTGATTCTCTGTTCCCAGGAGACTATGTAGTAAGCCAGGTGAGTGCAGTCGTGATTAGTCCTTCATTAAATGCCCTGCTTCCTGACATCTACATCTTCCAGCGCCTCCTTAACTCTGAGTTAAAATATCTAAATGAATGGACCTCGAGGGTATTATGCTCAGTGAAAGACAAATACCATGTTATTTCACGTATATGTTGAATCCAAAGAACAAAAAATAAAATTGAAACACACTCATGGACATAGAGAGAGTACTGGCAGTTGCCAAATGAGAAGGGGCTTGGGAGATTAGGAGAAGAAGGGATTAAGAAGTAAAATAGTAGTTACAAAATAGTCATAGGCTGTATAGTACAGCATAGAGAATATAGTCAATACTATGGTAATGATTATTTATGTGGACAGTTGGATACTGAAAATATCAGGGGAACACTTTGTAAAGTATGTGATAGTCTAAGCACTATGTTGTAATCCTGCAACTAATAAAAAAATATTGGAAGTTAACAGTATTTGAAACAAGTCTAATACTGAGAAATTTGTCTGACTGGTCTTTGGGTCTTCAAAGCATAGATTTTTGGTGGGGATACAACCCCTGATATCTCTAGAAATTTACTATTTCCTTTTTTATGAAATGGGGGATATTTGTTCCTTTCGTATAGAACCTTGGGCTCTATACTATTTGGCTTCATGACAAAACAAGTATGAATTTCACAGATATAGCACAAGTTAGAAACTGCCATTTAGTCCCTCACTACAAAATTTTTATTAAATATAAGGGCTACATTTAGATTTTATGCACCATAACCCAGCTTAGCACATTATAACAATTGCAAATGTATGTTTTACCGACATGCATTTTGTGAGGTAGTGCATCTATACTAGTAAACTACTTCTTCAATACAGAAATGGGGAAGAGAGAAATTTAATGTTTTGCTGAAAGGTATAAGCCAAGAAAGGGAAGCAGCTTTGATTGGAATCAGTCAGAACACTCCCAGTTCTGAGATTCTGGGGGAGCCGTTCTCAAACAGAGATGACTTTGTCCCTGGGGATATTGTAATGTCTGAAGGGAGCCTGGGAAACACCTATAATTCACAGGACAGCACCCAGCAGGTATAGTTATGCAGCTGCAATTGTCAATAATGAAAAGGTGAGAACACCGATTCTAGACCAGCACCTCTCTATTTTTTAGGCGAACAGATCACCAAAGTTTGTAGCGCAAATGCAAATTCTGATGGATCAAGTCTCCAGAGGGCCCAGGGACTGCATTTCTGACAGGCTCCAGGTGATGTTGATGCTGCAGGTTCTCTTGGTCTGTGGACCACACTTTGAGTAGGTGGGCTATGGCTGTGTTTCCGAGTCTGGTGTAGGTCATTTTAGGTTTTCTCTACCAGGAGTCATCTGTGGATGTAATTTTGAAAGACAAGTTTTTCTCTCACTTTAAAGGAGAGAATAAATTCTGTGTATGATTCTTTTATATTAGGGTTCCGGGATGACATCAAATAATTTATACCTAGGAAAAGGCTTTGTAGTTGGCAGAATAAGGGCCTCAAAAGATGTCAACATTCTAAAATTCAGAGAACCTTGGAATATGATATATCACAGAGCAGGGTAACTGAAATAGTAGAAATAAAATTATTAGCTAAGTAGATTAGCTCAGTTTACCCAGGTTGGACTAATGTCATCACAAGGGTCCTCTAAATGTGGAAGAGAGTGGAAGAAGAATTGGAGTCAGAGAGACATTTGAAGATGCTATGCTGCTGGTATTGAAGGTGGAGGAAGGGCCTTGGGCCAAGGAATGCAGGTGGCCTCTATAATCTGGAATAGGAATTGAGAATAGGAAAGGTTTTGGAATGGGATTTGAAAAGGATTTCATTCTACCCTGGATCAGCCAGAAAATCCAAGCCCAGCAGTCCTTTTGTTCTAAGCCCTTTATTACCCATTTCAGGCATCTGCTCTCTAGAACTTTACAATTGAAAATGTTTTGTTTTAAGCCACTAGTGTGGTAATTTGCTACAACAGCAATGGGAAACTGATATAAACATTTATCCAGTAAAATATTGTTAGATGGAACTGAAGTTAAGCCTTGCAAATCATTCAGCTAGCTTCCTGTGGGCCGAGGTATTTTGGGTTGAAATCCCACATTACATAGAAAAAATTAGTGCTAACTTAAAGCTATTGGCCCCATACATGGTATAAAAAAATTTTCCACCAAGTAAATGTAAATGTGGTTTTGACCTTGTGGCCTTTCAGGCATTAAGATAGAAAAAATAATTCATTAAAATTAAGGTCACACATTTCACTTTAAATCTGTGTCAAATTTTCTATTTTTTTTATCTTTCATGTTAATTCACACATTTCTTTTTTATTTATATACCAGAGGCCCGGTGCACGAAATTTGTGCACAGGTGGTGGGGTCCCCTCAGCCCAGCCTGCCAACCTCTCACGATCCAGAACCACTGGTTCCTAACTGCTCACCTGCCTGCTGCTTGATCACCACTAACTGCCCCCTTGCCAGCCTGATTTCCCCTAACTGCCTCTGCTTCCCGGCCTGATCACCCCCAACTGCTGCCCCCCACCAGCCTTATTGCTCCTCAGTGCCCCCCTCTGCCAGTCTGGTTGCCCCTCTCTGCCCCCCTCTGCTGGCCCGGTTGCCCCTCACTGCCCCCCTCTGCTGGCCTGGTCTCCTCTCACTGCCCGCCCCCTCCCACCCCCCCGCCAGCCTGGTTGCCACCAACTACACCCCTGTCAACCTAGTTGCCCCTCACTGCCCCCCTTGTCAGCCTGGTTGCCCCATGCAGCCTGCTGTTCAGTCATTTGGTCACCCCTCACTCCTTTCCCCTGCCGGCCTGGTCGCCCATGCAGCCTGCTGTTCAGTCCTTTGGTCGTCCCTCACTGATCCCCATCAGCCTGTTAGCCCCATGCAGCCTGCTTTTCGATCGTTACTGTGAGGGCATCCTGACCAATTTGCATATTACCCTTTTATTAGTATAGATTCTTAAAATTTCTCTCAAGGTTTATTTCATAATGATAGATAGGATTATGAATGAGCATGTGTGCATGTACATATATATGTGTTAGTGTGTACATGAACTATATATACAAGTGAACACACTTACACACACTGCTCATGCTTGAACATTTTCTTTGGACTCACCAAAGTATTTTTAACATTTTATTTATCTCTTGTAACATCCCTTTGAAGTAAGGTTTATTATTCCATATTATCTTCAAAAAGAAGAAAACTGAAGTCTGGTAGATTACATTTTTGACAGTAACATAATGAAGTTGAAACTTATTGTGCATCATCTCAACTTACAAATGGACCTACTCACTATATGCTTTTAATTTATATATGGCTTCTTTTTAAATATATGGGTTTTTTATTTCAGCAAGTTATATATTTAAAATGTTTTTAGTTTGTTTTATGCAATTATACTTCAATAAATTAATTAGAATTAAAAATTTTAGTGATAGATAATTCATGTCAGATCAAGAGCACAGGTAGCTGCATCACACAGGACAGTGGTGGTGAATATATCTTATAACTGGGAAGAAAGCAAGGCTTCATATATAAATATAGGGACTGTGATGTGAAATTTAGGCAATTCACATTTGATAAACTATTTTTACATAAACTGTAAGATCAGCACAAACACACACATATGTATGTATTAAACATCACATATTGATTGAAGAAAGAAGTGCAATACAGATGCACAAAACATCATTAGAAAGGTTTAGAAACATAATGAAGTGACTCATGATGAGCCCAGAATAGATCAGAACAATGTCCCACTATACAATCCCATTTGATTATGAAGTCATTATAGTCAAACAAGTCCTTTAGGATGGCATGTTATATAGCAATAGCTATCTGATACAATGACAAATCTGAGGTCAATTATAATCATATGCTTTCCCCTATTCTAGGCATTTGTACAGATATTTGAAGGTAACATTCATGATTACTCTGTCATGGAAGTTTATTTCAGATAACTGCATTGAAAAGTAACTCCAGCCCTGACCGGTTTGGCTCAGTGGATAGAGCGTCGGACTGTGGACTGAAAGGTCCCAGTTTCGATTCCGGTCAAGGGCATGTACCTTGGTTGCATGCACATCCCCAGTGGGAGGTGTGCAGGAGGCAGCTGATCGGTGTTTCTCTCTCATCAATCTTTCTAACTCTCTATTCCTCTCTGTAAAAATCAATAAAATATATTTTTTAAAATGTAACTCCACTGAGGTTCCCTTGTAGGTAACCAGAAAAGTTTGAAAGTATATGCATGTTTGTGCAAAACTTATGACATAATCACAGAACTGGACAGGAATCCAACCTCCCTAGTGTGTCATTCTTTGGTATACATATGTGACATATCTATAGATCACATATTAGTGTACATAATGAATGATATGGTTAATTCCCTAACCATTGAGTGGTTATGGCAATAGTTAGAGCAGGGTGAGATGCTTCATTTAGGACAATAGAGGGAATCACAGTGGAAGCAGGAAGATAGGGCAACAGAAACCATCATTATGACAAGCAAAGCATCAAAATAATAAATCCCTTTACATATGAACACTGACCTTACATACAACAATAAGTAAACATACACCATGAAAAAATAGTTTGCATAGTCATAAATGTATGATTTAAAGTTTTGCTTTCTCATACTTAAAGTCATCTCTGACCCGAAGGGCATATTATGTCAAACAATTTCTAGATATTTGTGTTCCAACATTGACTAGAATAGGAGCCATGTACTAGTTTGTCAGTTTGTCAATGACTAAGGTAAGTATATGGACACCAAGATAAATAAGATAAAGTGTCCTCACGAGGGAAGAGAAGCCAATGAGCTCTTATAACACACACTGTCTGTTAAAGTCTACATTTTCAGGAAGAGCAGTTATGGTAGTGATATATGAAGAAATGGAGTACGAACAGGGTTAATCTGAGCTCTTATATTTTCCTCTCCAATGAAATTATATCAATGGCGTTGGTTACAAAGTGTAGTTTATTACAATTGAAGTAGTAAAATTCATAATTTTTCTTTAGTAAAATGAAAGAAAAATAACTCAGAATGATAAATTTCATTTCAAAAAAATGTTCTTAAGAAATCCATGTAATCTCATGAGATAAATGAGAATTTCTAAATATTTCATCCAAGGTTGGGAATCATTTGGGAGAAGAGAAAAACAACAAGGGAAAAGCTGTCAGATATCACAACATCAAGGAATTAATAAAGCGACACAATTAAATTATATAGAAATCATAGAAAAAGAAAATCCAGAATATGAACAGAGAGAGTACATTCTACTTCCACAACCAGATGTAAAAATCACGACATCTGGCTCTGAGACTTTGAGTCCAGCTATCATGTGCATTTCTTCAGCCCTAGGACAATTGGTCCTTTCATAAATGCTATCCAAAGAAATCTTTTCAGAGCCCTCTTTATGTCCTTGTTCCTGAGACTGTAGATGAAAGGGTTCAGCATGGGTGTGAGCACGGTGTACATCACTGAGGCTGTTGCACTTGAGTGTGAGCTTTGGGTAACAGCAGAGCTGAGGTACACTCCTAGGCTTGTTCCATAAAAAAGGGAGACAACCAAGAGGTGAGACACACAGGTAGAAAATGCCTTATACTTCCCCTGAGCTGATGGGATTCCACAGATGGAGACAACTATCTTAGAGTAAGAGTAAAGGATACAAACGAAGGGACCACCACCCAGGAGGACAGCTCCAAAATACATCACTATGTTATTAAGAAATGTGTCAGAGCTGGCGAGTTGGACCATCTGATTGAGTTCACAGAAAAAGTGGGGAATTTCCAAATCTGAATAGAAAGACAGTCGTAACACCATTAAGCATTGTAACAAGGAATGCAGGGCACTTATGATCCAGGGCACCAGAACCAGCAGTCCACAGAGCCAAGGGTTCATGATGACCAGGTAGTGCAGGGCGTGGCAGATGGCCACAAACCGGTCATAGGCCATCACAGTCAGGAGGAAGTTGTCCAGTCCCGCAAATAGTAGGAAAAAATACATCTGGGTGATGCAGCCTCCATAGGTTATGGCTTTGTTTTGTTTCTGGATGTTCCATAGCATCTTTGGGACGGTGGTGGAGGTGAAACAGATGTCTACCAAGGACAGGTTGGAGAGGAAGAAGTACATGGGTGTGTGGAGGTGGGAGTTTGAGCTGACGGCCAAGATCATGAGCAGGTTTCCCAACACAGTGATCAGGTACATGGAGAGGAAAAGCCCAAATATGAGGGGCTGCAGTGCTGGTTCCTCTGATAATCCCAGAAGAAGAAATTCTGAAAATTCTGTGACATTCCTTAGTTCCATGTGGTGGAGGTGACTACCAGGATATAGGAAAAGTAACATGACTAATTTTCCAAAAAGCAAGCGTTAGTAACCTAGCATAAAAGCTACCTTCTATAATTTGGAATCAAGGAACTAATTTCGGTATTTGGTGTATGTCTGGTCTCCTTTAGAATATATCTAGTTCCATTTCTCATTAAAATTTTCTTTTCCATGTGAAGATGCATGAAAAATTCTTGCGTATTACTCAGTTCTTTTAAGAAAAAAAAAAAAAAGGAATGGTTGTGGTGTAACACGGCCACCATAGTTAATAGTACTATTTTGTGTACTTGGAAGTAGCTAGAGTGTATATTTTAATTGTTCTTATGACAAAAAATATAGCTATTGTTGTGACAGATGTTAACTAGACATACTGTGGAGGTCATAATGCAATATACACAAATACAGAATCATTACGTGGTACTCCTGAAACTAACAGAATGTGTTATGTCAATTATTCTTCAACTTAAAAAATTATTAAAGCAATGGAGGTAACACTGTAGGACTAACTGTTTGGACCACACAAAACTAATGAACATTATTCATTCTCCACAAACCTTTTATAATACATGTAAAAACTAAATGGAAAACAGTCAGTTTGTGTAAAATCTCATTTAGAAAGAGTCCAATAAAAAAATTGAATAAGAGAATATAGCCAACAATATTGTGATAAGTCTGCATAGTCACAGACGATTACTAGACTTGGTGTGGCAATCACATTGTAATGTATATAAATGTTGAATCAATATGTTGTATACCGGAAACTAGTTTAATATTGTATACAAACTATACTTACATAAAAAATGAAACTATTCAAAAGGAACGAACTATCATGGTACAACACAGTGAACGTTATATTGGTTGCCATCTATACTTTAATTTAAAATAAATTAATAAACAAGTAAAGAAAATAACTTACACAAACAAATTTTAACACAGACTTAATACGGCTTATAAACCAACAAATATCATTACTCACTGTTATAGGTAATGAAATAATTACAACGTGAATCTCATTATCTTTCTCATTTTCACCTACCAAATAAAACTTTTTAATGTGAATAGCCAAGGTGAGAGAACATACTGTGAAATGCATGTATCATGCACTTTGATTGCAAAGGTGTATTTGCAGCCTTCCTGGGTCTGGATCTTTCTCATCCATATAGAAACATAGTCTAATATGCCCAATCATAAAATTTAAAAAATGCTCTCACATCAATATATATTACTCCATAGCTAATAACCTATTTGTCTATTCCTGTTAATGGATGAAGTCCTTGAACTTATGGTCTACTTCTACTGGAAGGACTCTACACCTCCAATGCCCTTTCTTAATTTGTCTGCTATTAACACCATTTGATTGTCAACATTGGAACTTACATTTCTGAGTGCAGTGCTCACTTTCCTTTGAGCATCATGAATAAATACATTAATGTATTCATAAAGCCAGCTGACAACCACAGTGGTCACTGGTACCTGGGCTATGTTTGAATGGTTCTGTGGTGACTTTATGTATACGTTCTTGGCTTTCAGTCTCTCTGATCCTCTCCTGCCATGTCTGTTGGGCTCTGGGACTCACCTGGATGGGAATTCTGAGAAGAACTTTCCATGTGGAGGTCCAAATCCTTGCCTGGATGGCTGTTGATGCAGACCAGAGCTCTGTCCCAGACAAGACAACAAGGCGTCAAGCATTGGTCTCCCAGACGGATTTAGGACTGCAAAAAAACAAAACAAAAAAAAAAACGACCAAGTTCCTTCCAACCAAAGGTTGCACATGGTGAGGGTCGGCGGTAGAGCTGCTATTTACGTGCTCTGTGTCTGCTCATTAGGCACTCTTACTTCTTGTTACTCTAACCTCTAAGCAGAGGATTCCCCTGGGGACACTACTCTGGACACCATGGAAATTTTTTCCTGCTCGTCCTGGGTTCCTGGGAGATGATGTAATAATCCAGGTGAGTGCAGTTGTGATTAGTCCTTCATTAAACGCCCTGCTTCCTGAAGTCTATGCCTCCCACAACCTCATGTCAATTCTGAGTTAAAGTTTCTGAATGGATAAAACTAGAGGGTATGATGCTCAGTGAAATAATTCAGCCAGAGAAAGACAAATGCCACATGGTTACACATATTTATCTAATATAAAGAGCAAAATAAAGAAAAAAAATTCCAACAGACTCATAGACAAAGAGAACAGTCTGGTGGTTGCCAGAGGGCAGAGCAGGTTGGGGAACTGGGATTAAATGGTAAAGGGATGAAAAAGAGAAAATTGGTAGTTATTAAATAGTCATGGGGGAACTGGCTGGCTTGGCTCAGTGGATAGATCCTTGGTTCAAAGATTGAAAGGTCCCGAGTTTGATTTCTGGCCAATTGCACGGGACTTCTTTCCAGGTTTGATCCCAGCTCCTGGCTGCCATGCGTGCTGGAGACAACTAATACATGTGTCTCTCTCACATGGATGTTTCTCTTTCTCAGTCTCTCCCCCTCCCTTTCACTCACTCTAAAAATCAATGGGACAATATCCTCAGGATGAACAACAACAACAAAGTAGTCTTAGGAATATAAAGTACAACAAAGGGAATATAGTCAATAATATTGCAATAACAATGTATGAGGTCAGTTTGGGACTGAAATATCAGAGGGGGACACACTAGATAAAGTATATGACATTCTAATCACTATGTTGTACACCTGAACCCAACATAAAATAATAATGAAAGTAAACTGTATTTGAAAAAAGTCTAATACTGACAAATTTGTCTGACTGGTCTTTGGGTTTTCAAAGCATTGATTTATGGTGGGGACACAACCACTGATATATCTAGAAAATTACTTTTTCCCTGTTTAAGAAAAGGGAGATATTTGTTTCTTTAGTATAAAACCTTGGGTTTTATACTACTTGGCTTCATGATTATTTAGCCAAAACAATTATAAATTTCATAGTTAAAGCACAAGCTGCCATTTAGCTCCCCACTATAAAATGTATATTACATATAAGAGATACATTTAGATTTTATGCACCATAACCCAGGTTAGCACATTATAACAATTGCCAAATGTATGTTTTCAAAAATGCATTTTGTGGGGTTGTACATTTAGAAACTACCTTCTCCAATACAGAAATGGGGCACAGCAAGATTTCCTTGTATATATATACTAGAGGCCTGGTGCACAAAATTCGTGCATGGGGAGGGGAAGGGGTCCCTTAGCCAGGCCTATACCATCTCCAATCCAGACTCCTCAGGGAATGTCTGACTGCCGGCCGTGAGACATACCTCTCCCAATCCGGGACTGCTGGCTCCTAACCGCTCACTTGCCAGCCTGCATGATCACCCCTAACCGCCTCTTCCTGCTGAACTGATCGCCCCTAACTATGCCCCCCTTCCAGCCTGATAACCCTCTTCGCCCCCTGCCAGCCCCATCACCCCCAATTGCCATCCCCCGCTGGCCTGATCACCCCCTAACTGCCATCTCCTGCCAGCCTGATCGCCCCCTAACTGTTTCCCTGCCTTCTTGATCGCCCCAACCGCCTCTGCCTTGGCCCCCACGGCTTTGTCCAGAATGACATTCAGAAGGTCTTTGGCTGTCTGGTCTAATTAGCATATTATCCTTTTATTCGTATAGAAGACTAGAGGCCCTGTGCAGGGATTTGCGTACCTGTTCGGTCCCTCAGCCTGGCCTGCGCCCTCTAGCAATCTAGGACCCCTAGGGGGATGTTGGAGGCCTGGAGCACAAATTTGGCCTGATCCCCACAGGCCAGGCTGAGGGACCCTACCTGTTCATGGATCCATGCAATAGGCCTCTAGTATCCATATAAGATCTTTGGTTAATCTCTTCCTGCCCTCCACCTCACCTCTTCCCTCTGAGAGTTATCAGTCTGTTCCATGTTTCCATGCCTGTGCACTGAGTATCTGCCCTCTGGTGGTCAGTGAGTGTCATAGTTACTGTTTCAACAGCCAAATTGTCACTTAGCCTTATATATATTTGTGTGTGTTTTTTTTTAAATTTATTTCAGAGAGGAAGGGAGAGGAAGAGAGAGATGGAAATATCAATGATGATTCTCTACGGGGATCTTCTACATACCTCCTCCAGGGATTCTCCTGTACACACACTACCAGGGATTGAGACTACAAACTGGGCATGTGCCTTCACTGGAAATTGACCTATGACATCCTGGGTCAACATAGGGGACAACAGTGGGATTTAATGTTGTGCTCAAAGGTATAAGGCAATAAAGAGATGGAGTTTTGCCGAGGCTGAACAGCAGACCCTGTGCAATGGATGAATGTTTATTCTGACACACGAGTCTAGTGAAAGAAAGGGCTAAGTGACTGCCTGTCTACAGGAACCACACAGCCTTGTTCACCTGCCTCTAAAGGCTCTTATTGTAACAGCAGTTGGGATAAAATTTAACTTTTATATACAATCAATAGGGTAAGTATTCTTGGGAGGATATGTGTCTGCAGTGTCCTTTAAGCACGGACACCTAAAGATTAAGAATAAAGATTCCAGTAAACAAAACAATCCAATAAAAAAAATGAGCAAAGGACCTAAATAGACACTAATTGAAAGAGGCCATAAAATGGTCAAGAGTCATATGAAAAAATCAAAGTCACTAATCATTTGAGAGATGCAAATCAAAACAACAATGAAGTACCATCTCACACCTGTCAGAATGGCTATCATCAACAAATCAACAAATGACAAGTGCTAGAGAAAAGAGAACCCTCCTGCACTGATGGTGGGAATGCAGACTGGTGCAGACACTGCACTTTTTCCTCAAAAAGTAAAAAATGGAACTCCCATTTGACCCCATAATCCCACCTCTAGGAATATATCCCAAGAAATCAGAAACACCAATTAGAAGGGATATATACACCCCTATGTTCATAGCAGTACAATTTACAACAGTTAAGATTTGGAAACAGCCTAAGTGCCCATCAGCAGATGAGTAGATTAGAAAACAGTGGTACATCCACACAATGGAATACTATGCTACTGTAAAAAAGAAGGAATTCTTACCATTTGCAACAGCATGGATGGACCTGAAGAGCATCATGCTAAGCGAAATAAGCTTGTCAGGGAAAGATAAATATCACATGGTCTCACTCATATCTATATATATAAAAGGCTTATATGAAAAGTGTTCCCTCAGAAGTTCAACCAAGAGACAGGGAGTTCAATTTTTTGCTATGACATGTGCTGACCACCAGTGGATGGCGAGGAATGAAGGAAGTCCTCAGCTGGCAGCTGGAATCTGGGGAAGGAAGGCCCCAGTTGGCAGTCAGAAGGCCCCCATTGGTCCTGTTCACCAGCCAGGCTTAGGGATCCTACTGCGTACAAATTTCATCCACCGAGCCTCTAGTGTGGGATACAATGAACAACATAAACTGATGAACAAGAATAGAACCAGAGACAAAGCAACACCGGACAAACTGTCTAACCTCAGAGGAAAGGCAGGGGAGGGGGTGGAGATAAGACATCAACCATAGGACTTGTATGCATGCATGTTAGCATAACCTATAGATAGGGACACTGGGGTGATGGGGGCTTGTCCTGGAGGGTAGGAGTGGCCAGGTGGGGAGGGGTTCATTGGGGGGAAAAGGAGACATATGTAATACTTTAAACAATTAAAAAATAAAGATTTCTGTAAACACCCGAGGGTCTGCATGTACACAGACTTGTTTGGAAAGGTCAAGGAACAATTAGGAGCTGTTGCCTTCAGTCAGCTCCCCGAGGTTGGAAATTCCTTCTTACAAACTTTCCAACCAGGTCTTCCTTGCTCCCCCAGGGTTTTGATTGGAATCAGTCAGGACACTGCCAGTTCTGAGATCTGAGGTAGTGTTTCTCAAACAGACATGACTTTGCTCCAGGGGATATTAAAATGTGTGAAAAGAATCATCACCATGTTGTTAAGAAAGTTGTCAGAACAGGCAAGTTGGACCATCTGTTTGAGTTCACAGAAAAAGTAGGGGATTTCCAAGTCTGTACAGAAGGTTAGTTGCATTAAACTTTCTAACAAGGAATGCAGAGCACTTGTGATCCAGGACACCAGAACCAGCAGTCCACACAGCCGGGGTTTCATGATGACTGTGTAGTGTAGGGGGTGACAGATGAAGACGAAGCGGTCATAAGCCATCACAGTAATAATGAAGTCATCCAACACTGCAAAGAGTGAGGAAAAAATAAATCTGACTGATGCAGCCTTCATAGGTTATACATTTGCTCTGTGTCAGGATGTTCACAAGCATCTTTGGGATGGTGGTGGAGGTGACACAGATGTCTACCAAGGACAGTTTGGAGAGGAGGAAGTACATGGGTGTGTGGAGGTTGAAGTCTGAGCTGATGGCCAGAATGATGAGCAGGTTTCCAAGAACAGTGATCAGGTACATGGAGAGGAAAAGCCCAAATATGAGGGACTGCAGTTCTGGTTCCTCTAAAAATCCCAGGGAAGAAATTCTGACACTCCTGTAATATTCCCTGGTTCCATGAGGTGGGGTGACTTCCAAGAAAGAAGAAAGGAGCATGAGGACTTTTAATACACTCTAGTGTTACTCACGTGGCTCTAATGCTACAGTGTGTCTCCCGCAGTCAAGAAATTAATTTCAGTATTTTGGTCTGGATTTGGTTCCATCTAGGACCTTCCTGTGTCATTTCAGAGTAGGAATTTTTGTCCCAATCTCCTTTTTCCTAAGATGTCAGGTATACTATAGTTTAATGATACATTTTTCTGTGCTGATTAGATTTTCAGCACTGTCTGTTTTTTTTCCCCATTTTTTTATTGAGGTATTATATGTGTACATATCTTACCATTACCCCCCCACCCCACACCCATACATGCCCTCACCCCCCAGAGTTTTGCATCCATTGTTTATGCTTATATGCATGCATACAAGTCCTTCGTTTGATTTATCTCCCCCACCTCTCCCTAACTTTCCCCCTGTAATTTGAAAGTCTGTTTGTTGCTTTACTGTCTCTGTATCTATCTTTTTGTTCATCAGTTTATAATGTTCTTTATTATCCATAAATGAGTGAGATCATGTGGTATTTTTCTTTCATTGACTGGCTTATTTCACTTAGCATAATGTTCTCCAATTCCATCCAGGTTGCTGCAAATGGTAAGAATTCCTTCTTTTTTATGGCAGCATAGTATTCCATTGTGTAGATGTACCACAGTTTTCTGATCCAGTCATCTGCTGATGGGCACCTAGGCTGTTTCCAAATCTTAGCTATTGTAAATTGTGCTGCTATGAACATAGTGGTGCATATATCCTTTCTGATTGGTGTTTCTAGTTTCTTTGGATATATTCCCAGGAGTGGGATTACTGGGTCAAATGGGAGTTCCATTTTCTGTTTTTTCTGTCTGGGTTTTGAGTAGAGGGTGCTGAAGAACAAAAGTATCTTAACTCAATCTGGGGGAAAGACTATTGAAGCAAATAATAGAAATATATAAAAATAACATTACAAATTGTAGGAGAGCATACGAAGAAAATGAGAGCTGGTTTAGAGGAGAACATGACGAGGGCATTCTATTTTTTATGGGTATTTAGGCAAAATCTGCAAACAAAATGACATTTGAGCGCAGAACTCAAGGAAGAGAGGGAGGGAGATCAAGGCCCTAGGGAGGAGCTGATGGGGTTTGGTGATCTGCTCAAAGTTAATATCAGAGTATGTGATGGGCCTTAAGTATAATTTTAGTCAATGGGTCTCAACCAGAAATGTTTTTACCCTGAGGGTATCTGGCAGTGTCTGAAGGGATACCACTAAATATGTACAATTCACAAAAAAACACCCACCTCAATTATTATCCCTCCCCAAATGTCAATGGTAAAAGGTGAGAACACCTAGTTTAGATCAGCACTTCTCCAATTTCAATGTTCCTAGCAGTCCCCAGGATTCGGGCTCAAATGCAGAATTTGATGCAGCAGGTCTGGAGGGCTCAGAGACTCTGCATTCCCGCCAAGCTCCCTGATGGTGTGATGCTGCAGGTCCTGGCCTGTGGACAACTCTCGGAGTAGAAAAGTTGTGGTTCTGTGTTAGAGTTAGCTGCAGGTAGTTTTTGTCTTATGATCCAAGTATTGTCTTTGTATAGAGTTTTAAAGGAATAGTTATTCACTCATTCTAGAGGTTTTGATTAAATATTTAAATATTTGTTTCCTTTGTATAAGGGTCATTGAATGACACAAAATAATACTGAAAAATGATTTGTAACAGGTAGGATAAGAACCTCTAAAAGATGTCCACATCCTAATCCCCAGTAGTTTTAAATATATTATTTTTTATAGCAAGGAAAAATTAGGGTAGCAGATGGAACAGGGTTGTTAATTGGCTGACTTTATTTTATTTTATTTTATTTTATTTTTCTTTATTCTCAACCTCTCAGAATGGAAAACAAAATCTAAACACTAGCTAGAGAAATATAGACCCGGAGGTCAATCCAGAAACAATGCCACCCAGAGGCTGAATCACAAATTGACTCTTGTGTAAACACAAATAAAGGAGTATAAGAAATAAAGACATACTGCCGCTTGAAAATCAGGACTGTGGCCTACAACACTGAGGAGCAGTGGAATGCAGAGAACTTCAATACTGTACTGACTAAGAGACAGTCATGCCAAACAGAACAGTAGAGGCAGTGAATGACCTTCACTACTGCACATATTTTTTTCATTTTTTTTTACTTAAGAAACTAATTTTTTCTTTTTTCCTCACTTGATTTTACCTTTTTAATTATTACATTTTTATTTTCAATAAGTATTATTACTACTACTATTTTACCTTTTTTAAAAAAGTGTCATTTTATTTTCTCTTTATTTTACTTTGGGATTAGTGTTCTACATTCTAATTTCATCTTTCCTTTAGCATCATTTTACTCTATTTCAACTTTACCTTTATGCCAACACTCTCTTCCTCACTTTTCTTCTTTTGTTGTGCTATTTTTCTTACCCTAGTCTTGCTTTAGATTTTCCCTATTCCTTCTTTTTACTCCCTGTTAAAATTTCACCATATCTATATATATATATATTACAATCCCCTGCTCCAGGTCCATACACACCTCTCTCTTCTCCTTCTTCAGTATCCCACCAATTTTTTTCTTTCTCTCTGTCCTTTTGTTGTGGTTTGCTTGATTGTTGATTATATTGGGATTTTTAATGCTTGTTTGTGAGATTGTTGCGCTTTTTGTTTGTTTTTTTGCTTATGTTTTCCCTTGCCTTGCTTGATATTAGTTGTTGTTTGTAGTTTGATTTCATCTCTAGGTATTTGTTGCTGGCATTTGTAGGGATTAGCAGCTGTTCTATTGGAGTTTTCTCCCCATATAAATAGTGTTTTTCCCCCTTCTTTCTTATTCTCTTTATTTTCTCTCTTACTTTTTTTTTCCTTTTCCCAATTTCATTTTTGCACTCCCTTTTTTTCCCTCTCTTCTTTTTTCTTTCTCATCTTCTAATTCACCTTTCTCTGCTGGTCACCTTTATTAGGGGTTATTAATATCATGAATACATTTGTGTTCAGTGCCTTGTGCATTGTGCCTTGTTGTGTTGTATTTTGTGCTTTAAATCAACACAGGAGAGAGAGAATAACATAACCAGACACCCAGAGAAGAGAGATCATGGCGAGACAAAGAAACAACCTGCATATGAAAGAAAAGCAGGAATCACCAGTAAAGGAAGTAAACAAAATGTAGGCAAGTCACCTATAAAGAAAGAATTCAGAGAAATGGACATAAGTTGAATGAAAAGAATAGAAGACAAATTCAACAATATGTATAAGAACCAAGAAGAAACGAAAAATGACATTGCTGCTATAAAGAACTCAATAGAAAGCATCACCAGTAGACTAGAAGAAGCAGAGGACCGCATCAGTGTGCTAGAAGACAATGTAGGAAAAAATACCCAAGCAGAGCAGCTTCTAGAAAAAAAATTAAAAAGCAGTAGGAGAGCCTAAGGGAATTTTGGGACAACACGAAACGAAACAATATCTGCATAATAGGAGTTCCAGAAGGAGAGAAAACTGAGCAAGGAATAGAAAACCTGTTTGAAGAAATAATGACAGAAAACTTCCCTGATACAGGGAAGAAAAAACCCACACAAATCCAAGAAGCTCACAGAGTTCCAAGCAAAATGAACCCCAAAAGACTGATGCCAAGGCACATTATAATTAAATTGGCAAACACCAACGACAAAGTAAGAATCTTAAAAGCGTCCAGAGAGAGACAGAAAATTACCTACAAAGGATCCCCCATCAGACTAGCGAACTGATTTCTCAACAGAAACACATCAGGCCAGAAGGGAATGGAATGAAATATACAAAGTCATGCAAAGGAAGGGTCTGAATCCAAGAATACTGTACTGAGCAAGGCTTTCAATCGAAATTGAGGGTGAAATCAGGAGCCTCAAGACATAAAAGGACTAAGAGATTTTATTACCACCAAGCCAGCAATGCAAGAAATGATAAAGAGACTGCTATAAAAAGAAGAAATAGGAAGTGAAGAAGGAACAAAGGGTTAAGAATAAAAATGGTGACAAAAAAGTACTTATCAATAATAACTTTAAATGTAAATGGATTAAATGCCCCAATCAAAAGACATAGGGTAACTGGATAAGAAAACATGACCCATATATCTGCTATCTACAAGAAACCCATCTCAGAAAAAAAGATGCACACAGACTGAGGGTGAAGGGATGGAAAAAGGTTTCTCAGGCGAATGGAAATAAAAAAGAAGCTGGGGTAGCAATACTTCTATCTGACAAATTAGATATCAAAGTGAAGGACATAAAAAGAGAAAAGGAAGGCCACTTCATAATACTAAAAGGAGCAATCCAAAAAAGAAGAAATAACTCTGGTAAAGGTATACGCACCCAATACAGGAGAACACAGAATCATAAAAAAACTCCTGGAGGATATCAAGGGAGAGATTGACAACAATACAATCATAGTAGGGAACTTTAATACCCCACTGTCACCATTGGACAAATCCTCTAAACAAAAAATCAGCAAAGAAACATCAATCCTAAATGATTCACTAGACCAGATTGAATTAATTGACATCTTCAGAATATTTAACCCCAAAGCTACAGAATATACATTCTTCTCAAGTACACATGGGTCATTTTCAAAGATAGACCATATGCTGGGACATAGGCAAAGTCTCTTCAAATTCAAGAAGATAGAAATCATATCAAGCATCTTCTTAGATCACAATGGTATAAAACTGGAAATCAACTACAATAAAAACAATCCAAAAAAATCAAACACATGGAGGCTAAATAGCATGCTATTAAACAATGACTGGGTTATCAAAGAGATCAAAGAAGAAATAAAAAATATCATGGCTACAAAAAAACAAATGAAAACACAACAATCCAAAATCTATGGGACACAGCAAAAGCAGTCTTTTTTTTTTTAATGACCTAATTCATTTTTTTTATTTTTTATTTTTTTCAACTTGAACATAGCATTTAGTAACTCAACAGGACTTTTACAAAAGGAAAAATAATCATGTTTTCCAGTTAACAGGGGAGATTCCATATCATACAGTATTTATCTTATTTTTTATTTTTATTTATTTTTATTTTTTTTTTTAAAAATTTCTTTATTGATTAAGGTGTCATATATTTGTCCTCACCCCCCCATTCCCATCCCACACCCATCCCCATGGATGCCCCACCCCCCTGTTGTCCTTAACCATTGGTTAGGCTTGTATTGCATGAACACAAGTCCTTTGGTTGATCTCTCCCCCCTATCCCCACCTTCCCCTACCCACCCTCTGAGGCCCAACAGTCCAATCATGCCTCCTTGTTTCTGGGTCTGTTCTTGTTCATCAGTCTATGTTGTTCATCATTTCCCCTAGATGAGTGAGATCATGTGTTACTAGAAATATACTTATAAGAACCGAATGTGAGAAGAGCAATAATAGTTATGGTGACAGGCAAATGAATCAGTCTGTAGTGAGTTTCTTTCTGGACCAACAGTTCTTTTGAGACCCAATTTCAATGTCCACCAGTTCCTTATGTGTACATGTCGGCACTGACTTTTCAGCGTTTGCTCTTTCCTCTTCCCTCTTAGTTGTAAATCCACCATTTAGCCAGCTCTCCTGTGGTTCTGGGTGGCAGACGCTCTGTCCTCTAGTTGTATTTTTGAAATTGCTGTGCGCAGCGCAGTTCATTTGTTTCACTTTGCCGCCATCTTGGTTCTCTCCGAAAGCAGTCTTAAGAGGGAAGTTCATTGCTCTACAAGCCTACTGCAAAAAAACGAGAAACAATGATAATAAATTACCTAACTCTACAACTCAAAGAGTTAGAAAACGAGCAACAAGAAAAACCCAGTGTAAGCAGAGGAAGGAAATAATAAAGATCAGAGCAGAGATAAACAACATAGAGACAAAAACAAAAAAACAAAACAGAAACAAAAACAAAAAAAAAAAAAAAAATATCAAAAAAGCCAAGAGCTGGTTCTTTAAAAGGATAAACAAGATTGATGAACCTCTAGTCAGGCTCACCAAGAAGCAGGGAGAGAGGACCCAAATAAACAAAATCAGAAATGAAAGAGGAGAAATAACACCAGATCCCACAGAAATACAAAGGATTGTTAAAAAATACTATGAACAACTCTATTCCAACAAACTGGGCAACCTGGAGGAAATGGACATATTCCTAGAAAAATACAACCTTCCAAAACTCAATCAGGAAGAATCTAAACATTTCAATAGTCCAATAACTGTGGAAGAAATTGAAGCAGTCATCAAAAAGCTTCCAGCAAAAGAAAGCCCATAAGGCTTCACAGGGGAGTTTTACCAAACATTCAAGGAAGAACCAAAACCTATCCTCACCAGACTATTCCAGAAAATTCAATAGGACGGAACACTTCCAAGCTCCTTCTATGAAGCCAGCATCACCCTAATACCAAAACCAGTTAAAGACAACACAATGAAAGAACAAAGTAAGTGGGATCTCAATGAAAGACAATTATAGGTCAATATCCCTCATCAACATAGATGCCAAAATCCTCAACAAAATTCTAGCAAATCGAATCCAGCAGAACATCAGAAAGATCATACACCATGACCAAGTTGGATTTATCTAGGGGATGCAAGTACGGTACAATATATGCAAATCAATAAACATGATACATCACATAAACAAATTGAGAGGTAAAAATCACATAGTCATATCAATTGATGCAGAAAAAGCATTTGACAAAATACAACACCCTTTCTTGATAAAAACTCTCAGCAAAATGAGAATAGAAGGATCATACCTCAACATAATAAAAGCTATATATGATAAACCCACAGCCAACATCATACTCAATGGGCAAAAATTAAAACCATTTCCCCTAAGAACAGGAACAAGACAGGGATGCCCACTCTCACCATTCCTGTTCAACATAGTACTGTAAGTATTAGCCATTGCTATTAGGCAAGAAGAAAAAATAAAAGGCATCCAAATTGGTAAAACAAAAACAAAAACAAAAACAAAAAAACTAAAACTGTCCTTATTTTCAGATGATATGATATTGTAAATAAAAAAACCTAAAGACTCCACCAAAAAAACTATTAGACTTAATAAATGAACTCAGCAATTTGGCAGGATACAAAATTAATGCCAAGAAATCTATGGCATTTCTACACACCAATAATGAACTTACAGATAGAGAGACTAAGAAAGCAATTCCATTTACCATCACACCAAAAAAATTAAGATACCTTGGAATACACTTGACTAACGAGGTAAAAGACCTATATGTGGAAAACTACAGGACTCTGAAAAAAAGAGATAGAGGAAGACATAAACAGATGGAAGAACATACCATGTTCATGGATTGGTAGAATCAACATCATCAAAATGTCCACACTACCCAAAGCAATCTATAAATTCAATGCACTTCCCATTAAAATAACAATGGCATATTTCACAGATTGAGAATGAACTTTCCAAAAATTCATCTGGAATAAAAGAAGACCCTGATTAGCTGCAGAAATCCTGAGAAAGAAGAACAAAGTAGGTGGGATCTCAATACCAGATATCAAGCTGTATTACAAAGCCACTGTTCTCAAAACAGCCTGGAACTGGCACAAGAACAGATATATAGATCAATGGAATAGAATAGAGAACTCAGAAATCGACCCAAATCACTATGCTCAATTAATATTTGACAAAGGAGGCATGAACATACAATGGAGTCAAGACAGTCTCTTCAATAAATGATGTTGGGAAAATTGGACAGATACATGCAAAAAAAAATGAAACTAGACCACCAACTTACACCATACACAAAAAATAAACTCCAAATGGATAAAGGACTTAAACATAAGATGAGAAACCATAAAAATTACTAGAGGAATGCAAAGGCAGAGAAATCTGATATATGCCAAAGTAATTTCTTTACTGATACTGCTCCTAGGGCAATGGAAACTAAAGGGAAAATAAACAAATAAAAAGATTTAAAATAAAAAGATTTTACACAGCAAAGAAAACCATCAACAAAACAACAAGAAAGCCCACTGCATGGGAGAATATATTTGCCAATGATATCAACGATAAGTGTTTAATCTCCAACATTTATAGGGAACTCATTCAACTTAATAAAAGGAAGTTAAACAACCCAATCAAAATATGGGCCACTGACCTAAATAGTTACTTTTTGAAATAAGACAGAAGGAAGGCCAAGAGACATATGGAAATATCCTCAAAGTCACTAATCATCTGAGAGATGCAAATCAAAGCAACAATGTGGTACCATCTCACACCTGTCAGAATGGCTATCATCAACAAACGACAAGTGCTGGAGAGGATGCACAGAAAAATGAACCCTCATGCACTGCTGGTGAGAATGCAGACTGGTGTAGCCACTGTGGAGAACAGTGTGGAGTTTCATCAAAAAACTAAAATGGAACTCCCATTTGACCCAGTGATCCCACCTCTAGGAATATATGCCAAGAAACTAGAAACACGAATCAGAAATGATATATGCACCCCTATGCTCATAACAGCATAATTCACCATAACTGAGATTTGGAAACAGCCTAAGTGCTCAACAGCAGATGACTGGATTAAAAAAACTGTGGTACATCTACACAATGGAATACTACGCTGAGGTAAAAAAGATGATTTTCTTACCATTTGCAACAACATGGATGGTGCTGGAGAGCATTATGCTAAGTGAAATAAGCAAGGCAGAGAAAGATAAATATCCCATGATCTCACTCAATTATGGAATATAATGAACAACATAAACTGATGAACAACAACAGATCCAGAGGCAGAGAAACCATGATCAGAACCTCAAACCTCAGGGAAGGTAGGGAAGGTTGGGGGTAAGGGTGAGAGACCAACCAAAGGACTTATATGCATGCATATAAGTCTAATCAATGGACACAGAAACAGGGGAGTAAGGGCATGAATGGATGGTTTGGGGAGGGGGTCAAAGGGGAATAAGGACACATATGTATTACCACAACCAAAAAATAATTTTAAAAAATTTAAAAAGCTGAAAAAAATGTTGACTCGTGCATGCACGATACATATAAAGCTATTGTTGGTGACAATCGCAAGCATGTGTTTTGATCTGTCATTGTTGTTTGTGAATTTGGTTGTTTTTGTTGACATTCTGAAGCTGAAAGAAAGTGGCATTGTCCTTGACAGAATATGTCTGAAGAACAACTATTGGCACAACATACCTCTGAAGCTGAAAGAAGTCGGCGTCTCAGCCTGACACTGGCCTCCCATTTAAATTCATTCTTAGACAGTTTCCCATGATGCCAGCATTTGGGATGACTATTAATAAATCAGAAGGACAAACTCTAGATAGATTAGGACTATTCCTACCTGAACCCATTTTCAGACATGGTCAGTTATATGTTGCTTTCTCTTGAGTTCGAAGAGCAAGTGCCATTAAAGTTAAAGTTATAAATACTTCATCACAAGGGAAATTAGTCAAGCACTCTGAAAGTGTTTTTACTCTTAATGTGGTATACAAAGAGATATTAGAATAAGTTTAATCAATTTATCAGTCATTGTTTTTATCAATGTTGTTTTATATCATGTTTTTTGTTGTAAAAAAAAATCCTATATAATAAAGGGTAATATGCAAATCAACCAAATTACAGAATGACTGGTCTCTATGACATGCACTGATCATCAGTGGGCAGACGATCAATGCAGGAGCTGATCTCTGGAGGTCAGTGCGCTCCCACAGGGGAAGTGCCGCTCAGCCAGAAGCCAGGCTGACAACTGGAGAGCGCAGTGGCAGTGGCAGAAGCCTCTCCCACCTCTGTGGCAGCGCTAAGGATGTCTGACTGCCAGCTTAGGCCCACTCTCTGGGAGTAGCAGGCCTAAGCCATCAGTCAGACATCCCCTGAGGGCTCCTGGACTGAAAAAGGTCACAGGCCAGACTGAGGGGACCACCCGCCTCTCCCCACCCCCAGTGCATAAATGTCTTGCATCGGGTGTAGAGTAAAAATAAAAACTAAATAAAAAAGAAAATGCAATACTTTGCACAGTAACAAAATTAGGGCTTCACAATTTTCCCTCTTCATATTTCAGGTCATCTCTGACATTAAACCCATATTAGAGTAACTGATGAAAACTTCCCTTTCTATGTAGACTTCACTAGTAGATATACGTTTGATAGTCACTTTTTGTCAGTGTCTATAGTAGGAATTTGGGACACTGAGCTGAATAGCATCATAAATCCAGGAAACCAGTTATAAAGCAGAACAGCATGTTTGTAGTGTAATTGCCTGACACTGAACTTTTAATTTCCAAGGCATTCATTTGAACGATAACCATGTTGAATAAACATGTGGCCACCTCTGTGACACAGCTATGAGATAAGCACCCAGGCCAACTGGCCCAGGAAGTTCTCCTTATGGAAAGCCCTGGATAACATAGATCACTGACCTCATAAGCGACTCTCCTTTTCACTTTTCACACGCTATCACCTGCTCTTAAGTTTTAAATTCACCAAGAAAGAGTGAAAATTTGAAATTCAATGCATCCTCCCTTGGACTATACCAGATGCAGAGACCACAGTTGTGTTTTCTCTCTGTCTCCCACCACCCGCCCCGCCCTCTCTCTTCTTCCTTCTCCTCCCTCTATCTCTTCCTTCTCCTCATTCTCCTCTTTCCTACAACTCCTCCTCCCTCTCTCCCCATGACCTCCTGTGTGGACTCCAGGCAGGGTGTGTGAGCAGGATTTATGAGCAATGGATCTTGCTTTTATCAGGTTTTCTGAGGTTGCTGCTTGTGTGCATCTTGCAATAATAATAAGAACCACAAGGGCTGGTCCAGCCACAGCATTGGCTCAGGTCAGTGTCACAAGAATTCAAGGCCCATGAGAATGTCCCAGTCATTTATAACAAACATCTTTTTTATCAATAGGCTGAGACTTAAATGGAACAACATTTAAAATCTATATTATTAGGAAGAAATAGTGATGTAAAAATGAATGACAGATGCAAAGTGAAATCTGGTTTCATATTTTCCTGTAAAATAAAATTAAATAAAAATCCTTAGATGCCACATGTAGTTTTGTCCATATGAGTAATAAACCCTGATTATTTTATCAGGAAAACTAGAGGAAAAGAGCTTAGCCTAATATATGTCACTTTAGAAGAAATTATTTTAGAGAAATCCAAGTTGTCCCATGAAAGATATGGAAATTTCCAAATATTTCTGATCTAATGTTGAGAAAATCTTTGAGTTTATATAAAAATTATAAAAACAGAAAACTATATATATATTATAGCAGAAGCTTAATAAAGTGAGATGCTTATATTATATCGAGAAGCTGAATACAAAAAAGGGACATGGCTGGGATTAAAGAGAAGGATCCACATGATCAATCACAGCTTCTGGTTTCAAGGGGTTGAGCTATGCAACCAAGGGCACTTATTTAGCCCAGAACAATTGTCCCTTTCATACCTGCCATCCCCAAGCAGCAATTCAGAGCCATCTTTATGTCTTTGTTCCTGAGATTGTAGATGAAGGGCTTCAGCATAGGTGTGACCATGGTGTACATCACTGAAGCGATTGAACTTGACCGTCAGGTGTGGATAGGAGCAGAGCTGAGATACACGCCTAGGATGGTATAATAAAATAAGGAGACAACTGAGGGGTGAGATGCACAGGTAGAAAATGCTTTATACTTCCCCTGAACTGATGACATTCTACATAAGAAGTATAATCTTTTAGAGTGAGAGTAAAAGATCCCAACTTGAGATCACCAGCCAACAGCCCAGTTGTAAAATACATCACAGTGCCATTAAGAAAGGTGTCAGAATAGGCAAGTTTGATCATCTGCTTAAGTTCACAGAAAAACTTAATTTTTTAAGTTTTAGGGGATTTAGGGGATTAGGGGATTTCTAATTCTGCAGGGAAGGACAGTCTCGATATAATGAAGCTATGTAACAAGGAATTCAAAACACTCATGATTCAGGACACCAGAACCAGCAGTCCACAGAGCTGGGGGTTCATGATGACTGTGTAGTGCAGTGGGTGGCAGATGGCCACATACCTGTCATAGGCCATCACAGTTAGAAGGAAGTTGTCCCAACCTCCAAAGAGTGTGAGAAAATACATCTGTGTGATGCAGCCTTCATAGGTGATGGCTTTGCTCTGTGTCTGGATGTTCACCAGCATCTTTGGGACGGTGGTGGAGGTGAAACAGATGTCTACCAAGGACAGGTTGGAGAGGAAGAAGTACATGGGTGTGTGGAGGTGGGAGTCTGAGCTGACAGCCAGGATGATGAGCAGGTTTCCCAACACAGTGATCAGGTACATGGAGAGGAAAAGCCCAAATATGAGGGGCTGCAGTGCTGGTTCCTCTGAAAGTTTCAGAAGAAATTCTGAAATTGGGGTATCATTGACTTATACCATGTGGTAGTGGTCAAAACGAGGAAGAAAAATAATATGATTAATTTTACACATGTGGGTATTAACATGGTGAAATGCTAGAATTTATGTTTTTATTTTTTTCAGTCAAGAAATTATATAGTTATATTGAGTATGTCACCATTAAGGGGTCTGCTATGCTAACTTTAATTAGGAATTCTTGTCTTACACTCAGTTTACCCCCAAGAGGTAATGTAATATACAGTCTTAATGGAAGATTCTTTTATGCATTTGAGGAATTTATATTTAGTACTGACTATCTTCTAGGGTAAGAGTATAGAATGCTGAGAAATAAAGTTTTCTACAATCCAATGATGGAGAAAGAATATAAATTACCAACTAGAAAAACATATGCTCTGTCACATAGTGACAGATCCTATGAAAAATAAAAGCAGGCATAAAGTAATTTGAATGGAGATGTTGTATTTTAATGAGAGTTCAGAAAGACCCGCAAAGTGATATTTGAACAGAGTCCTAGAGGAAGACAGAGTGGGAGTCATGAAGTTATCTGGGGGAAGTGTGTGCCAGGCTGTGGGAAGAGTCAGTGCAAAGACCCAGAGGGTGGCATTTCTTTCAGATATTCAGCCTACAACCCAGGCATGTGCCTTGACCAGGGATCCAACCATGACCTTCTGGTTCATGGGTTGATGCTCAATCACTGACCAGCACTGGCCAGGCAATACTTGCTTGTTTTTTTAATCCAGAGTGATCAAAATGACTTCTTAGTTGCAATAGCCTTCTAATGCATTTTAGGTAGCCAATTTTATCATCTGAAAATGTGATTATTTTACTTTTACCCAAAACATGAGCCTACTATTGCTTTTTCTTCTTTGGTTGCATTGGTTTGAAATTTCAGAACAGTGATGCCATACATGATAGTAGCAGGCATTTGTCCTCTGTATGACATTCAAGCAGATTTCTCAAATATTTTCTTGTCAGGTCTGATAGAGTCTCATGGCTCTCATGGGTGGACTGCTTCTGTTCATAATTTAAATCAGGTAGTCTGCACTCCTTACACTTTCCTATAGATTTGAAGGGTGCCTTCGTAAGTGAATTGCTTGTCAGGTTACTGGAACCATCAGCAGAAACCAAGGACAGCTCTGGCTGGGCCTCCACTCAGCTAAGTTCTCCTAGAGCTAAGTTTTGAGGAACTTCAGGTTGACTTTAATGGACACGGGCATAGGGAGAGTTATATTGGGAGGAAAGTCAGGATGCTGAATTGGTCTGACAGCTACATTAGCCATGTCTGGGGAGAATGAGCTCAGCCTGTGTGATATAAATTTCCTGGAGCTTCCCACTAGCAGAAAAGAAGCCAGATTTAACTTTTTAAAAATATATATTTTTATTACTTTCAGAGAGGAAGGGAGAAGAAGATAGAAACATCAATGATGAGCGGAAATCATTGATTGGCTGCCTCCTGCACATTGGACCGAGTCCCAACCCAGGCATGTGCCCTTGACTGGAATCGAGCCTGGAACCTTTGGGTCCCCAGACTGACGCTGTATCCACTGAAACAAACCAGCTAGGGCTTAACTTCTCTTTTAATTTTACAAATTTTTATTTGACTTACTTACTGCCCATGTCTGAATCTAAACACTTAAATCAGGGGTCAGCAAAGTACTTCCCAAGAGCAAATCCCACCCACAGCCTGTCTTTGTAAAGAGGCTTTATTAGTAGGGTGATGGTAGCCCTATAAAAGATATGTCTACATTCTAACCCCCAGTAACTGTAAATGTGACCTTATTTGAAAAATGGCTCTTTATAGATATAATTAAGAATCTCCAGATGAAAACATCATGGATTAGTCAGTTGGACCCTAAAAGCAATGACCAGGCTCCTTATAAGATATAGAGTGGAGAGGCACAGAGAAAAGGAGACCACACGTCTCCTGAGATTGGAGTGATGCAGCCACAAAGCCCAGGGATGCTTGGAGGCACTAATAGCAGGATGAGGCCAGGAGCACAGCCTCCCTTAGAGCTTCTGCAGGGAGTGCAGCCTTTCTGACACCCGGAGTTTAGACTTCTGGCATCAAGAATCTGATGAAATAAATTCTTGTTGTTTTAAGCGACCCAGTTTGGGCTTAGTTGTTACAGAATCCACAGAAAATTAATACCTACAGCCAAGCCCATCCGTGTGGGTATTGCCTACAAGTGCTTTCACACTACAATGGCAGAGTTAAGTAGCTGCAACAGAGAACTGATGGTCCAACAATAATCTTTATCTAGTTCTTTACAAATATTTTTGGCAGTGACTGCTCTAAGTCATTATCAGGTACCGGTTTTATATTCAAAGTATTCTTTTCCATTATAAAGAAATGCTCTGAATAGCCTCACTGGCATATATATATATATATATATGTATGTATGTATATGTATATATATATATATACACACACACACTATATATATATATATATATATACATACATACAGTATATATGTATGTATATGTATATATAGTATACATATGCATACATGTATTATATACTATATATATACATATGTATGTATATGTATATATACTATATATGTATATATATATACTATATATACATATATATACATATATATAAACATATATATATGTATATATATATACATACCTATGTGAGATTAAAGATGTGAATGCAATTTTACCAGATCTGGGGAACTTTTACAAAGGACATACTACCTCTGCAGCCAAAATAATTTACCCCCCCCGCCCCAATCAAGTGCATTTTCAGAATCAATCTCTGGTTTTCAAAGTTGAGGTCAAGGGGAAGTTTCTGCGAGGTTCCTGCTTGGAATGGATGTGGTCAGGGACATCACTCAATCTCTGTGTCAGACACTCCGTGTGACTCACAGCAGCTCAGAAGCTCATGATGTTATCCTGTTCATGTGTCCTGCATGAGCACTTACATACCCTGGGGAGATGTTCATTCCAGGAGAGGTGGAACGATAGGTAGGAATTGAATATGCACCTGGAATTGAATGTTCACCTCAAGATGAACCCACTGAGACCAAACTAGCAGAAGAGTTGCCTTTTATTTATGGCCACATGGTATCAAGGTAGCTGAATTGCTTAGAGAACTGAGCAACAGTAACACAGTTCATTTAATGAGGAGCTCTGAGAATTCAGCCTCAGACCTCCCTCTGCAGACTCACCTGCAGCTCCTCAGACACAGGCTAAATGCATTCTCTCTGTGCCTCTCTAAGATGTTCAGCTGCTCTGGAACCAGCACCTGACCTGCATTTCTTGCCCTTTCCACATCAATTGTCCAAGGAAGGAAGGACCAGTAGAGCCAAATCCAGTGAGTGATGCCATTGGGGGTGCCAGAGTGAGCACTGTGGGAAAGCATCGTGGGGAGAAGTAAAGCTTTTAATAATCACGTCTTCAGGGGGAACAGTCAGGCTGATGAAATAGTGAAAGGGATGGACTCAAGATCCTGCACATTTGGTGTCCTTAGCTCTGAAGGGCTTTCTTGCAACTTGTTCCTTTTCAGCCGCTTTCTTCTCATCATCTCAGAGTACAATTACATGGCCTCTCTCCTCCCACAGCAGGAACTGACCCCTCCCTTCTATCTGCTCAGCTCTCAGGATTCTTTCTATTTCATCCTTTGCATTTCCTTTTCTTTGTGAAGCATTGACAGAGTGAGGCAGCCTTGCAGAGTAGCAAAGCACTGACTTAGAGTCAGGGAGGTGTGAGTTCTAATTCACTCTTCTACAGCTAGTGCCTGATGGATCTGGGAACTCTTCTTACATTCTGTAGGTCTTTCTCTCATCAGCACAAGAGTGAGTAGAAGGAGATCTCAGAGAATGCTCATGGATGAACAGGTGCCATGCATCAAGTGCCCAGGACCAGTGCACCTGGCTCTCTGCTGGGCTCTTCACTCTTATTATTTTCCCTCATTAGCAGGAACTGGCCTTTTAAACTGTTCTCCCATTTATTGCATTGAATTCCAGATTATTTTTACTGCGGCCCAAAACAAGATATGCCTTTTACATTGTGATCCAGCAATTTTTGTACACAAATACAGAAACACACACACACACACACACACACACCTGAACAAAGGGAACCATACACCCTCACTATGTATGTTGCACTCTAATATTTTGTTTTGTGCCTTCTTGACTCTATTCTCTTTCACCATTCTGTGTCCTTTCTGAGTCTCTAATACCTAAAACAAGTGTCATCTCAGGGCTTTGGCACTGCCTCTTTTCCTACCTAACCCCCACCCCAAATAACCTCATGTCTCCCACTTTGTCTTTCTTGAGGTCTCTGTTCAATTGTCACCTTGTTTGCAGGGCTTTCTGAACTCCCAGTTTAAAATAATACCCATCCACTCTCTTTTATACCTACTTTTGTTTTTTATTTACATGACACCATCTGACTTGGTATATGACATATATGTTGTATATATTCTTTCACTATCATTATATTATAAGAATTTTGTTTCTGAGCATCCTATACACTTTCCCTAGAGGTGGGAAATGTCAATAAATATTCCTCAAGCGCATGAACGCATTTCTCATGAAAACAGTGTAATTCATGACCACCTTGGAAACAAAGATTGAGAAAGACAGGAGTTCCTAATCAGAGATGTCACGGGGATGATATGTACAAAAAATAAATATTGTTGCTTTATTATAAAATTTAATTGTAGCATTTAAACTGTGCTTGTAATGGCCATTAGTGCAAAAAGTAATCATGCTATTTTTTTCTTTCCTACTAGTCGCCTCCAACCCATGGGTCCTGGAAATGATACTCTGATTTCAGAATTTCTTCTTCTGGGATTATCAGAGGAACCAGCACTGCAGCCCCTCATATTTGGGCTTTTCCTCTCCATGTACCTGATCACTGTGTTGGGAAACCTGCTCATCATCCTGGCCGTCAGCTCAGACTCCCACCTCCACACGCCCATGTACTTCTTCCTCTCCAACCTGTCCTTGGTAGACATCTGTTTCACCTCCACCACCGTCCCTAAGATGCTGTGGAACATCCAGACACAGAGCAAAGCCATCACCTATGCAGGCTGCATCACCCAGTTATATTTTTTTCTACTCTTTGGAGGACTGGATGACTTTCTTCTAGCTGTGATGGCCTATGACAGGTATGTGGCCATCTGCCACCCCCTGCACTATATGGACATCATGAACCCCGGGATCTGTGGACTGCTGGTTCTGGTGTCCTGGATCATGGGTGCTCTGAATTCTTTGTTACAAAGTTTAATTGTGTTGCCTTTGTCCTTCTGTACAAACTTGGAAATCCCACACTATTTTTGTGAACTCAAAGAGGTGGTCCAACTTGCCTGTTCTGACACCTTTCTTAATAACATGGTGATGTATTTTGTATCTGTTCTACTGGGTGGTGGTCCCCTCGCTGGTATCATTTACTCTTACTCTAAGATAGTGTCCTCCATTCGTGCAATCTCATCATCTGAGGGGAAGTATAAGGCATTTTCTACGTGTGCTTCTCACCTCTCAGTTGTCTCCTTATTTTATGGAACAAGCATAGGAGTGCATCTCAGCTCTGCTGCTACCCACAGCTCACACTCAAGTGCAGCAGCCTCGGTGATGTACACTGTGGTCACACCCATGCTGAACCCCTTCATCTACAGTCTCAGGAACAAAGACATAAAGAAGGCTCTGAAAGGATTCTATTGGATGGCACAATTATTTTGAAGTAAAAAGTTCCCTTGGTTTTGGGACTCCAATACTAAAAACCAGAAATTGTGATTCTTTAATCACATTGTGTTTTTTAGATTTGCTCTTTTTGGTTTTTTAAAAAAATATTTTTATTGATTTCAGAGAGGAAGGGAGAGGGAGAGAGAGATAGAAACATCAGATTGATCGGCTGCCTCCTGCATACACCTTCCTGATAATTGAACCCACTACCTGGGCATGTGTCCTGACCAGAAATCCAATGGTGACCTCCTGGTTCATGGGTCGATGCTCAACCACTGAGAAACACAGGCCAGGCCAGACTTGTTGCTTTAATTTCTGTCCTTGAATTTCCTTTGTTTGTTTCAACTTCTCTATACAATTTAAGTAACCATTATATTAAGCTTCCTGCTTTGTCTGTTACATAGACCGTTTTCCCTTTGTTCTTTTTTAACCTTCCCAAAGTTTTTTCCAACCTTGGTCTGAAATAGTGAGAAGTTTTCATTTACTTCACTAGAAACATTGATGTCTTAAGAAAAATTTATTCTCAAATGACATATATCATTGTAAGTAATTTGTTCTGTTTTGTAGGTAGAATAGTAATAAGTGGTATTACTCATGTAAAAAAAACTGCACTTGGCTACCTAATCCATTGTATAATTTCATTCCATAAAATCTGAAACACCATGTGTCCCTCATTTTTTGTACATCGGTACCTTAACTGTTCTTCCTGATATTATGGATTTTATCATTGTTCCCTATAAGTCTCAGTCTATTGATAGTGATGCAATAGGATAGGAATGCCTGGGCACTAACCTGGTTCCTACTAGTTGTTCCTCAGACCAGAGTCAATGTCCTGGGTGGATGGACTCTTGTGGTCCTTACTATAATTACAATGGCCATCATGGAACTATGAAAACGTAAGGTTCCTTACTCACAGGTCCTGTACGCCCAAAGCCACACAGGAAGCTGTGTGTATGCATGTGTGTGTGTGAAAGAGAGAGAAATGGGCTTGGGCTGAAGGACTCTGCCTCTACCGGGGACCAAGGGCAGGATGGCTATGGTTTTGTGGGTTTGATTTTTTAAATGTATCTTTATTATTGAAAGTATTACAGATGTCCTCCTTTTATCCCCACATTAACCCCACTCCTCTCTCCTGTCCCCTCCCCAGGCCTTCGCCCCACTATTATCTGTGTCCATGGGTTATTCATATATGCATATAAGTTCTTTGGTTAATATCTTCCCTCCCCCCTTCCCTCTGAAGATCCACAGTCTGTAGCATGCTTCCATGTCTCTGGATCTATTTTGCTTGGCACTTTATTTTGTTCAGGAATTTCTTTGACTGACTTATTTCACTTAGCATAATACTCTCCAGGCACCTCCATGCTATTTCAAAGGTAAGAGATCCTTTTTTCTTTCCAACTGCATAGTATTCCGTTGTATAAATGCACCATTTTTGTTGTGTGTGTGTGTGTGTTTTTTAAAAATATATTTTATTGATTTTTTACAGAGAGGAAGAGAGAGGGATAGAGAGTTAGAAACATCGATGAGAGAGAAACATCGATCAGCTGCCTCCTGCACACCCCCGACTGGGGATGTGCCCGCAACCAAGGTACACGCCCCCGACCGGAATCGAACCCGGGACCCTTCAGTCCGCAGGCCGACGCTCTATCCACTGAGCCAAACCGGTTTCGGCATGTGTGTGTGTTTTTTAATCCATTCTTCAATGGATGGGCACCTGGGCTGTCTCCAGATCTTAGCTATTGTAAATAACGCTGCTATGAACATAGAAGTACTTATTCTTTCTGATTAGTATTTCAGACTTCTTAGGTTATATTCCTAGAAGTGGGATCACTGGGTCAAATGGCAGTTCCATTTTTATTTTTATTTTTTTGAGGAAACTCCACACTGTTTTCCACTGGGGCTGTACCGGTCTGCATTCCCACCAGCAGTGTACTAGGGTCCCCTTTTCTCCACATCCTTACAAGCACTTGCTGTTAGTTGATTTATTGATAGTAGCCATTATGGCAAGTGTGAGGAGGCACCTCACTGTGCTTTAATTTGCATCTCTCTGATGATTAGTGACCTTGAGGATTTATTCATGTGACTCTTGACCAGTTGTGCGTCCTTTTTTTTTGGATAAGTGTGTATTTAGGTCTTCCATCCATTTTCTGATTGGGCTGTTTGTCTTCCTTTTGTTGATTTGTATAAGTACTTTATATATTTTAGGTTTGCTTTTTATTTGAAACCTAAGATCAGGAATTAAGGCAGGGGAAGGAAATGCAGGGTCATTAATATGGTCAGTTGTCTAGGTTACTCAGGGTTTTCAAAGGGGGAATTTTATAACATGTTAATTCTTGTGTAAATATCACACAAATTCTGTGTCTGTTCCTGTGTGTAATTCCAAATGACCTTTGCTCCCTAGATATATCTATTGTCTAATGTGAAGTTTCTCCCTTTGTTTGTTTTGAAAATGTTTCTAATTAAAAATAAAATTTCATATATTAATTTTTCCAAAACAAAATCATTAAATTTAAAATAAAAGGGGAACTTCATGGATAAAGGCAACATGAGTGCTTAGGTAGGAGCTGTGTCATGCATCTGGCAATATGATTATTTGTGATGGATGTATTTGAAACAAAAGCTTAGTCAAACATGCTACTGTACTTTATACCTAATTTCCAGGTTTCAATGTTGTATTTAGCTGAGCATCCAGAAAAGCTACCAAAGTTACTGGAAAAAGTTGATTATCAAATATCTATATCTCAGTGGAACCTACTTGGAAACAGAAGTGAGAGATTCAGAGACAGGAAGAGCAGTGAGACATTCTGAGCTCAAGATGAGGTAAAGCTCCTGAGGCTTCAGAAGGGAAGAACAACATTGCAGGACAATGAGAAGAGCAGATGTTCAGTAATTAGAAATTTGCCCTGCCATATATACTGGTATAGGTCATAAATGTTATCTCTGATGATAACTCTTATTATAAGAAAGACCCAAAACATAAATTTTTAAGGGAGAGGTAAAAGTTTGCCTTGGACTCCCAGGGTCTCAGTTGCCTACAGCTCAAAAATAATCCAAGTACATGTTTTGGGGTGACTCATTCTGAACCCTTACAATAGTGACCCAGTTTCATTCTTTTGCCTGTGGTTGTCCAGTTTTCCCAGCACAATTTATTGGAGATACTACCTTTCCTCATTTAAATTCTTGGTTACTTTCTCCTAAATTAAGGACCTTATGTGTGTGGGTTTATTTCTTGGCTGTCTATTCTTTTCAATTGATCTATGTGTCTGTTTTTTATACCAGTACTATATTGCTTTCATTACTATCAACACTAATAAAAGAGTAAGATGCAAATTGACCATACCTTTGCAACGCCCACCAGCCAATCATGAGCGAGTACGCAAATTAACCCAACAAAGATGGAAGCTTAATTTGCATATGCAGGTGCTGAACGGCCAGGGGCTGGGGGGAGGGTGCTTGCGTGGTCACCATGGCGATGACACTGGCGTTCTGCATCTCCCCAGGCCCTCCGGGCCTCTGGGAAGCGTGGTAAGGTGTAAAGGCGGCTCAGGGCCTGAGTGAAAAGGTGGCTCATGCCAGAGCAAAGGCAGTGCCGGCAGCCAGGGAAAGAAGGCCCATTCTTGCATGAATCTTTGTGCATCAGGACTCTAGTAGCTTTATAATATAGTTTGAAATCAGGGAATGGGTTGCCTCCAGCTTTGTTTTGCTTTCTCAGATTGCTTTGGTTAATCAGGGTCTTATGCGGTTTAACCCTTTGCACTCACTTGCTTTTTTCTTGATTCCTGCTACCAATGCTAACCGTGTCGAATCACACTCGACATCCGAGTGTAAAAGGTTAACACAAATTTTAGTTTGTTCTATTTTTGTGACAAAATGACTCTTCAGCCCTCAGGTGTTAAGACAATAGAATTCTATTTCTAAATGCTACTGACTGATACATTTAAAGTGCCTCCCATCCAGCTAGGTTGAGATCTTGTTGGTCTCATAACTGATCAAGGTGGCCATAGTAGAGGCTAATCAGTTGCCCCAGATTTGGATCTGCCTCTGAATGTGGTTGCATAATTGGTCGAATGATATCTTAGAAATAAGAACACTTTTTCATGCACTGCTATAGCAGCAGCAGAAGAATGAATACTGATTAGGAGAGCAGACTCTGGAGCTAAGTAGTCTGTTTTTGTGCCCTAGTTTCAGCACTTACTAGCTTTGTGACCTTGGGCAATTTGCTTAACCTTCTGCTTCCTCAATTTTCTCAATTTTAATTAATAAAGTTATTGTGTCAGTTAGTGATTTTTGAGTATCAAATTGTCTCACTACTCCACAACTTAAAGTGTGTAAACAGGGGTCACTGGGTAGATTTGGTCTTTCTTATGCTTCTGGTCAGGGCAGTGGCTCACTGACCTTGGATGAGTCTCTCACCCAAGTTTTGGATTGACTGGTGGTAGGCTTGTCTAGTGCCTTCAGCTGGCACACTGGGGCTGGAGGCTTATTCCAGATGGTCTGGGCTTGTTTATACAGCCATGGCTGTATTCCAAGAGGCAGATGTGTGCAAGGCTCAGAATTAGCCCAACATCACTTCTACCACATTATTCTGGTCAAAGAAACCCATAAGATTGAAGTGGTGGGCAAACAGTTATAGGGGGTGTAGGTCATATTGCAAAATGAGAGAATACAAGGTGTCCATTGATAGGGGTCATTGATACAATCAATCCTCATCATTGTTAATCTAGTCTATTAGCTTCCTTTGGTAAAGGCATTTGTGTTGAAATTTCACATTAAGTGGAAGAAAAAAAATCTAAAGTCAGTTTGGTGATTCTGCTCCATTAGCAGATCTTGTGAATTCCCAATTTCATAAAATTGAAACCAAGCCAGAATTCCTTCTCAACCAAAGACCCTACCCCCAATGTCTCATTTGCAAGAAAATGGACCTGAGTACCTTTTCCTTATATTCACCAAAGTAAATTTTTTCAGACATCAATCAGGGTCTTGTGGCACTAGTCCCTCCTCTGGAATCTGTGATTACGTAGTGACACATACCTTTAGTTGGCTTTATAAGAACTAAAATGTTCTACAAGAAAATCTTTGAGATTGTATACAAATTATAAAAACAGAAAACTCTATATATTATAGCAGAAGCTTAATAAACCGAGTTACTTATATTATATAGAGAAGTTGAATACAAAAAAAGGGACATGCCTGGGAATAAAGAGAGGGATCCATTTCTCTTTCACATGATCAATCACAGCTTCTGGTTTCAAGGGGTTGAGCCATGCAATCTAAGGCACTTATTTAGCCCACAATAACTGTCCCTTTCATACCTGCCATCCCCAAGAAGCTATTCAGAGCCATCTTTACATCTTTGTTCCTGAGATTGTAGATGAAGGGCATCAGCATAGGTGTGACCATGGTGTACATCACTGAAGCGATTGAATTTGACTGTGAGGTGTGGATAGGAGCAGAGCTGAGATACACGCCTAGGATGGTACAATAAAATAAGGAGACAACTGAGAGGTGAGATGCACAGGTAGAAAATGCTTTATACTTCCCCTGAACTGATGACATTCTACATAAGGAGTACAATCTTTTAGAGTGAGAGTAAAAGATCCCAGCTTGGGATCATCAGCCAAGAGCCCAGTTGTAAAATACATCACAGTGTCATTAAGAAAGGTGTCAGAACAGGCAAATTTGATCATCTGCTTAAGTTCACAGAAAAAGTGGGGGATTTCTAATTCTGCAGTGAAGGACAGTCTTGATATCATTAAGCTATGTAATAAGGGATTCAAAACACTCATGATCCAGGACACCAGAACCAGCAGTCCACAGAGCTGGGGGTTCATGATGACTGTGTAGTGCAGTGGGTGACAGATGGACACATACCTGTCATAGGCCATCACAATTAGAAGGAAGTTGTCCCAACCTTCAAAGAGTGTGAGAAAATACATCTGGTTAATGCAGCCTTCATTGCTGATGACTTTTCTCTGTGTCTGGATGGTCCACAGCATCTTTGGGATGGAGGTGGAGGTGAAACAGTTGTCTATCAAGGACAGGTTGGAGAGGAAGAAGTACATGGGTGTGTGGAGATGGGAGTCTGAGTTGATGGCCAGGATGAAGAGCAGGTTTCTGAACACAGTGACCAGGTACATGGAGAGGAAAAAGCCCAAATATAAGGGGCTGCAGTTCTGGTTCCTCTGAAAGTTTCAGAAGAAGAAATTCTGAAATTGGGGTATCATTGCCTTGCACCATGTGGTAGTGGTCAAAACGAGGAAGAAAAATAATATAATTAATTTTACACATGTGGGTATTAACATAGTGAAATGCTAGAATTTATGTTTTTATTTTTTTTCAGTCAAGAAATTATGTACTTATATTGATTATGTCGCCTTTAAGGGGTCTGCTGTGATAACTATAATTAGGAATTCTTTTTTTTAATTTTTATTTTATTTTATTATTATTTTTTTATTTCTTTATTGATTAAGGTGTCACATATTTGTCCTCATCCCCCCATTCCCATCCCACACCCCTCCCCACGGATGTGCCCACCCCCCTGTTGTCCTTAACCATTGGTTAGGCTCGTATGCATGCACACAAGTCCTTTGGTTGATCTCTCCTCCCTACCCCGACCCTCCCCTACCCTCCCTCTGAGGCCCGACAGTCCGATCAATGCCTCCTTGTTTCTGGGTCTGTTCTTGTTCATCAGTCTATGTTGTTCATCATTTCCCCTAGATGAGTGAGATCACGTGTTACTAGAAATATACTTATAAGAACCGAATGTGAGACGAGCAATAATAGTTATGCTGACAGGCAAATGAATCAGTCTGTAGTGAGTTTCTTTCTGGACCAACAGTTCTTTTGAGACCCAATTTCAAAGTCCACCAGTTCCTTATGTGTACATGTTGACACTGACTTTTCACCTCTGGATGGTGGACAGATGGAGGTAATGCAGGTCCAACTCCCTCTGGTTTGGTCTCCCCCGGACCCAGGGGCGCGGCTTCACCCGGACTCAGGGGCGTGCAGCCTCACCCAGACCTGGGACCCAGCATCACCCAGACCCCGGGGCGCGTGGCCTCACCCGGACCCAGGGGCGCGCGGCCTCCCCAAGACCCAGGGGCGCGCAGTCTCACCCAGACCCGGGGGCGTGCGGCCTCACCCGGGCCCGGGATCCAGCCTCACCCGGACGCAGGGGCACGTGTCCTCTCCTGGACCCAGGGGCGCGCGGCCTCACACGGGCCCCGGACCCAGCCTCATCCAGACCCAGGGGCGCGTGGCCTCTCCCGGACCCGGGACCCAGCCTCACCTGGACCCAGGGGCGTGTGGCCTCTCCAAGACCCAGGGGCGCAGCCTCACCCGTACCCGGGACCCAGCCTCACCCGGATCCAGGGGCGCACGGCCTCACCCAGACCCGGGATCCAGCTTCACTCGGACCCATGGGCGCGCGGCCTCGCCCAGACCGGGGACCCAGTCTCACCTGGATCCAGGGGTGCACGGCCTCACCCGGACCCAGGATCCAGCAACACCCGCACCCGGGACCCAGCCTCACCCGGACCCAGGGGCGCACGGCCTCACCCAAACCCAGGGGCGTGCGGCCTCACCCGGACCCAGGGGCGCGCGATCTCACCTGGACCCGGATCCAGCCTCACCCAGACCCAGGATCACGGCCTCACCCGAACCCGAGACCCAGCCTCACCTGGATCCAGGGGCGCGTGGCCTCCCCGGGACCCAGGGCACGCAGCCTCACCTGGACCCGGGACACAGCCTCACCTGGACCCAGGGGCGTGTGGCCTCACCCAGAACCAGGGGCGCGCGGCCTCACCTGGACCCGGGACCCAGCGGGGCTTCGTCTTATTGACCCCAATTCCTGTCGGTCAATTCCCTCTCAGCAATTCCTTCGGCCATTTTCTCAAAGCTCCGGGGCGGCTGCCGCAGAACTCGCTGGCGGCGGGCTCGGCGAAGCTCCGGTGCGCCCGGTGCACGGGGGTGGGCTGGTCTGAGGTCGCTGCAGTGGCACTCGGATCTGCAGCGGCAACCAGTCTCCGGGCGAGCGCACCTGGATCCAGGACCCAGCGGGCTCTCGTCTTCCTGATCCCAACTTCCATCGGTCAATTCCTTCTCAGCAATTCCTCCGGCCATTTTCTCAAAGTTCCAGGGCGGCTGCCACGGAACTCACTGGACGGCGGGCTTGTCAAGGCTCTGGTGTGCCCGCTGCACGGCGGCGGGCTGGTCCAAGGTCGCTGCGACAGCGACTGGGTCTGCAGCGGTGACCGGTTGCCGGGCGTGCGCACCTGGCCGCTTCCGGGGCGCAGAGATTCTCGAATGACTCGGAGGTCAGCAAGTGCAGATTCTCCCACCCCATGACCCCCAGGGGCTCGTCTGTCTGTGCTCGGCAGCGAGCAGAGCCATCCCCTCAGCCGGAGACCGCCGGGGGAGCCGCTCCGAGCACGTTCCAGGCCGCCATTTTGTCGCCAGAGCTGTAGTTCTTAAAGTGTGATCTTTGACTCATTGGCATCAGCATCATCCCGTGTCCCCCTCTCTTTTATTCTAGTTGTAAAGCATCCGCTCAGCCAGGCCTCCGGTGGTTCTGGATGGTGTCTGCTCTGTTTTCCAGTTGTAGTTTCAAAATTGTTGTGGTAGGCAACAATAAGGCGTCTTCCCTATGCCGCCATCTTGGTCCTCCAGGAGATTCTTAAGTAACCTCATAAATGTGGTTCTGAACACTGTGTCGTCCATTAGTTTACTTTCCTCCATCCCTTCTCTTCGTGACCTGCTTTGGTGTCTCCACATTTTAGCTGCCTCCCTATGTTGATGGAGTGGCTTTGTGTGGTCAGTGACCTATAGGGGCCGGTAGCTCAGCTTCCCCAATCTCCCTAGGTGGTCGCTCTTGGTACCCCCCTTTGTGAGCTGAGTGCAAAGTCTTGGTGTTGTTAAGCCTTGATTGCTATTGGTACACTGGGAGGATTTGACCTCCAGTCCAATTGGCTGTGAGGATCAGCTGTGTCTACGCCAGGAGACAGCCTTATTCAACTAGACTTGCAAAATTGTACAAGCCTCTGTGCTCAGCTTGGGTGGGGTGGAGTTTCAGGGTGGAGCCTACAGCCTTGGCTTCCCGTCAGCCCCGCCCTATGAGGTTCCTGGGTCTCAGTGTCCCTCTGTACTCCCTGCAAACACCTCTGAGAGAAAAGCGCCCTGGAGTTTCGCCCTCTGCCAAACAGTCTAGTCTCTCCCCCAATGAATCTGGATTCCCAGATTCTCACCCGGAACTGGGTTTCAGTGTAGTCGGGACTGGGGCTCAGCACAGTCTGGCACTTTTGTCTCCTTCCCACCAGGGCAATTCAGCGGCATAGTCAACAGACCATCCTCTGCGCGCATTCCTGTGCGTGCCTCCGGTGCTCTGCCTTTCGCCGCTCCTCTGTGTTTCCGCCTTACAGCCCAGATTCCCCCAGTATGAGCCTGGGTCCCCAGGGTCTCGCCTGGAACTGGGGTTCAGTGCAGTCAGAGCTGGGGTTCAGCGCAATCTGGAGCTTTTATCTCCTTCCCGCAAGAGAACACCGGCCAGGCAGTCAGCCGCCCCGTCCTCTCTGGCTGCGTCCTCCCCGCACGCGTGCGTGCTCGTGTCTCCACCCGTGTCTCCATACCTCAGGCTTTTACGGCTCCTCTGATTTTCCTTGTGGTTTTCTCTTTCCTTCTAGTTGTGGGCATTTCAGTCAGCCAGCTTTCCTGTGGTTCTGGATGATGTCCGTTTTGACTTTTAGTTGTATTTTTGAAATTGTTGTGCCAGGCTGTAGGTTAGGTATTTAACCTATGCCGCCATCTTGGTTTCTCTTGTAATTAGGAATTCTTGTCTTACACTCAGTTTACCCCCAAGAGGTCATGTAATATATAGTCTTAATGGAAAATTCTTTTATCCATTTGAGAAATTTATGTTGAGTACTGACTATCTTCTAGGGTAAGAGTATAGAATGCTGAGAAATAAAGTTTTCTGCAATCCAATGATGGAGAAAGAATATAAATTACCAACTAGAAAAACATATGCTCTGTAAAATAGTGGCAGATGCTATGAAAAAGAAAAGCAGTCATAAGTAGTTTGAATGGAGATGTTTTATTTTACTGAGAGTTCAGAAAGACCTGCAAAATGATATTTGAACAGAGTCCTAGAGGAAGACAGAGTGGGAGTCATGAAGTTATCTGGGGGAAGTGTGTGCCCTGCTGTGGGAAGAGTCAGTGCAAAGACCCAGAGGGTGGCATTTGATTCAGATATTCAAGCCTATAACCCAGGCATGTGCCTTGACCAGGGATCCAACCATGACCTTCTGGTGCATGGGTTAATGCTCAATCACTGAGCAGCACCAGCTGGGCAATACCTGCTGGTTTTTTAAATCTAGACTGATCAAAATGACTTCTTAGTACAATAGCCTTCTAATGCATTTTAGGTAGCCAATTTTATCATCTGAAAATGTGATTATTTTACTTTTACCCAAGACATGAACCTACTATTGCTTTTTCTTCTTTGGTTGCATTGGTTTGAAATTTCAGAACAGTGATGACATACATGATAGTAGCAGGTATTTGTCCTATGTGTGACGTTCAAGCAGATTTCTCAAATATTTTCTTGTCAGGTCAGATAGAGGCTCCTGGCTTTCATGGTGGACTGCTTCTGTTCATAATTTAAATCAGGTAGTTTACACTCCTTACACTTTCCTATAGATTTGAAGAGTGCCTTAGTAAGGGAATTGCTTGTCAGGTTATTGGAGCCAAGAGCGGAATCCAAGGACAGCTCCTGGCTGGGCCTCCACTCAGCTAAGTTCTCCTAGAGCTAAGTTTTGAGGAACTTCAGGTTGACTTTAATGGACACGGGCATAGGGAGAGTTATATTGGGAGGAAAGTCAGGATGCTGAATGGGTCTGACAGCTACACCATCCAGGGTTTGGGGAGACTGAGCTCAGCCTGTGTGATATAAATTTCCTGGGGCTTTCCACTAGCACAAAAGAAGCCAGATTTAACTTTTCTTTTTTTAAAAAAAAATATTTTTTATTGATTTCAGAGGAAGGAAGAGGAAGAGAGATAGCAACATCAATGATGAGCGGGAATCATTGATTGGCTGCCTCCTGCACGTTGGACTGAGCCCGCAACCCAGGCATGTGCCCTTGACTGGAATTGAACCTGGAACCTTTGGTTCCAGACTGATGCTCTATCCACTGAGCCAAACCAGCTAGGGCTTAACTTTTCTTTTAATTTTACAATTTTGTATCTGATTTACTTACTGCCCATGTCTGAATCTATACATTTAAATCAGGGGTCAGCAAAGTATTTCCCAAGAACAAATCCCAACGACAGCCTGTCTTTGTAAAGAGGCTTTATTAGTAGGGTGATGGTAGCCCTATAAAAGATATGTCTACATTCTAACCCCCAGTAACTATAAATGTGATCTTATTTGAAAAATGGCTCTTTATAGATATAATTAAGGATCTCAAGATGAAAACATCCTGGATTAGCCATTTGGACCCTAAAACCAATGACCAGGCTCCTTATAAGATATAGAGTGGAGAGGCACAGAGAAAAGGAGACCATACATCTCCCGAGATTGGAGTGATGCAGCCACAAAGCCCAGGGATGCTTGGAGGCACTAATAGTGTAATGCCCAGTGTTCAGAATCCCCCAAAACCCCCCAGGAAGGAGCCAAGACCCGCTGTAACTGCAAGAGAACCTTTATTCGTGCTAGCACGAGCTCTCATCTCCAGCGATCACTGGGGGAAAAGAGGCCCTCTCTTGCCAGAACAAAGGCTTTAAAGGGGGTCTCAAGTAGTGGGCAGGAAGAGTGTTTATGACCCCCATGATTGGTCAGGGGTAGGGTGAGGGGTCCAGTTACACAGGGGCACACTGGGTAGCTTGCCTAAAGTGGACTGAGTCCATCTCTCTACATTCCTATTGGCAGGTACATGCAACTGTTACATTCTTGCAGTCTACAGGGAGGGGCAGCACGGTAATTTGGCTCTATCATTCCCCCCTTTGTCATGAGACTTACAGACCCAATCATGGGTCAGTTGGCACCCCCATCTCTTCTTCCGTTGGTAGAGGCTTATACCGAGTGTGTAGCACCATCATCTGCACGACCCCTACTCGTTCCTTGATGAACTGAACTAATCTATTGATGATGTAGGGTCCGACGGTCAGCAGCAGGAGTAGGATTATAAGGGGCCCAACTAGGGCAGAGAGGAGGGTGGTTAACCAGGGGGACCAGTTGAATAGAGATTCATACCAGGACTGTGATCTCTCTCTTTCTAACCTGCGCTTCTGCAATCCTTCTCTCAGGAGGGCCATAGACTCTCTTACGACCCCGGAGTGGTTGACGTAGAAGCAACATTCCTCTCCCAAAGCCGCACAAAGGCCCCCTTGCTGCATGAACAATAAGTCTAATCCCCTCCTATTTTGTAGTACCACCTCCGATAGGGAAGTGAGTGACTCCTGTAGATGAGAGATTGATTTCTCAATTCTTTCTATATCTAAATCTATGGCCGCCCTCAGAATCCCATAATTCTTATCCTGGATGACGAGTGAAGATATCCCAGTTCCTGCTCCTGCCAACCCGAGCCCCAAGAGCACAGCCATAGTCAGGGCGGTAATAGGCTCTCTCTTGCTTCTGGGATTGGCAGAGCCAAACCTGTTAAGTATCTCGTCCCCCGTATGATATATGAGTCTGGGGATCAACTGGACGAGTATGCAAAAGCCTTCCCTCGGGGAGTTGAGGACTCTTGTGTGGATGCAGGGAGCGAGGCCACTGGAACAGACCCACCAGGTATTCTCAGGGGGAAGTAGATACACTGTCTTATTGGGAACAGTAAGGACCTCATTACAGAGATGCGACTGTTCTGGGGGCACGTGGCCTATACAAGTGCCCTGTCCTGTTACTGTCTGGAGGGTTAGCCTTGCAGCAGACTGCTGCCACCTACAGGAGCTGGAATTAATGGCTGTGGTGTATTTGCCGCTAAGAGCAATGCCTTCATAGTATGGTGGCTGGATATCTAGACAGAGCCAACAGGACTCAGTCAGGTCAGGCCTCGAAGCATTCAGAACATGGAATGCTCCGACAACCGTGTTCCACAAGGGGTCTGCATCAGGCGGAAGCCCGCGGGCCGGGGTAGGGGATGCAGGCGATGTCCTGATAGGGACTGGGGATGTAGAGGGCTGTGAAGCTGGAGTCCGGGTGCTCTTGGGCACGGACACTCGGGGGGTGGCGGGCCGGAGGGCCACTACTCGGTTGGGTCCCACCCCTGCACGGGTTTGCTGGGTAAGGGGCGTCGCCTGTACTCGGAGGGTAAACAGCATCCCCGGGTCTCCCACCCCATTGTAAAGTCTGATTCCCCAAGTTTTTCCAGCGTCCCATCCTGTTGCCTTTTTCCCCTGTTCTGTGAAGGACATTCGCACGGGGTTGCAGAGATACCTCCCAAATCCCACAGGGCAAGGCGGCGCCTCCGACCTTGTAACCTTTATCAGGTCGTCAGTTTTCGGGGGAGCCCACCAGATGTGCCCAGTCGAGACACACGACCAAGAGGCGCAGAAGTAGCTCCCCATTCCCCCGCATGAGTCCTGGGTGTGTCCTCGTGAGTGCCCGGGGCAAACATAGAAATAGAATTTTCTGAGGTTCCTGGACCCCGAGAGGTTTGGCCCATCGAAATCCCCAATAGGCTCTCCAGTTGTTATGTCAGGAAAGAAGATAAGAAGGTCTATATAGAGATCCGGGAACCAAGTGTCTCTGGGGTGGATTTGAGAAGTCTGGTTAACTACTGTCCCCGAGCTGGTGTCTATGATCTGCCAGGTGATGTTGAAGGGGGTGTGGGGACTCCCGGTGGTGGGAGTGGCCGCGAGCAGGGTTACCAACATCAGGCAGGTTGAGAACGCCTCAGCTTGAGCTTGAGCGGGTTGCATTGGTCTCGACTAACGCTCCACTGGGCGATGAAGTCTTCACGGATCACCGAGGGGTCTGCTGGCCGAACGTGGGTGTGATGGACCCAGGTGGCGACGCCGTCCACTTTGAGAGCGGTGGGGGTCGTCAGCACCACGACGTAAGGACCCTTCCAACGTGGCTCAAGGGTCTCCCGGCGGTGTCTCTTGACGTAGACCCAGTCCCCCGGCTTATGCTGGTGAGGAGTCGGGGTTGGGCCAGTCTCGTAGATAGCGCGGAGGCGCGTCCAAATGTCCTTGTGCGCCTTCTGGAGCCCTCTCAAGGAAAGAAACAGTTCTTGACTTTCAAATTCTGCAAGAGAGTCAGCTTTAAGGTTGGGGATAATAGGGGATGGCCGGCTGAACATGATCTCATAAGGGGTAAAACCCAGGGTGTAGGGGGAGTTCCTAACCCGGTAAAGGGCATATGGAAGGAGAGCCACCCAGTCCCCGCCAGTCTCTATGGTCAGTTTGGTAAGGGTCTCTTTTAGAGTTCTATTCATCCTCTCTACCTGCCCTGAGCTTTGGGGCCTATAAGCACAATGTAATTTCCAATTTGCCCCAATGGCCTTGGCCACTGCCTGCGTTACCTGCGAGACAAAGGCTGGTCCATTGTCCGACCCTATCTCAGCGGGAAAACCGTACCTGGGCAAGATGTCTTCCAGCAGCTTCTTGGCCACCGTCTGAGCTGTTTCATGCTTAATTGGGTATGCTTCTACCCATCCGGAGAAGGTATCTACAAATACTAATAAATAATTATAGCCATACTTTCCTGGTTTAACCTCAGTGAAGTCGACCTCCCATTGTGCTCCAGGCTTGGTTCCTCAGAGCCGGACTCCTTTTTCACTCGGCCCGGTTCTTGCATTTGTGAGTTGACAGGTCTTGCAGGCAGATATGACCTGTTCTATTTTGATGTCCTGTTGGTGGATCTTAATTCTGGCGTGTCGGATTAAGTCCTTTAATTTGCGTGCCCCCAGGTGAGTGGACCAGTGCATGTGCTTTATCATGGAGACTCCAAGCTGGTCTGGCAGTATGAGCTCCCCTTGCGGTGTATACCACCACCCCTTCTCCTCTTTTGCTTGGGGAAGCTTCCTAATGCGCTGTAACTCCTCCAGGGAATATCCTGGCTGAACTGGCAAAACTGGGTCCCCTGGGTCTGGGAGCTGTAGGGCCATGGTGGGGATCGGAGAAAGGGCTACTGCCTTGGCTGCCTGGTCAGCCCTGCGGTTTCCTCTTGCCACTGGGTCGTCAGCCTTCTGGTGCCCTTGACAGTGTATGATTGCCAACTTGGCAGGGAGCCATAAGGCCGAGAGCAAGTCAAGTATCTCCTGTTTATTTTTTATAGTCCGCCCCTCTGCTGTCAGTAACCCTCTCTCTTGGTAGATTGCCCCATGAACATGAGCGGTGGCGAACGCATAACGGCTGTCTGTGTAGATGTTGAGCCGCCTGCCAACTCCCAGTGTCAGGGCCTTGGTGAGGGCCACAAGCTCTGCTCTCTGGGCTGACGTCCCGGAGGGCAGGGCCTCTGCCCATACAGTGTCCGTTTCAGTGACTACAGCTGCACCCGCATACCTGCTTCCGTCCCGTACGAAACTGCTTCCATCCGTGAACCAGGTGACGTCTGCATCTGGAAGGGGCTGGTCGGTCAGGTCCTTCCGGATCCCATGCACTTGTTCCAGGATTCCTGCACAGTCATGTAGGGGAGCATCTAGGTCAGGGTCGGGCAGCAAGGTGGCAGGATTGAGAGCCGCACTGGGAAGAAACCGTACTCTGGGAGGGTTGAGAAGGAGACTCTGGTAGTGTGTTATACGTGCGTTGCTCATCCATCTCTCAGGAGGCTGCCTCAGGACTCCCTCAATGGCATGTGGGGTGGTGATCCAGACTTCCTGCCCCAGAGTCAGCTTGTCAGCGTCTTTGACTAAAAGCACCGTTGCCGCAATAATCCTTAGGCACGGTGGCCATCCGGCAGCTACAGGGTCTAACTTTTTGGACAAATAAGCCACCGGGCAGCTCCAGGGGCCTAGGGTTTGAGTCAGGACCCCTTTCGCTATTCCTTTGTGTTCATCTACGAAGAGGTGGAATGGCTTCGTGATATCTGGCAGGCCCAGGGCCGGAGCACTTAGGAGGGCTTTCTTTAACTGCTCAAAGGCTGTCTCCTCTCTCTCAGTCCATTCAAATGCCTTTCCCTCCTTGGTTGCCTCGTATAGGGGCCTGGCTATCTCCCATATCTGACTCCCCTCCATCAACAACTTTTTCTGTCTTCAGCTAATGGTGGTGGCTAAGGTGGTATTTTCAGGATTACTTAATTTTCCTAGGTTTCCATCTAGGTTTGTGTAAGTGCACTTTCTGATTCGCACTCAATGACAAAATTGCCTATGGATGCATTTCTCAGAACTTATCCCAGTTTGTTAAGCAGTGCATAATTGTTCATCTTTCATTCAAAATCTTAAGCAAACACAATTTTTGGTGAAGATGGCCTACAACTACTTGCCCCTTACTCTACAACAGGACCAAAACTTGCTCCTCAAAGAGTGGTCCTCACACTAGGACCTCAAAACCAGCTTTTCCTGGAACTTTTGAGAAATGAAGATGCCCCAGATCCACCAGCACCTGCTGAATCAGCATCTGTACTTGAACTACAATCGTGGGTGAATCATATTGATAAAGACTAACAGGAATTTAAGCAAACATAACCTGTCAGGAGGGGCTATGGGAGGAGCTAGCACTAATGGAATTTCTCACACTGTATGTAATCAGGAGAGCCCTACAGGAAGAACTCCATGTTTATAAAACTCCATGGTTCTAACTTCCCCTTCCCTCTTCCTTCCCCTCCACAAGTACCCCTCCATCTTGGCACACAGGCCAGAGTGTGCATGTGGCTTGTCATGAGTTGCAATATTTTCTTTTTTCCTGAATAAATCCTCTTGGTGATGAAACACCTAGTCAATAATATTTTTAAGTCAATAATATGCACTGTGAAATTGGAGAAGGGCTCATCTAGACTAGGAATTTTTACCTTCTAAATATGACATAATTATGTGTGTTGGGTATTGCAAGTATTTACCAGCCTACCTTCAGATATTCCCTCATTGGGAACCACTGCACAGTTTGAGAACTGAAAGCGTCATGACATCCAATCAACATCTATTCCTTACTCTGATTATAATTTTAGGTTGGTCACTAAACTTCTTCAAGCCCCACTTCTGCAATGGAGATGGAAGGTCATAATTTTATCACTTCAGAGAAAGAACTTTTATAAAATTTAAATCAAACAATGCATATAAGATACTAAACTCAGATTGGATAGCATTAAATTATATAATTATGTCTCATAATTAACAAAGGTCTTCTAATGTGGGACTAAATAGCAGCTCTTATCTTCTGATATAAGTATAAAATTTCTCATTGTTTTGGAAAATGTGTCATGAAGCCAAGGAGGGTGGTGCCCAAGCTTTACATCAAAGTCACACAGTCCTCTCCTTTGTTGAAGAGAGAAATAGCAATTTCCTGGAGGTATCATGGGTTGTGCCCCACGACAGATCAGTATTTTGAAAATCCAAGTTTCCTAGTCAAGCCAGTCTCAACAGTCTTGGACTTTAGAGAAAATTTAATTCAAAGTTGGGTAAGGTGCTGGGAGATGAGACCTCAAGAGAGTCATGGAGAAGGAGTAACAAAAATAGGATTCACCTAACTTCTAACCTGGTCCTTTGGGAACAAGGAATCAGCAGAAAATTTTTCCATTCTGTTCAGACCAGTGTGTCCCACAGGGAAACCGGGTGCTCAGAGGTGGGAGCAACAATGCCAACAGCATCTAACCAGCAGTTAAAGGAGGAGTAATATCTTCTCTGCAGCAGACTCACAACATGTGCAAGGTTAGGCTGGAACAGAACATATTTGTTTCTTTTGGAGTCTCAAGTCTGACTCTGAGATTAGTGCTTGACTCCTTCCTGCTCTTTTGTCTGAGAACAGAGCTTCAGTCTCCCACATTAACCATCCAGGGAGCAATTCAGACTTCTACAAGGAGCCCTTCCTTTCAGAGACCCCAACCAGGTGAGTCTGAGAGTGCAGCAGATGCTGTGGGAAGATTCAAGGAATGCATCCCAGAATTTCTCCCTGAGGTAACCTGAGAGCCTACCCAGGCCAGCTCAGAGCTGAGAGACTGCCATAAATGTTTGCTAGGTAGGCTAAAATATAGTTAATATATTTAGTATGTTCAATAAGTTTTCTCCTAAAAACATTGCTGTTTGGCATAGAATTCCTTTATATATGTATGATGGATTTAGGGGAATGGATGAAAATGTATTAATTTTGTGTGGTCAACTCTATCAGTCTGTCATACTGTGTCTTCACCCATTACTTGTAAACATAAACAGTTCTACATGTTTCACCTTGGCAAAAACATTTTTTTGCATTCAATGAATGATCTGTTCTATCAATTTTCTAAGCATAATCTATTTATGTTTATATAGGTAGAAATTATAACTGTAGATAGTGCTTTCTTCACTGCCTTTTATAAGTATATATTTTTTTCTACATCCTTGCCCATATATCTGGGATTGGAGACCAATACTGATGTAATTAAATTTTATGGGGTTTGTTTGTTTTTGCTTTTGCTTTTCTTTTGAAATTAGTTTTATAATTCTATTCAATTTTATTAATGCCATTATTTGTATACACAATATTTAACCATGTTTATTTTCCCTGCCATTTTTATATTATGAATATTCCATACCTTAACTTTTTCCATATAAAAGCACACATTTATAAAACTACATAAATGAAAAAAGTCAGTGATCTCCCTGCTCATTTGACCTCACATCATACAAAGAAGGCCGAGTACAATGAAATAAGTGTGCTATGATATCACAATCTCAGGGGTAAATATGTGAAGAAAGGGGATCAATTAAGCAGGATTTTATGAAAAATGTTCAGGGATGATTTGCACGTTGACAAGGAACAGAACCAGGACTAGTGCCCACCCATCAGTTGTGTCACAAAAGAGATCAAAACTCAAAGCCAAAAATAGCAAAGGAAAGATGCTATTGAGCCATATAAACACCAGAGTGATCTAATAAACGTGGCATAGGTGCAGGAATCACAATTAGATCAGAGGCTGGGGAGGACGCTGTGATGAGGCCAGTGGTGCAGTGAAGGTCCAGTCGGTGTGTGGTTCCTTGTGTCTGAGGTAACTTCAGCACCCACGCTGGCTCTCTGGTCTCTCTATACTTGCCTCTCTGCTGGGCTCTTCACTCTTATTACTTTTCCTTCATTAGCAGGAAATGGCCTTTTAAGCAGGTCTTGCATTTCTTGTGTTGAATTCCAGATCTGTTTTACTGTGTCTCAAAATAAGACACGCCTTTTATATTGTTATCCAGCATTTTTGCACGCGCGCAAACATACACACACACACACACACACACGCACGCACACGAGAGAACAAAGGGAACCATGAATGATTATGTATGTACCCTCACTGTGTATGACACACTCTAATACTTTTTTTTGTGCCTCCTGGATTCCATTCTATTTCATTTTTAAAACTGTAATCTGACCACTCTAATGGGTCTTGATCTCAGAATATGGAGAGCACTTCTCGAGCATGTCCTCCACATCAAACTTCATAGAATCCTGTCATAGAATACATGCATATCAGCCACACTAAACTAAATCTGAAGGGAGAGAAGGTACTCGTATAACATGCTATATGCCTCAAGTACTCACAGTCTAGCAAGAAACAAAGACATGGGATTAAATAAATACTCACCGTGGGTGCCCTAACACTTAGATTAAGAGCATGAGAAAGTGACCTTTTCCTGTGCTAATGTTAGAAAGAGAAAAGGTTCATGAAGGAGAGGATCCAGTCTCTGAAAGAGGAGTTGGAGTTTGGAGGATGGAGAGGGGAGTGAAAATTCCAAAAAGTCCAGTGGGGAGAACCCCAAGCAGAGGAAAGCAAGCCCATAAAGGGTCTGAGCCCTGCAGCTGTGATGTCAGGTGAAGCTGGAGTCAAGTTCAATGTTTAGGAGCCCAGTGTGAGGGAGGCCAGGGCTCTGTGAGGGTGGAGCTGACCGAAAGTTCATAGACACTTGAGCCTCATGTTTGAAACTATGGAATTTTGGCTTTTATCTCCAGTGAGGTATCACTAGGGGAGGAATTTAAATCAGAGTGTTCAATGATCAGCTTTAAAGTTCACACTGAGTCAATGTGAATATTTGGCTAAAGGGGTGCCTGCCTGTTAGATGGGAGAGATGACAGGGAACTGAAATATGTCTGTGGAATTGGAGACCAAGAAGTTGGGAAGCAATAAATACATTTCAGAGGTAGAAGAAAATAATCACCCTCATCCCATCAGAGTGGTAACCATTCATTTACCAACAAGAAGGAAGTGCACCAAACTCTCTACATAGAGTATACTGATTATCTATCCTCCATCATAGGCTGATGGGTACTAAAATCCTCATCATCAGGTGAGTACATTAACAATTATTAAGCTGTATCCCTAACCAGTTTGGCTCAGTGGATAGAGCATGGACCCAGGACTGAAGGGTGAAGGACATATTTCTGGGGTGCAGTCTCAATCCCCAGTAAGGGGTGTGCAAAAGGCAGCCAATCAATGATCCTCTCTCATCACTGATGTTCTTATCTCTTTCTCCTTCTCCCTTCTTCTCTGAAATCAATAAAAATACATATTTTAGAAAAAGACAGAGAGAATCTTAAAAGCAGCAAGAGAAAAGCAAGTTAGTTACCTACAAGGGAGCACCCATATGACTCTCAGCTGATTTCTCAACAGAAAACATGCAAGCCAAAAGGGAGTGGTAAGAAATATTCAGTGATGAATATCAAGGACCTACGACCAATATTACTCTATCCAGCCAAGCCACCATTTAGAATTGAAGGTCAAATAAAGAGCTTCACATACAAGAAAAAGGTAAAGGAGTTCATCACCACCAAAACAGTGTTACAGGAAATGTTGAAGGGTATTCTAAAGAAGAAGAAAAAGAGGGGGAAGGAAAAGAAGAATGAGGAGGAGGGGAGGGTGAAGGAGGAATAGGAGGTAAAGGAAGAAAAGGAGAAGAAAAAAATAGAAAATATGAAGAATAGAATGGCAATAAAAACATATCTCAGTAATTAAAACTAAAAATCAAGGTAAATGAAATTAATGAACAAAATAAACTGATGAAAAAAATAGAACCAGAGGCATAGAAATATGGAACAGACTGACGAATCTCAGAGGGAAGGGAGAGAATAGGGAAGAGATTAACCAGAGCACTTATACACATATATGCATTACCTATGAACACAGGCAATCAGATGGTGAAGACCTGCAGTGGAATGGGAACTGGGTAAAGGGGGTAATGGAGTTGGGAAAGGAGGACATCTGTAATACTCTCAATAATAAAGATTTTAAAACAAACAAACAAAAAAACAAAACAAAAACAAAAAACACAACACCTGTGTAGTCCATGGCCACCTTGGGGAAAAGGTCTGAGGAGGACAGAAATTCCTCATCAGAGATGTTATGGGTTGGGGGTGGGGGTGTCTTAAAGAGGATGATATGTTCAAAATATTACTTTACTGCAAAATATAATTGCAGCATTTCAATTGTGTTAGTAATAGCCAATTGTTTAAAATTGGATCATGCTATTTTTTCTTTCCTACAAGACACCTATACCACATGGGAAGAGGCAATGATACCCGAATTTCAGAATTTCTTCTTCTGGGACTTTCAGATGAACCAGCACTGCAGCCCCTCATATTTGGGATTTTCATCTCCATGTACCTGATCACTGTGTTGGGAAACCTGCTCATCATCATGGCTGTCAGCTCAGACCCGCACCTCCATACACCCATGTACTTCTTCCTCTCCAACCTGTCCTTGGTAGACATCTGTTTCACCTCCACCACCATCCCAAAGATGCTGATGAACATCCTGACACAGAGCAAAGCCATCACCTATGAAGGTTGCATCACCCAGATGTATTTTTTCCTACTATTTGCAGTGTTGGATGACATCCTCTTGACTGTGATGGCCTATGACCGCTTTGTAGCCATCTGCCACCCCCTGCACTACATGGTCATCATGAACCCCCGGCTCTGTGGACTGCTGCTTCTGGTGTCCTGGATCATGAGTGCTCTGCATTCCCTGTTACAAAGCATAATGGTATTGCAGCTGTCCTTCTGTACAGACTTTGAGATCGCCCACTATTTTTGTGAAATCCAACAGGTCTTCCAACTTGCCTGTTCCGACACCTTTCTCAATAACATGGTGATTTATTTTGCAGCTATGCTACTAGGTGCTGGTCCCCTCGCTGGGATCCTTTACTCTTACTCTAAAATAATGTCCTCCATTTGTGGAATCCCATCAGCGCAGGGGAAGTATAAAGCATTTTCCACTTGTGCATCTCACCTCTCAGTTGTCTTCTTATTTTATGGAACAGTCCTAGGAGTGTATCTCAGCTCTGCTGCTACCCACAGCTCACACTCAAGTGCAGCAGCCTCAGTGATGTATGCCGTGGTCACACCCATGCTGAACCCCTTCATCTACAGTCTCAGGAACAAAGACATAAAGAGGGCCCTGAGAAGAATCTATGGGATGGCAGGTACAGAAGGGACAATCATCCTGAGGTAGAAAAGTGCTCCAAGACCCAAAACCAGAAACTGAGATTCCTTCATCAGATGGTAGTTTTCAGACTTGGTCCTTGTGTTCTGTCCTTGAATTTCCTTTGTTTGTTTCAACTCTTCTATGCAATTTAAGTAACCATTTTATTAAGCTCTCTGCTTTGTCTGGTATATAGACAGTTGTTCCCTTTGTCTTTTTTTACCTTCACAAAATTTTTTCCAAACTTTATCAGAAATATTTGGACATTTTCTTTTAATCCACTGGCATCATTGATAACTTAATTTCTTCTCAAATAGCTTATATCATTGTATGTAATTTGTTCTGTGTTCACCATGTTTCCCTCATTCTTTGTACATTAACTGATCTTCCTGATGCTGTAGGCTTTATAATTGTTCCCTACAAGTCTCTGTCTATTGATAGTGACGCAATAGGATAGGAATGTGTGGGCACTGGCCTGGGTCCTACAACTTGTTCCTCAGATCAGAGTCAGTGTTGTGACTAGATGGATCCTTATGGTCCTTATGATTTCAACAACCATCATGGAACTATGAACATGTAAGTGTTATTACTCACAGGTCCAGCATGCCCAAATACCACACCGGAGAGTTGGAATTAGGGCAGGGGAAGGAAAAGCAGGCTCACCCCGGTGTTTCGTTATCTAGATTACTCAGGGCTTTCCACAAGGGGAATTTTATAATATGTTAATCTTATGTAAAAATCACAAAAATTCTGTGTTTAATTCCAAATAAACTTTGCTTCCTAGATATATCCATTGTTTAATGTGAACTTCCTTCCTTTGCTTGTATTGAAATTGCTGCTAATTAAAAATAAAATTTTATGTATTTCAAATCAAATTTAAAATAAAAGGAGAACTTTGTGGGTGGCGTGCTTACTTATGTAGTAGCACTGTCATACATCTGGCAATATGATTATCTGACATGGATGTCTTTGTAAAAAAGCTTAGTCAGGTACTTGTGCTACAAAAAATGTTGCTGTATTTCATACATAATTTCCAGGTTTTATTGTCTTTTTTAGCTGAGGATCCAATTGTGGCAATTATAGTAAGGACCATAAGTGTCCATCTAGTCACATAGGGATTGGTCTCAGAAAAAAGTAGTGAGACCCAAGCCAGTGCCCAGGCATACCTACCCTATTTCATCATTATCAATAGACTGAGATTTATAGGGAAAAATCATGAACTACCATAGTTACTGGAAAAAAATTGATTATCCAATATCTATCCCCAATGGAATCAACATTGAAGCACATATGAGAGGTTCAGAGATAGAGACAGTGAGTTACCGTTTATATGACATTCTAAGCTAAAGATGAGGTAAAGCACCTGGAGCTACAGAAGGGAGGAAGGACATTGTAGGACAATAAGAAGAGAAGATGCTCAGTAATTAGAAATTTGCCCTGCCCTAGATATAGGTCACAAAATGTTATCTCTGATGATAACTCTTATTATTGGCAAGACTCAAAATTTAAATTCTTTAAGGGAGAGGTAAAAGTTCCTATCTGGCAACTAAAGGGGAGCTCAGAGGGGATGTACAAAATAGAAGGTTTTTATAGGAAAGAGGGAGGGGAAAAGGAGCTATTAGAAACAGAGAAAATAAGGATTATTTGGGGACCATGACATCTTTTATTTGGGGGAAGAGGAGAGGAAGAATTTTTATCATACAGATTCCCTCTTCTTTCAGTGAGGGATGGGGAGGACCAACGTGACAGATTACTTACTGGTCCTTGACCAGAAATTCAAGGCTGGTTGATTAAAATGAAGCTCTGAGGGAGGTTGAAACTTCCATTAAATCCAGTATGAAATCTAGATTTAGCATCATGGGTTTGTCACTGGAGTGATGCCATTTTGGGTCTGTGGTCTTCTCTTTAACAGTAGTATGCACATTAACAATGTTAAACACAGAATATCCATAAATACAGAATATCTTTCCATTTATTTTTGCCTTTTTCAACATTTTTAGCAATGTTTTATAGTTTATTTGTAGGTATTTAATTCTTTTTGATGCAATTAGAAATGGAATTGTTCTTTTAATATCTCTCCTAACTGTTCATATAGAAGCAAATTATTATATATTTATTTTGTATCATTGTTGAATCTGTTTATTGGTTCTAAGAAATTTTTAAATAATTTATTGGAGTACAATAACTTAAAACAAACTAAACATAGTTAACAGCAAAATTTCTGAGCTAAAGGAGTTATGCAAAAATTAAGAGTGCATACTGCACATGTTCATATACATAACATAAAAACACAAAACTTTTAATAACTTTGTTATATAATTGTAAAAAATGTAATTAGCCTAATCCTCTGTTTCCCTATTTCAGCTGGTGATGTGGAATAATAAACCTAATTCCAATAGATATTGGTAGAAATAAATAAAATGTTTTTTAAACATAGAGATGTCTAATAACTCTTCCATAGGTAGGAAGTGTATGTACATATACATGTATGTACATTTGTACATGATTTTCTTTCAAATAAACACAACACACAAAGACATAACACAGATTTTCTTTAATGTTGAAAGAAAATTTTAAAGAAACTTGGTGACAATAGAAATTAAAGAATTAATGATTAAATTAATATGAAACTAAGATAATTTACAAATTTAGATAAAACAATGTAACGTAGAAAGTTGACCTTAATTTTAGTAACGAATTACATTTCCTATATTAATGCACAAAGACCTCAACGTCAGAACCACATTTACTTCTGTAACTGAAGCGTTTGTCCACCAGGCACCAGGTGAGTCACACACACTGAACATGAGATTTGTAGTGGAGAGATTAGATCCACTTTATTGGTAGCACTGCAAGCAGAACGGGAAAGGTATTGCTCAAAACCCAAACTCCTGGTTCCTTTACTGGCAGGTGGTTTTAAAGGGTGAAATTGGGGGTTGGGGTCTTCAATGGGTGATCAGTTCATGTGTATATTCTGATTGGTTGGAGCAGGTGTTACAATGAGATACTTTAGGAATTGTGATCATCTGTCATCCAATGTCAGCTAGTCTGGGGTTTATGTGTCTGTGGTCATTGGTTTTCTACCTCGTAGAACATTTTAGTTCTTATAAAACCAACTCAAGGTATATGTCACTACGTAATCACAGATTCCAGAGGGGGGACTAGTGTCACAAGACCCTGATTGATGTCTGAAAAAGTTACTTTGGTGAATATAAGGAAAGGGTACTCAAGTCCGTTTCCTTGCAAATGAGACATTGGGGGTAGGGGTTGGGCTGAGAAGGGATTCTGGCTTGGATTCAATTTTATGAAATTGGGAATTCACTAGCTCTGTTAATGGAGCAGAATCACCAAATTGACTTTAGATTTCTTTTTCTTCTACTTAATGTGAAATTTCAACACAAATGCCTTTACCAAAGAAAGCTAATAGAATAGATCCATGGTCGGCAAACTGCGGCTCGCGAGCCACATGCGGCTCTTTGGCCCCTTGAGTGTGGCTCTTCCACAAAATACCACGGCTTGGGCGAGTCTATTTTGAAGAAGGGGCGTTAGAAGAAGTTTACGTTTAAAAACATTTGGCTCTCAAAAGAAATTTCAATCGTTGTACTGTTGATATTTGGCTCTGTTGACTAATGAGTTTGCCGACCACTGGAATAGATTAACAATGATGGGGACTGATTGCCTCGATGGCCCCTATCAATGCACTCCTTGTATTCTCTCACTTTCTAATATGATCTTCACCCCCCATAACAGATTCAGTCTGTTTGCCCACCACTTGAATCTTATGGGTTTCTTTGACCAGAATAATGTGGTAGAAGTGATGTTGTGCTAATTCTGAGCCTTGCACACATATGTCTCTTGGAATACAGCCATGGCTGTGTAAACAAGCCCAGACCATCTGGAATAAGCCTCCAGCCCCAGTGTGCCAGCTGAAGCCACTAGACAAGCCTACCACCAATCAATCCAAAACTTGTGTGAGAGACTCATCCAAGGTCAGCTGAGCCATTGCCCTGACCAGAAGCATAAGAAAGACCAAATCTACCCAGTCATCCCTACTTACACACTTTTAATTATGGAGTAGTGAGGCAATTTGATACATGAAAATCACTAACTGGCACAATAACTTTATTAAGAAAAATTGAGAAAATTAAGGAACCTGAAGATTAAGCAAATTGCCCAAGGTAACCCAGCTAGTAAGTGCTGAAACTGGGGCACAAACACAGGCTACTTAGCTCTACAGTCTGCTCTTCTAATCAGTATTCATTCTTCTTCTGCTGCTATAGCAGTGCATGAAAAAGTGTTCTTATTTCTAAGATATCATTCGACCAATTATGCAACCACATTCAGAGGCAGATCCCAACCTAGGGCAAATGATTGGCCTCTACTATGGACACCTTGACCAGATATGAGACCAGGAAGATCTCAACCTAGCTGGATGGGAGGCACTTCATATTTATAAGTCAGTAGCATTTAGAAATAGAATTCCACTGTCTTAAAACCTGTGGGCTGAAGAGTCATTTTGTCACAAAAATAGAACAAACTTAAAATTTGTGTGAAACTGCATAAGATCCTGATTAACCAAAGCAATTCTGAGAAAGCAAAAAGAAGCTGGAGGCAACCCATTCCCTGATTTTAAACTATATTATAAAGCTACTAGAGGCCCGGTGCATGAAATTCCTGCACAGGGCGGGGGGGGGGCGGTTTGAAACTCAGCCCAGCCTGCACCCTCTCCAATCTGGGACCCCTTGAGGTATGTCTGACCAGCTGTTTAGGCCTGATCCTAGTGGGATTGGGCCTAAACGGGCAGTTGGACATCCCTCTCACAATCCAGGACTGCTGACTCCTAACTACTCGCCTGCCTCTGCCTGATTGCCCCTAACTGCTTCTGCCTGCCAGCCTGATCACCCCCTAACCACTCCACTGCCAGCCTGATCAATGCCAAACTGCTCCCCGGCCAGCTCGATTGCCCCTAACTGCCTTTCCCTGCCGGCCTGGTCACCCCTAACTGCCCTCCCCTGCCAGTCTGGTTGCCCCTAACTGTCCTACCCTGCAGGCCTGGTCACCACAACTGCCCTCCCCTGCTGGCCCAGTCACCCCTAACTGCCCTGTCCTGCAGGCCTTGCCCCCAACAATTGCCCTCCCCTGCAGGCCTGGTCACCCCTAATTGCCCTCCCCTGCAGGCCTGGGTCCCCCCCTAACTATCCTCCTCTGCAGGCCTGGTCACCCCACAACTGCCCTCCCCTGCTGGCCTGGTCTCCCCAAACTGCCCTCCTCGCCGGCCCGGTCACCCCTAACAGCCCTCCCTGCTGGCCTGATCATCCACAACTGCCCTCCACTGCAGACCTAGTCTCCCCCCACTGCCCTCCACTGCTGGCCTGGTTCCTCCCAACTGCCCTCCCCTGTAGGCCTGGGTCCCCCCCAACTGTCCTCCCCTGCAGGCCTGTTCCCCCCCCAACTGCACTCCCCTGCAGGCCTGGGTTTCTCCCCCAACTGTCCTCCCCTGCAGGCCTGTGTCCCCCCCAACTGCCTTCCCTTGCTGGCCTAGTCTCACCCAACTGCCCTCCTCTCCCAGCCTGGTCACCCCCAACTGCCCACAGCTGCCCTCCCCTGCCAGCCATCTTGTGGTGGCCATCTTGTGTCCACATGGGGACAGCCATCTTTGACCACATGGAGGCGGCCATCTTGTGTGTTAGAGTGATGGTCAATTTGCATATTACTCTTTTATTAGATAGGATAGTAATGAAAGCAATATAGTACTGGCATAAAAACAGACACATGGATGAATGGAAAAGAATTGAGAGCCAAGAAATAAACCCACACACATAGGTCATTAATTTAGGAGAAATGAAACAATAATGTTAAATGAGGAAAGGACAGTATCTCCAATAAACTGTGCTGGGAAAACTGGAAAACCACATGCAAAAGAATGAAGCTGGGTCATTATTGTAAGGGTTCAGAATGAGTCACCCCAAGACATGTACTTGGATTATTTTTGAGCTGAAGGCAACTGAGACCCTGGGAGTCCAAGAGAAACTTTTACCTCACCCTTAAAGAATTTAAATTTTGGGTCTTGCCAATAATAAGAGTTATCATCAGAGATAACATTTATGACCTATACCAGTATATATGGCAGGGCAAATTTCTAATTACTGAACATCTGCTCTTCTCATTGTCCTGCAATGTCGTTCCTCCCTTCTGAAGCCTCAGGAGCTTTAGCTCAGAATGTCATATATACACTACCTCACTGCTCTTCCTGTCTCTGAACCACTCACGTAGGTTTCCAAGTAGACTCCACTGGAAGAGAGATATTTGATAATCCATTTTTGCCAGTAATTATGGTAGCTTTTCTGGATGCTCAGCTAATTACAACATTGAAACCTGGAAATTAGGTATAAAGTACAGCAGAGTGCTTGACTAAGCTTTTGTTTCAAATACATCCATCACAAATAATCATATTGCCAGATGCATGACACAGCTACTACACAAGCCCTCTTGTTACCTTCACCCATGAAGTTCCCCTTTTATTTTAAATTTAATGATTTTGTTTTAGAATAATTAACATATGCAATTTTATTTTTAATTAGAAACATTTTCAAAACAAACAAAGGGAGAAACTTCACATTAGACAATAGATATATCCAGGGAGCAAATTTCATTTGGAATTACACACAGGGACATGCATAGAATTTGTGTAATATTTACACGAGAATTAACATGTTATAAATTCCCCTTTTTAAAACCCTGAGTAACCTGGACAACTGACCACATGAATGACCCTGCTTTCCCTTCCACTGCCTCAATTCCTGCTCGTAGGTTTCAAATAAAAAGCAAACCCAAAATATATAAATTACTCATACAACTCAACAAAAGGGAAGACAAACAGCCCAATCAGAAAATGGTTAGAAGACCTCAATAGACACTTCTCCAAAGAAGGACGCACAAACTGTCAAGAGTCATATGAAAAAATCCTCAAGGTCACTAATCATCAGAGAGATGCAAATTAAACCATAATGAGGTGCCTGCTCACACCTGCCATAATGGCTACTATCAATAAATCAACTAACAGCAAGTGCTTGTAAGGATGTGGAGAAAAGGGAACCCTAGTACACTGCTGGTGGGAATGCAGACTGGTACAGCCATGGTGGAAAACCATGTGGAGTTTCCTCAAAAAAATTAAAAATGGAACTGCCATTTGACCCAGTGATCCCACTTCTAGAAATATAACCTAAGAAACCTGAAACACTAATAAGAAAGAATAAGTGCCTCTATGTTCATAGCAGCATTATTTATAATAGCTAAGATCTGGAGACAGCCCAGGTGTCCATCCGTTGAAGAATGGATAAAAAAAAAACAACGGTGGTACATTTACACAATGGAATACTATGCAGTTGTGAAAAAGAAGGATCTCTTACTCTTTGAAATAGCATGGAGGGACCTGGAAAGTATTATGCTAAGGGAAATAAGTCAGTCAGAGAAAGACAAATATCACATGATCTCACTTACATGTGAAATTGAACAAAATAAAGTGCCAAACAAAATAGATCCAGAGACATGGAAGCATGCAACAGACAGTGGATCTTCAGAGGCAAGGCAGGGAGGGAAAAATTAACCAAAGAACTTATATGCATACATGAATAACCCATGGACACAGATAATAGTGGGGCGAAGGCCTGGGGAGGGGACAGGAGAGGGGAGTGGGGTTAATGTGGGGAAAAAAGGAGGACATCTGTAATACTGTCAATAATAAAGATACATTTTAAAAGAGCAAACCCACAAAACCATAGCCATCCTGCCCTTGGTCCCCAGTAGAGGCAGAATCCTTCAGCCCAAGCCCATTTTTCTCTCTTGCACACACACACATGCATACACACAGCTTCTTGTGTGGCTTTGGGCGTACAGGACCTGTGAGTAATAAACCTTATGTTTTCATAGTTCCATGATGGTTGTTGTAATTATAAGAAGGACCACATGAGTCCATCCACCCAGGACATTGACTCTGGTCTAAGTAGTAGGAACCAGGCCAGTTCCCAGGCATTTCTATACTATTGCATCACTATCAATAGACTGAGACTTATAGGGGACAATGATAAAATCTATAATATCAGGAAGAGCAGTTAAGGTACCAATGTACAGAGGATGAGGGACACATGGTGAAAACTGGGGTTTCAGATTTTATGGAATGAAATCATATAATGGATTAGGTAGTCAAGTGAAGTTTTTCTACATGAGTAATACCATTTATTACTATTCTACCTACAAAACAAGAACAAATTACTTACAATGATATATGTCATTTGAGAAGAAATTATCCTTAAGACATCAGTGTTTCTAGTGAAGTAAATGAAAACTCACTATTTCTGATCAAGGTTGAAAAAAACCTCGTGAAGGTTAAAAAGGGACAAAGGGAAAAACTGTCTATATAACAGACAAAGCAGGAAGCTTAATAAATTGGTTACTTAAATTGTATAGAGAAGTTGAAACAAACAAAGGAAATTCAAGGACAGAATAAAAGGAACAAGTCTTGCCCCGCCTGTGTTTCTCAGTGGCTGAGCATCAACCTATGAACCAGGAGGTCTCCATTGGATTTCTGGTCAGGGCACATGCCTGGGTAGTGCGCTCAATGCCCAGGAGTGGGTATGCAGGAGGCAGGCAATCAATACTATTCTCTCATCATTGATGTTTCTATCTCTCCCTTTCCCTTCCTCTCTGAAATCAATAAAAATAAGTTTTTTAAAAAATAAAAGGAGCAAGTCTAAAAAACACAATGTGATTAAAGAGTCACAATTTCTGGTTTTAAGTTCAGTAGCTTAAAAACCAAGGGCACTTTTTACCACCGGATGATTGTCTCCTTCATACCTGCCATCCCAAAGAATCTTTTCAGGGCCCTCTTTATGTCCTTGTTCCTGAGACTGTAGATGAAGGGGTTCAGCATGGGTGTGACCACAGTGTACATCACTGAGGCTGCTGCACTTGAGTGTGAGCTGTGGGTAGCAGCAGAGCTGAGATACACTCCTATGCTTGTACCATAAAATAAGGAGACAACTGAGAGGTGAGACGCACAGGTAGAAAATGCTTTATACTTCCCCTGAGCTGATGGGATTGCACGTATGGAGGACACTATCTTAGAGTAAGAGTAAATGATACCAGCGAGGGGACCACCAGCTAATAGCACAGTTATAAAATACATCACCATGTTATTAAGAAAGGTGTCAGAACAGGCAAGTTGGACCACCTCTTTGAGTTCACAAAAAAAGTGCGGGATTTCCAAGTCTGTACAGAAGGACAATGGCAACACAATTAAACTTTGTAACAAGGAATTCAGGGCACCCATGATCCAGGACATCAGGAATAGCAGTCCACATACACGGGAGTTCATAATGATGATATAGTGCAGGGGGTGGCAGATGGCCACATACCTGTCATAGGCCATCACGGCTAGAAGGAAGTCATCCAGTCCTGCAAAGAGTATGAAAAAATACATCTGGGTGATGCAGCCTGCATAGGTGATGGATTTGCTCTGTGTCAGGATGTTCACCAGCATCTTTGGGACAGTGGTGGAGGGGAAACACATGTCTACCAAGGACAGGTTGGAGAGGAAGAAGTACATGGGTGTGTGGAGGTGGGAGTCTGAGCTGACAGCCAGGATGATGAGCAGGTTTCCCAACACAGTGATCAGGTACATGGAGAGGAAAAGCCCAAATATGAGGGGCTGCAGTGCTGGTTCCTCTGAAAATCCCAGAAGAAGAAATTCTGAAATCAGAGTATCATTCCCAGGTTCCATGGCGTGGAGGAGACTAGTAGGAAAGAAAAAAATAGCATGATTAGTTTTTGCACAAATGGCCATTACAAGCACAGTTGAAATGCCACAATTATATTTTATAACAAAGTAACAGTATTTATTTTTTGTATTATCATCCCCCATGACATCTCTGATTAGAAATTCCAGTCCTCCTCAAACTTTATTTCCAAGGTGGTCATGGATTACACTGTCTTAATGAGAAATGCATTCATGCAGTTGAGGAATATTTATTGACATTTCCCACCTCTAGGGAAAGTGTACAGGATGTTCAGAAAAAAACATTCCTAGAATATAACCATAGTGAAAGAATATATGCAACACATATATCATATACCAAGTTACATGGTGTCATGTGAATAAAAAAAAAGAAAGTAGGTATAAAGAGAGAGGATGGAGTGTTATTTTATACTGGGAGTTCAGGAAGCCCTGACAACAAGGTGACAATTGAACAGAGACCTCAGGGAAGACAGAGTGGGTGACACAGGGTTAGTTGAGAATGGAGGATTATGCAAGAAAAGAGGCAGTGCCAAAGCCCTGAGATGACACTTGTTTTAAGTATTCAAGACACGAAAAGGATTCAGAATGGTGAAGAAGAATAGAGTCAAGGAAGCACAAAAGAAAATATTAGAGAGCATCATACATAGTTAGGGTATATGGTTCCCTTTGTTCAGGAGTGTGTGTGTGTGTGTGTGTGTGTGTGTGTGTGTGTGTGTGTGTTTCTGTGTGTGTTGTGTGTGTGTGTGTGCTAAAAATACTGTTCATAATGTAAAAGGCATGTCTTAATTTGGGCCACAGTAAAAATAATCTGGAATTCAATGCAATAATTGCGAGAACAGTTTAAAAGGCCAGTTCCTGCTAATGAGGGAAAATAATAAGAGTGAAGAGCCCAGCAGAGAGCCAGGTGCACTGGTCCTGGGCACTTGATGCATGGCACCTGTTCTTCTGTGAGCATTCTCTGAGATCTCCTTCTACTCACTCTTGTGCTGATGAGAGAAAGACCCACAGAATGTAGGAAAAGTGCCCAGGTCCATCCGGCACTAGCTGTAGAAGAGTGAATTGGAACTCACACCTTCCTGACTCTAACTCAGTGCTTTTCTACTCTGCAAGGCTGCCTCACTCTGTCAATGCTTCACAAAGAAAAGGAAATGCTAAGGGTGAAATAAAGCAGAATCCTGAGAGCTGAGCAGATAGAAGGGAGGGGTCAGTTCCTGCTGTGGGAGGAGAGAGGCCATGGAATTGTGCTCTGAGATGGTGAGAAGAAAGGGGCTGAGAAGGAATGAGTTGCAAGAAAGCCCTTCAGAGCTAATGACATCAAATGTGCAGGATCTTGAGTCCATCCCTTTCACTATCTCATCAGCCTGACTGTTCCCCCAGAAGACACGGTTATTACAAGCTTTACTTCTCCCCACGATGCTTTCCCACAGTGCTCACTCTGGCACCCCCCCCCCCCCCCCCGTGGCATCACTCACTGGATTTGGCTCTACTGGTCCTTCCTTCCTTGGACAATTGATGTGGAAAGGGCAAGAAATGCAGGTCAGGTGCTGGTTCCAGAGCAGTTGAACATCTTAGAGAGGCACAGAGAGGATGCTCTTATCCATGGCTGAGGAGCTGCAGGTGAGTCTGCAGAGGGAGGTCTGAGGCTGAATTCTCAGAGCTCCTCATTAAATGAACTGTGTTACTGTTGCTCAGTTCTCTAAGCAATTCAGCTCCCTTGAAACCACGGGGCCATAAATAGAGGGCAACTTTTTTGCCAGTTTGATCTCCATGGGTTCCTCTTGGGGGCCAGATGCATATTCCCTTCCTACTGATGGGTCCACCTCCCCTGGAATGAACATCTCCCCAGGGTATGTAAGCGCTCATGCAGGACACATGGACAGGATAACATCCTGAGCTTCTGAGCTGCTGTGAGTCACATGGAGTGTCTGACCCAGAGATTTAGTGATGTCCTGACCACATACATCCCAAACAGGAACCTCCCAGAAACTTTCCCTTGACCTCAACTTTGAAAACCAGAGATTGATTCTGAAGATGCATTTGATTGGGGGGGGGAGGGTAAATTATTTTGGCTGCAGAGGTAGAGTTTCCTTTGTACAAGTTCCCCAGATCCAATTATTCAATTTTTTTCAACTGGAGTAAATACTTTCACATCTTTATGCTCATATATGTACATTTTTTTTCTGACCAGCGATGCTATTCAGAGCATTTCTTTACAATGGGAAAGAGTACTTTGAATATAAAACCAGTATCTGATAGTGACTTAGAGCAGTCACTGCCAAACATATTTGTAAAGAACTCGATAAAGATTATTATTGGACCATCAGTGCTCTGTTGCAGCTACGTGACTCTGGCATTGTTGTATGAAAGCATTTGTAGGCAATACCCACAGGGATGGGCTTGGCTGTAGGTATTTATTTTCTGTGGATTCTGTAACAACTAAGCCTAAACTGGGGTGGATTAAAACAACAGGAATTTATTTCATCAGGTTCTTGATGCCAGAAGTCTAAACTCCGGGTGTCAGGAAGGCTGCACTCCCTGTAGAACCTCTAAGGGAGGCTGTGCTCCTCGCCTCATCCTGCTATTAGTGCCTCCAAGCATCCCTGGGCTTTGTGGCTGCATCACTCCAATCTCAGGAGACGTATGGTCTCCTTTTCTCTGTGCCTCTCCACTCTATATCTTATAAGGAGCCTGGTCATTGGTTTTAGGGTCCAACTAGATAATCTCAAGATGAAATCCTTAATTATATCTATAAAGAGCCAATTTTTAAATAAGGTCACATTTGCAGGTACTGGGGGTTAGAATGTAGACATATCTTTTATGGGGCTACCATCACCCTACTAATAAAGCCTCTTCATAAAAGCAGGCTGTGGGTGGGATTTGCTCTTTGGGGAGTACTTTGCTGACCCCTGAGTTAAGTGTGTAGATTCAGACATGGGCAGTAACTAAATCAGATACAAAATTGTAAAATTAAAAGAAAAGTTAAATCTGGCTTCCTTTCTGCTAGTGGGAAGGTCCAGGAAATCTATAGCATGCAGACTCTGCTCAGTCTTCCCAGACCCTGGCTGATGTAGCTGTCAGACCCTTCCACCATCCTGGCTTTCCTCCCAATATAGCTTTTCCCTATGCCAGTGTCCAATAACGTCAACCTGAAGTACTTCAAAACTTAGCTCTAGGAGAACTAAGGTGAGTGGAGGCCCAGACATGAGCTGTCCTTGGATTCCGCTCTTGGCTCCAATAAGCTGACAAGCAATTCCCTTACTAAGGCACCCTTCGAATCTATAGGATAGTGTAAGGAGTGCAGACTACCTGATTTAAATTATGAACAGAAGCAGTCCACCATGAAAGCCAGGAGCCTCTAATATTGAGAGTTTATTAACTCTATTATCTTATAATAAATTAATAAAAAAATCATCCAAATATACTAGAATCATCTTAAGATATGCAAATGATAGTATATAAAAGCACTTCTGAGAAACTGTACATAAGATATTTCTTAATTATCATAAAATTATCAAAGCTAATGTCCTTGTTCATTAGCTAATATCAGACATGACAAGAAAATATTTGAGGAATCTGCTTGTAGGTCATACAGAGGACAAATATACCTGCTACTGTCATTTATGTCATCACCGTTCTGAATTTCAAATCAATGCAACCAAAGAAGAAAAAGCAATTATAGGTTCATGTTTTGGAAAAGTTATTAATCACATTTTCATATGATAAAATTGGCTACCTAAAATGCATGAAGGCTATTGCAACTAATAAGTCATTTTGATCTGTCTGGATTAAAAAAACCCACAAGCATATATTCCCAGCCAGTGCTGGTCAGTGATTGAGCATCAACCTATGAACCAGAAGGTCATGGTTGAATCCCTGGTCAAGGAACATGCCTGGGTTGTAGGCTTGAATATCTGAAACAAATGCCACCCTCTGGGTCTTTGAACTGACTCTTCCCACAGCAGGGCACACACTTCCCCCAGATAACTTCATGACTCCCACTCTGTCTTCCTCTAGGACTCTGTTCAAATATCACTTTGCGGGTCTTTCTGAACTCTCAGTAAAATACAAGACCTCCAATCAAACTACTTTATGCCCGATTTTCTTTTTCATAACATCTGTCACTATGTGACAGAGCATATGTTTTTCTACTTGGTAATTTATATTCTTTCTACATCATAGGATTGTATAAAACGTTATCAGCATTCTATACTCTTACCCGGCCTAGAAGATAGACAGTACTCAACATAAATTCCTCAAATGCATAAAAGAATTTTCCATTAAGACTGTCTATTACTTGACCTCTTGAGGGAAAGCTGAGTATAGGACAAGAATTCCTATTCACAGTTGTCACAGCAGACCCCTTAAAGGCTATATAATCAATATAAGTATACAATTTCTTGACTGAAACACATAAATTCTAGCATTTCACTGTGTTAATATGCACATGTGTACAATTAATAATATTATTTTTCTTCCCAGTTTTGACCACTACCACATGGTACCTGGCAATGATACACGAATTTCAGAATTTCTTCTTCTGGAACTTTCAGAGGAACCAGAACTGCAGCCCCTCATTTTTGGGCTTTTCCTCTCCATGTACCTGGTCACTGTGTTGGGAAACCTGCCCATCATCCTGGCCTTCCGCTCAGACTCCCACCTCCACACGCCCATGTACTTCTTCCTCTCCAACCTGTCCCTGGTAGACAACTATTTCACCTCCACCACCGTCCCAAAGATGCTGTGGAATATTCAGACACAGAGCAAAGTCATAAGCAATGAAGGCTGCATCACACAGATGTATTTTCTCACACTCTTTGGAGGTTGGGACCACTTCCTTCTAACTGTAATGACCTATGACAGGTATGTGGCCATCTGCCACCCACTGCACTACACAGTCATCATGAACCCCCAGTTCTGTGGACTGCTGGTTCTGGTGTCCTGGATCATGAGTGTTTTGAATTCCTTGTTACATAGCTTAATGATATCGACACTGTCCTTCCCTGCAGAATTAGAAATCCCCCACTTTTTCTGTGAACTTAAGCAGATGATCAAACTTGCCTGTTCTGACACCTTTCTTAATGACACTGTGATGTATTTTACAACTGGGCAGTTGGCTGGTGGTCTTCTGGCTGGGATCCTTTACTTTTACCCTAAAATAGTGTCCTCCATATGTAGAATGTCATCAGTTCAGGGGAAGTATAAAGCATTTTCTACCTGTGCATCTCACCTCTCAGCAATTTCCTCATTTTATTGTACCATCCTAGGCGTGTATCTCAGCTCTGCTCCAATCCACACCTCACAGTCAAGTTCAATCATTTCAGTGATGTACACCATGGTCACACCTTTGCTGACCCATTCATCTACAGTCTCAGGAACAAAAACATAAAGATGGCTCTGAATAGCTTCTTGGAGATGGCTGGTATGAAAGGGACAATTTGTATGGGATACACAAGTGGCCTTGATTTCATGGCTCAACCCCTTGAAACCAGAAGGAAGCTGTGATTAATCATGTGGAAGAGAACTGGATCCTTCTCTTTATTCCCTGGCATGTCCATTTTTTGTATTCAACTTCTCTATATAATATAAGTAACTCACTTTATTAAGATTCTGCTATAATATACAGTTTTCTGTGTTTACCATTTTTATACAATCTCAAAGTTTTTCTGAACCTTGCATCAGAAATATTTGGAAATTTTCATATCTTTCATGGGACAACTTGGGTTTCTCTAAAATAATTTCTTCTCAAGTGGCATATATTAGGCTAAGCTCTTTTGCTCTAGTTTTCCTGAAGAAATAATCAGGGCTGTATTACTCATATGGACAAAACTACATGTGGCATCTAAGGACTTTTATTTAATTTTATTTTACAGGAAAATATGAAACCAGTTTTCCCTTTGCATCTGTTATTCATTTTTACATCACTATCTCTTCCTAGTAATGTAGATTTTAAATGCTGTTCCATTTAAGTCTCAGCCTATTGATAAGAAAGATATTCATTATAAATGCCTGGGGCACTCACTTGAGCATGAATTCTTGTGACACTGACCTGAGCCAATGTTGTGCTGGACCAGCCCTTGTGGTTCTTATGATTGCAAGATGCACACCAGCAGCAACTTTTAGGGAACCTGGTAAAAGCAAGGTCCATTGCTCACAAATCCTGCTCACACACCCTGCCTGAAGTCCACACAGGAGTTTATGGGGAGAGAGGGAGGAGGAGTTGGAGGAAAGAGGAGAATGAGGAGAAGGAAGAGAAAGAGGGAGGAGAAGGAAGAAGAGAGAGGGGGGAAGGAGCAAGAGAACACAACTGTGGTCTCTGCATCTATTACAGTCCAAGGGCAGGATTCATAGTGTTTCAAATTTTCACTCTTTCTTGGTGAATTTAAAACTTAAGAGCAGGTGTTAGCGTGTGAGAAGTGTAAAGGAGAGTCACTCATGTGGTCAGTGATCTATGTTATCCAGGGCTTTCCATAAGGAGAACTTCCTGGGCCAGTTGGCCTGGGTGCTTATCTCATAGCTGTGTCACAGAGGTGGCCATATGTTTATTCAACATGGTTATCTTTCAAATGAATGACTTGGAAATTAAAAGTTCAGTGTCAGGCAATTACACTACAAACATGCTATTCTGCTTTATAACTAGTCTCCTGGCTTTATGATGCTATTCAGCTCAGTGTCCCAAATTCCTACTATAGACACTGACAAAAAGTGACTATCAAACGTATATCTACTAGTGAAGTCTACATAGAAAGGGAAGTTTTCATCAGTTATTCTAATATGGTTTTAATGTCAGAGATGACCTGAAATATGAAGAGGAAAAATTGTTAAGCACTAATTTTGTTACTGTGCAAAGTATTTTTTTTATTTTTTATTTTTTACTAGATGCCTGGTGCAAGACATTTGTGCACTGGGGACGGTGTGGGGGGTGGGGGGTAAGGTGTGGTCCCCTCAGCCCAGCCTGTGCCCTTTTGCAGTCCGGGATCCCTCAGGGGATGTCTCACTGATTGATGGGTTAGGCCCGCTACCCTCAGGGCGTGGGCCTAAGCTGGCAGTCAGACATCCTTAGTGCTGCCACTGAGGCAGGAGAGGCTCTCGCCACCTCCCCTGCACTCGCCATCTATCAGCCCGGCTTCTGGCTGAGCGGCGCTTCCCCTGTGGGAGTGCACTGACCATCAGGGAGCAGCTCCTACATTGAGCGTCTGCCCCCTGTTGATCAGTGCACATCATAGTGACCGGTTGTTCTGCCGTTTGGTCAATTTGCATATTACCCTTTTATTATATAGAATTTTTTTTACAACAAAAACATGATATAAAAACAACATTGATAAAAACAATGACTGATAAATTGATTAAACTTATTCTAATATCTCCTTGTTTACCACATTAAGAGTAAAAACACTTTCAGAGTGCTTGACAAATTTCCCTTGTGATGAAATATTTACAACTATAACTTTAATGTCACATGCTCTTCGAACTCGAGAAAAAGCAACAGATAACTGACCATGTCCAAAAACGGGTTCAGGTAGGAATATTCCTAGTCTATCTAGAGTTTGTCCTTGTGATTTATTAAGAGTCATCCCAAATGCTGGCATCATGGGAAACTGTCTTTGAATTAATTTAAATGGGAGGCCAGTGTCAGGCAGAGATGCCAAATTCTTTTGGCTTCAGATGTACATTGTGCTAATAGTTAGTCTTCAGACATATTCTGTCAACGATGCCACTTTCTTTCAGGTTCAGAATGTCAATAAAAACAACCAAATTCAAGATCAACAATGACAGATCAAAACACATGCTTGCTATTGGCACCAAGAGGAGCTTTATATGATTTGTTCATACACCAGTCAACAGTTTTTTTCCCAGCTTTTTTTATTTCAAGAAAAACTATTTTAAATATGATAATGTTACATGCATAAACACCAACTATACAAGAAAAATTATCTCACATGTAATAATATTACATGCAATAAACATTAATATTTCAAGAGTAAAAAGATTTTAAGTATAATAATATTGCCAAAACTGTACTAACATAGTATGATATCACAAAAGTTGTAGGAAATATTAAAAATCTGAAAATAACAGGATTACTTCTATTATAGTCTAGTATATATATATATTTTATCCCTCTGGCTCTATTTTTGTTCATCAGTTTATGTTGTTCATTATATTCCACAAATGAGTGAGATCATATGATTTTTACCTTTCTCCCACTGGCTTATTACATGTAGCATGATGCTTTTAAAGTCTATTTTGTTGGATATGAGTATTGCTACTCCAGCTTTTTTTTCTTTTTCATTTGCATAAAAATTTTTCTTCCATCCCTTCACTTTCATCCTGTGTGTGTCTTTCATTTTGAGGTAGGTCTCATAGACAACATATAGTTGGGTCATGTTTTTGTATCCATTCAGCTACCCTATGCCTTTTGATTGGAGCATTTAATCCATTTACATTTAGGGTTATTATTGAGAGGTACTTATTTATAACCATTTTAATTCTGTATGGCTAGGTTTCCTCTCTGTTTCTTCTTCTCAGCAATCCCTTACAGCAATCCCGTTAGCATTTCTTGTAATGCTGGCTTGGTGGTGATGAACTCCTTTAGCTTTTTTTTTTTTTTTTGTGTTGTTTTTTTTTTGGCGGGGGGAAGCTTTATTTGTCCGTCTATTTTGAATGATAGCCTTACTGGATATAGTAATCTTGGTCTCAGATCCTTGCTTTCCATTACCTTGAGTACTTCATGACATTCCCTTCTGGCCTGTGGAGTTTCTGATGGGAAATCAGGTGTCAGCCTTATATGAACTCCTTCGTGGGTAATAGTTTTCTTTTCCCTTGCTGCCTTTAAGATTCTCTCTTTGTCTTTAACATTTGGCATTTTAATTATGATGTGTCTGGGTGTGGGTCTGTGTGGGTTCTTCTTGATTGGAGTTGTCTGTGTCTCCTGAACTTGTGTGACTTTTTCCTTTACTAGGTTAGGGAAGTTTTCTACCATTATTTCTTCAAACACCTTTTCTATTGCTTTCTCCCTTTCACCTCTTCTGGCACAACTACTATTCTAATATTGTTAGGTTTCACATTGTCCCACAGCTCCCTTAAGCTTTCCTTCTGTTTTATAATTATTTATTTTTCTTTTTGGTTCTGTAATTGAGTGATATTTTCAACTCTGTCTTCTAATTCACTGATTCGATCCTCAGCTTTCCCTAATGTGCTGTGAATTTCTTCCAATGTGTTCTTTATTTGTGTTATGTCATTCTTTATCTCTGACTGTTCTTTTTTCATATTTACTATATCTTTTATCATACTATTGAGCATTTTTAACATCATTACTCTGAGCTCTGTTTCAGACAAATTTCTTATCTCGGCTTCATTTATCTCTTCTTCTGGAGAATTCTCTAGTTCTTTCACTTGGAGATTGTTTGTTTCCTCATTTTGTTTGTCTGTTTGGGTTTGTGACTATGTTTTAGGCAGATCCTCTATACCTCTCAATCTCTAGTGCAGGACTGGGTTAAAGGCTGTTTTTGACTAATTAGATCAGGCAAAGACTCAAAGCCTCCAGAGACCACCTCTGTCTACAGACTAATAGGATTCTGACTTGAATTGCCCCCAGGCAATCTTCCTCAGGTGTGGTGAGAGTTTTTTCAACAGGCTGGGGCAGTTGCTTCTGCCTGGAGGCTAATTGTTACTTTTAATCTCTTAAGTGTCCTCAGGGCAAGGTGTTTTCCAATAGGGTGTGTAGACTGTCTTCCACCCAGGTAAGGTGGATGTCTATGTGGGAAATATATTCTCTTCTGTGTAAGGGAATGACTCAGCCCAGGAAACTTAGGGTGTCTGGCTTCTGAGCTCTATCTCCTGAGTCCCCAGTCCTGGGTTCTGCTAACTTTCAGCTGCCACTCCCTGGCAGACACACCCCACTGCTTTTCACAGCTAGATGTTATGTGGGTATCCTCCTCAGTTTGCTGCTCTCATCTGGGGAGCACAGCTTCAGGATTAGATTGCAGAGTTCTCGGTGGCATCCCCCACCCCCACAGCTGAGCTATCTCTCCAGGAACTTGCCCTCTGTGGGTGTTCAGCCAGCCCTTTCATGCCGACCAGTCTCTATGTGATCTACACCTTCTGTCCTTGGGTATCAGGGTTCTCTCCTGTGAGTTTTCCATTGATTATTCAGGAAGCCTTTCCATATTTCAGTTGAAATTTCAGCTTGTTCCTGGGAGCATGTCTGTGCAGCATCATCCTACTCTGCTGCCATTTTTAATCTTCCAAAGTATTGCTTTTTCCACCCCCGGGTCCGGGTGAGGCCATGTGTCCCTGGATCCGGGTGAGGCCTCGCGCACCTAGGTCCGGGTGAGGCCACGCGCCCCTGGGTCTGGGAGAGGCCACGCGCCTCTGGGTCGGGGTGAGGCCTTGCGCCCCTGGACCCGGGTGAGGCCACGCGCCCCTGGGTCCAGGTGAGGCCACGCGCCCCTAGACCCAGATGAGGCTGGGTCCCTGGGCCCGGGTGAGGCCATGTGCCCCTGGGTCCAGGTGAGGCCTTGCGCCCCTGGGTACGAGTGAAGCCGGATCCTGGGTCCGGGTGAGGCCGTGTGCCCCTGGATCCGGGTGAGGCTGGGTCCCGGGCCCGGGTGAGGCCACGCGCCCCCTGGGTCTGGGTGAGGCCACGTGCCCCTGAGTCCGGGTGAAGCCGTGCCCCTGGGTCCAGCCGAGACCAAACCAGAGGGAGTCGGACCTCCGTTACCACCATTTGTCCACCATCCAGAGCTGAGGAGTCAGTGCTGACATGTACACATAAGGAACTGGTGGACATTGAAATTGGGTCTCAAAAGAACTGTTGGTCCAGAAAGAAACTCACTACAGACTGATTCATTTGCCGGTCAGCATAACTATTATTCCTCATCTCACATTCAGTTCTTATAAGTATATCTCTAGTGACACATGATCTCGCTCATCTAGGGGAAATGATGAACAACATAGACTGAGGAACAAGAACAGAACCAGAAACAAGGAGGCATCGATCGGACTATCGGGCCCCAGAGGGAGAATAGGGGAGGGTGGGGGGAGGGGGGAGAGATCAACCAAAGGACTTGTGTGCATGCATATGAGCCTATCCAATGGTTAAGTTCAACAGGGGGTTGGGGCATCCGTGGGGATGGGTGTGGGATGGGAATGGGGGGATGAGGACAAATATGTGACACCTTAATCAATAAAGAAATTTTTTTAAAAAAAGTATTGCTTTTTTATGCTCTACTCATCAAAGTATGGAAGATTTATGTCCATGTATAAGGGGCTTCTTTGCATTAGGGTCAATGGTTGGTTAGGGTATTTTTTCTTTTTAAAGAATTGTATTTCCCTTTCTGTTTGAAAATTCCAGTGCTGTCTACAAATGGTGACGGAATAGAGTCGGGTTTGGAGTCTGTTCCTGGGGCGGAGAGTCGGAGCAGCAGAGGCTCGCAGAGGGAGTGTATGTGGGCAAGCCAAGGGACAGCTAAACTCCAGGAGAAGGCGGGGGAGTGCTGGGCAGTGTTCCCCTGACCGTGCAGCACCCACAGGGGCTGGGTCCCCTCCTGGAGCTGCGGGCTCGCCGGGCGCCTCGCCATCTTGCAAGGAAAGGAGGATTTTAGTGGAAACCTGACTTTCTGCGACAACTGCAAACACTGAACTGCTGGGAGCACCAGACCACCGGTCCCCTATCAGCGCAAACATTCGGATTCAAAGAAACTCTTCACTACACCACGGAAAGGTCAGATTTCGTCTGAAATAAGCTGCGGTTTCATAACTCCCCCACCTTTCCCAAACTTTCCCCCTGTAATTTGAAAGTCTGTTTGATGCTTTACTGTCTCTGTATCTATCTTTTTGTTCACCACTTTATAATGTTCTTTACTATCCCTAAATGAGTGAGATCATGTGGTATTTTTCTTTCATTGACTGGCTTATTTCACTTAGCATAATGTTCTCCAATTCCATCCAGGTTGCTGCAAATGATGAGAATTCCTTCTTTTTTATGGCAGCATAGTATTCCATTGTGTAGATGTACCACAGTTTTCCGATCCAGTCATCTGCTGATGGGCACCTAGGCTGTTTCCAAATCTTAGCTATTGTAAATTGTGCTGCTATGAACATAGTGGTGCATATATCCTTTCTGATTGGTGTTTCTAGTTTCTTCGGATATATTCCCAGGAGTGGGATTACTGGGTCAAATGGGAGTTCCATTTTCAGTTTTTTGAGGACACTCCATACTGTTCTCCACAGTGGCTGCACCAGTCTGCATTCCCACCAGCAGTGCACGAGGGTTCCTTTTTCTCCGCATCCTCGCCAACACTTGTCGTTTGTTGATTTGTTGATGATAGCCATTCTGACAGGTGTGAGATGGTACCTCATTGTTGTTTTGATTTGCATCTCTCGGATAATAAGTGACTTTGAACATGTTTTCATGTGTCTCTTGGCCTTCCTTCTGTCTTCTTTTGAAAATATTCTGTTTAGTTCTGTTGCCCATTTTTTTATTGGATCATTTATCTTCCTCTTATTAAGTTGCATAAGCTGCCTGTAGATGTTGGAGATTAAACCTTTATCAGTGATAGCATTTGCAAATATGTTTTCCCATGCAGTGGGCTTTCTTGTTGTTTTGTTGATGGTTTCTTTTGCTGTAAAAAAGCTTTTTATTTTGATGTAGTCCCATTTGTTAATTTTCTCTTTAGCTTCCATTGCCCTAGGGGCAGTGTCAGTGAAGAAGTTCTTGTGGCATATGTCTGAGATTTTGTTGCCTGTGGATTCCTCTAGTATTTTTATGGTTTCCCGTCTTATGTTTAAGTCCTGTATCCATTTTGAGTTTATTTTTGTGTATGGTGTAAGTTGGTGATCTAGTTTCATTTTTTTGCACGTATCTGTCCAGTTTTCCCAACACCATTTATTGAAGAGACTGTCTTGACTCCATTGTATGTTCATGCCTCCTTTGTCAAATATTAATTGAGCATAGTGGTTTGGGTCGATATCTGGGTTCTCTATTCTGTTCCATTGATCAATATGTCTGTTCTTGTGCCAGTACCAGGCTGTTTTGAGAACAGTGGCTTTGTAATACAGCTTGAAATCTGGTATTGAGATCCCACCTACTTTATTCTTCTTTCTCAGGATTGCTGAGGCTAGTCGGGGTCTTTTTTTATTCCAGATGAATTTTTGGAGAGTTCTTTCTAGGTCTGTGAAATATGCTGTTGGTATTTTGATGGGGAGTGCATTGAATCTGTAGATTGCTTTGGGTAGTATGGACATTTTAATGATGTTGATTCTACCAATCCAGGAACATGGTATGTTCTTCCATCTGTTTACGTCTTCCTCTATCTCTTTTTTCAGTGTCCTGTAGTTTTCTGCGTATAGGTCTTTTACCTCCTTAGTTAAGTTTATTCCTAGGTATCTTAATTTTTTTGGTGCGATGGTAAATGGGATTGCTTTTTTAGTCTCTCTTTCTGTAAGTTCATTATTGGTGTATAGAAAAGCCATAGATTTCTTGGCATTAATTTTGTATCCCGCTACATTGCCGAATTCATTTATTAAGTCTATTAGTTTTTTGATGGAATCTTTTGGTTTTTTTATGTACAATATCATGTCATCTGCAAATAAGGACAGCTTCACTTCTTCTTTTCCAATTTGGATGCCTCTTATTTCTTCTTCTTGCCTAATTGCGATAGCTAATACTTTCAGTACTATGTCAAACAGGAGTGGTGAGAGTGGGCATCCCTGTCTTGTTCCTGTTCTTAGGGGAAATGGTTTTAGTTTTTGCCCATTGAGTATGATGTTTGCTGTGGGTTTATCATAAATAGCTTTTATTATGTTGAGGTATGAGCCTTCTATTCCCACCTTGTTGAGAGTTTTTATCAAGAAAGGGTGTTGGATTTTGTCAAATGCTTTTTCTGCATCTATTGATATGACTATGTGATTTTTATCTCTCAATTTGTTTATGTGATGTATCACGTTTATTGATTTGCGGATATTGTACCATCCTTGCATTCCTGGAATAAATCCTACTTGGTCATGGTGTATGATCTTTCTGATGTACTGCTGGAGCCGATTTGCTAGAATTTTGTTGAGGATTTTGGCATCAATATTCATGAGGGATATTGGCCTGTAATTCTCTTTCATTGAGTTGTCTTTATCTGGTTTTGGTATTAGGGTGATGCTGGCTTCATAGAAGGAGCCTGGAAGTGTTCCTTCCTCTTGAATTTTTTGGAATAGTCTAAGGAGGATAGGTTTTAGTTCTTCCTTGAAAGTTTGATAAAACTCTCCTGTGAAGCCATCTGGCCCCGGGCTTTTGTTTGCCGGAAGCTTTTTGATGACTGCTTCAATTTCTTCCATAGTTACTGGCATGTTGAGCTGTTTAGAATCTTCCTGATTGAGTTTTGGAAGGTTGTATTTTTCTAGGAATATGTCGATTTCCTCTAGGTTGTCCAGTTTGTTGGAATAGAGTTGTTCGTAGTATTTTGTAACAATCCTTTGTATTTCGTCGGGATCTGTTGTTATTTCACCTCTTTCATTTCTGATTTTGTTTATTTGGGTCCTCTCTCTTTGCTTCTTGGTGAGCCTGGCTAGAGGTCCATCAATCTTGTTTATCCTTTCAAAGAACCAGCTCTTGGTTTTGTTGATCTTTTGTATTGTTTCTTTGGTCTCTATGTCGTTTATCTCCGCTCTGATCTTTATTATTTCTTTCCTTCTGCTTACACTGGGCTTATCTTGTTGCTCTCTCTCTAACTCTTTGAGTTGTTGGATTAGGTAATTTATTACCATTGTTTCTTGTTTTTTGCAGTAGGCTTGTAGAGCTATGAACTTCCCTCTCAGGACTGCTTTCGCTGTGTCCCATAGATTTTGGATTGTTGTGTTTTCATTGTCGTTTGTTGCCATGATGTTTTTTATTTCTTCCTTGATGTCTTTGGTAACCCAGTCATGGTTTAATAGCATGCTGTTTAGTCTCCAAGTGTTTGATTTCTTTGGGTTGTTTTTATTGTAGTTGATTTCCAGTTTTATGCCACTGTGATCTGAGAAGATACTTGATATGATTTCTATCTTCTTGAATTTGGAGAGACTTTGCCTATGTCCTAACATATGGTCTATCTTTGAAAATGACCCATGTGCACTTGAGAAGAATGTATATTCTGTGGCTTTGGGGTGAAATGTTCTGAAGATGTCGATGAATTCCATCTGTTCTAGTGAGTCATTTAGGATTGATGTTTCTTTGCTGATTTTTTGTTTAGAGGATTTGTCCAATGGTGATAGTGGGGTATTGAAGTCTCCTACTATGATTGTATTACTGTCAATCTCTCCTTTGATATCTTCCAGGAGTTTTTTAATGTATCTTGGTGCTCCTGTATTGGGTGCATATATGTTTACCAGAGTTATTTCTTCTTGTTGGATTTCTCCCTTTAGTATTATGAAGTGGCCTTCATTATCTCTTGTTATGTCCTTCACTTTGAGATCTAATTTGTCAGATATAAGTATTGCAACCCCAGCTTTTTTTTTCATTTCCATTTGCCTGGAAAACCTTTTTCCATCCCTTTACTCTCAGTCTGTATGCATCCTTTTTTTTGAGGTGGGTTTCCTGTAGACAGCAGATATCTGGGTTTTGTTTTCTTATCCAGTCTGTTACCCTGTGTCTTTTGATTGGGGCATTCAATCCATTTACATTTAAAGTTATTATTGATAGGTACTTATTTGACGCCATTTTTATTCTATACCCCTGTGTACCTTCTTTGCTTCCTATTTCTTTCTTTCTTTTTTTTTTTTTTTTACAGCAGACCCTTTAGCATTTCTTTCATTGCTGGTTTGGTGGTGATAAACTCCCTTAGTCCTTTTTTGTCTGTGAAGCTCCTGATTTCACCTTCAATTTTGATTGATAGCCTTGCTGGGTACAGTATTCTTGGATTTAGACCCTTCCTTTGCATGACTTGGTATATTTCATTCCATTCCCTTCTGGCCTGATGAGTTTCTGTTGAGAAATCAGTTGCTAGTCTGATGGGGGTTCCTTTGTATGTAACTGTCTGTCTCTCTCTGGCCGCTTGTAAGATTCTTACTTTGTCGTTGGTGTTTGCCAACTTAACTATAATGTGCCTTGGCGTCGGTCTTTTGGGGTTCATTTTGCTTGGAACTCTGTGAGCTTCTTGGATTTGTGTGGGTTTTTTCTTCCCTATATCAGGGAAGTTTTCTGTTATTATTTCTTCAAACAGGTTTTCTATTCCTTGCTCAGTTTCCTTTCCTTCTGGCACCCCTATTATCCTGATGTTGTTTTGTTTTGTATTGTCCCGAAGTTCCCTTACGCTCTCCTCAATCTTTCTAATTTTTGTTTCTAGAAGCTGTTGTAATTGGGTATTTTTTTCCATCTTGTCTTCTAGCTCACTTATGCGGTCCTCTGCTTCATCTAGTCTACTCTTGATGCTTTCTATTGAGTTCTTTACAGCAGCGATGTCATTTTTCATTTCTTCTTGGTTCTTCTTCATTTCTCTTGGTTCTTACTCATATTGTCGAATTTGTCTTCCATCCTTTTCAGCCACTGTATGACCATTTCTCTGAATTCTTTCTCTGATAGGTTGTTTGCCTCTAAATCGTTTACTTCCTTTTCTGGTGATGCCTGCTTCTCTTTCCTGTGGGGGCTGTTTCTTTGTCTCCTCATGGTCTCTCTTCTCCGGATGTCTGGTTATATAGATTTCTCTCTCTGGCGTTGATTTAAAGGTATAAAATACAACACAACCAGGCACAACAGACAAGGCACTGAACAGAATTGTATTCACAATATTAATAACCTCCAATAAAGGTAACCACCAGAGAAAGACAAATTAGGGAATAGGAGTGGAAGAGGGAGAGTAAAAAGAAAGAACAACAACGAAAAAAGAAAAAAAAAAAACAAACAAACAAAGAGTGTGAATCTGAACTTGGGAAAAGAGCAGAAAGAAAGAAAAGAAAAAGAAATAACAGAAAAGAAAAGAAAAGAAAAAAAAAGTAAGAGAGACAAGAATGATACTAAGAGAGAAAAGGGGAACAAACTATATATATGGGGAGTAAACTCCACTAGAACAACCACTATTCCCAGCAAATTCCAGCAACACGAGCCTGGAGATTAATACAAACTGCAACAGCAGCTAATATCAAGTGAGGCAAGGGAAAACAAAAGTAAAAAACAAACAAAAACAAAGCAAACAAAAGAACCAACCAAACCAACAAAAAGAATAATCAAAACAATCTCATAAAAAAGCATAAAAATTCAATCTAATCAACATTCAAGCAAACAACAACAAAAGGCCCGAGAGAAAAATAATTTTTTTAAGGTAGCGTAGAGAGAGGTTTGTAGGGATTTGGAGCAGGGGGTTGGGAATTAGATATATAAGTAGGGTGAAGTTTTAGCAGGGAGTAAACTGAAAAAGTAGGGAAAATCTAAAGCCAGAAAGGGTTAAGATAAACTGGGGACCAAAAGGGGAAAGGTTAGGAGGAGAGTGATGGCATAATGTTAGCTTTGAGATAGGGTAAAGCGATTGTAAGGGAAAGATGCAAATCGAATGTAGGACACTAATCCAAAAATAAAAGAAAGAGAAAATCAAATGACATTAAAAAAAAAAAAAGTAAAATAATAGTAATAATAGTGCTGATTGAAAATAAAAATGTAATAATTAAAAAGGTGAAAATCGAGTGAGGAAAAAGAAAAAAAATTAGTTTCTTAAGTAAAAGATGCAAAAAATGAAAATAAAAAAATATGAGAATAAAAAATTTAAAAAATTTAAAAAAGAATTGAAAATTAAAAAATAGGAAGACTAAAATGTGCAGTAGCGGCTGTCATTCACTTCCTCTATTATTCTGTTTGGTACGCCTTTTTCCCAGTCTGGGCAGTATTTCAGTTCAGCTTCATTCCAGGGCTCCTCAGTGTTGGAAGCCAGTCCTGCTTTTTAAGCCAGCCGTGTCTTAATTTCTCGTATTTATTTTTTATTACACCAGAGACAATTAGCGTTTCAGCCCCTGGGTGGCAGTGTTTCTGAATTGACTTCCGGGCCTCTCTAGCTCTTTTTTTTTTTTTTCCCCCCTCTATGGCACTCACTACCAGTTTGTGGAGGTGTGCGCCTCAGAGCTTGTGGAGGTGTGCGCCTCAGAGCTGCCTCTCTGATGGTCACACGCAGCTCTGGTCCCCAGGTTCCGAAAAAACACCTTCCCCCTGCAGTCTTTCAGGGTTTCCACCTGGGTTTTTCTATGTGTTGGGCTTAGCAATCAGAGTCGGAAAGAGCCCAGGTGTGCGGACCGTGGGTCTGTGCGCCAGACCAAGGAGCCTGCACTCCTTTGAAAACTCCTAGTCTGACCCTCCTCGTCAGATTAAAATGAGTTGCTTTCAAGAGGTCACTTCTGTTAGCAGCTCAGAAGACCCCCCTCCTCATTCACGGATCACGGCAGTTCCAACTGCCGCCGACTTTTCTAGGCATAGACCTCCCGGCTCCTGCAGGTCCTGCGGCTGCCGCGCTTCCCTCACCCAGCGCCTCCCTCACCCACCGCGGGGATCAGAAAGCGCAGCTTATTTCAGACGAAATCTGACCTTTCCGTGGTGCAGTGAAGAGTTTCTTTGAATCTGAATGTTTGCGCTGATACGGGACCGGTGGTCTGGTGCTCCCAGCAGCTCAGTGTTTGCAGTTGTCGCAGAAAGTCAGGTTTCCACTAAAATCCTCCTTTCCTTGCAAGATGGCGAGGCGCCCGGCGAGCCCGCAGCTCCAGGAGGGGACCCAGCCCCTGTGGGTGCTGCGCGGTCAGAGGAACACTGCCCAGCACTCCCCCGCCTTCTCCTGGAGTCTAGCTGTCCCTTGGCTTGCCCACATACACTCCCTCTGCGAGCCTCTGCTGCTCCGACTCTCCGCCCCAGGAACAGACTCCAAACCCGACTCTATTCCGTCGCCATTTTCCGGTTCCCACTTAGGTTTTTCCAACCTTGATCAGAATGTAAATTCCAGTTTATTTCCTGAACAACATGGATTTCTTTAGATTAATGTATTCTCAAATGACATACATCATTGTAAGGAAGTTGTTCTTATTTTATAGATAGAATAGTCATAAGTTGTATTACTCACTGGGAAAAACTTTGCTTGGTTACTCACACTATTTATATAATTTCATTCCAGAAAAATCTGACACCTCAATTTTAACTTTTATGTTTCTCATTCTTTATTCATAAGTACTCTAACTGCACTTCCTGATACTGTTGACTTTATCATTGTTCCTTATAAGTCTCGGCCTATTGATGGTAATGCTATAGGCTGAAAATGCCTGGGCACTCGCCTTGGGCCCTGCTACTTGTTCCTCAGACCACAGTCAATGTTGTGGCTGGACGGGTTCTCGTGGTCCTTATTATAATTGCAACAATCATGACGGATCTATGAAATTGCAAGGTTTATTACTCACAGGACCTGGAGGATACACAGCATCCTAAGGGCCACATCAGAAGGTCTCAGAATGGGGGAAGTGTGGAAGAAGGGAGAGAGAAAATAGGTTGAGTTGGGAGGGGAGACTTGGGTGCTTCTCTAGTAGCCTTGTCATAAAACTGGCAATAGGATTATTTGAGATAGATGTCGTTGAAACAGATGTCTCATACACTAGTATCATTTACACTAGTATAATGCTACTAAGATTTATAACTAATCTCATAGTTTTATTATCTTATTCAATTCAGTGTCTAGAATACCTAGAATAATACCTGGGAACATTGATTATGAAGTATATATGTCCCAGTGGCTTCTATATGGATATGAGGCAGGAGAGAAAGAAACCAAAACCCCCACATCTGGGCATGATCAAAGAGAAAACAGTTTATGGCAGGAGACCCCCTGCAGTGGTTAGAGGTCACAACAACAAGGACTGACTAGAACCAGATCATTCCAAGATGGAAGAAAATTGACCAAAGACCGACCCCAAAGCTCATTAAACCATCATTACAATGAAAAGTGACACCACAAATAGAAAGGTGGCCAAGGGGGACAAACTCCATGACACTTCCACAACAACCCTGTTAGGAACAAGGCCCCCTCCCACCCAAAAGGCAGAATCAGAATTTGTTGCCACAGCTCTTAGAGACAGACCCGCTGCCCCCTTCCACCTTGAACACACATAAAATCCCAGGAACTAACTGACCACCGGTGCAACTCACTCTCGAGTTGGTCCTCTCATATGGGTACTTTTCTTCTACAGTGGTACCCACGCCCAGGCCTCTTTCTTTGTCTCTACCTGAATAAAACTTGCTTTATTCTCACTTGGATTCATCCTTGAAGTCTTTCCTGGATGAGTCAAGGATCTGGAGGTCACCTGACACTCAAAAGTTCCAGATTGTGCTGGGGGGCAGGACCAAGCCCCAGCACAGAAGCGGTCCAGTAACACATACATTCATGAGAGGTACAGAGACAAAGGGGAAATGAGGCACATGTGACATTCTGAGCTAAAGAGAGGTATTGGAGATACTGCCCTTTCCTCATTGTGTACTCTTGGCTCCTTCTTCCTAAATTAATGACCTTATGTGCATGGGTTTATTTCTGGGCTCTCTGTTTTCTGTTTCTTTGATCTGTGAGTCTGTTATTATGCCAGTACTGTGCTACTTTAATTACTGTAGCTTTGTATGTAGTTTGAAACCTGTGAGCATGATGGTTCTAGCTTAGTTTTGCTTTCTCAAGATTGCTTTGGCCCTAACCGGTTTGGCTCAGTGGATAGAGCGTCGGCCTTCGGACTCAAGGGTCCCAGGTTCTATTCCGATCAAGGGCGTGTACCTTGGTTGTGGGCACATCCCCAGTAGGGGGTGTACAGGAGGCAGCTGATTGATGTTTCTCTCTCATCAATGTTTCTAACTCTCTTCCTCTCCCTTCCTCTCTGTAAAAAAATCCATAAAACATATTTTTAAAAAAAAGATTGCTTTGGCACTTCAGGATCTTTTGTAGCTCCTACAAATTTAAGAACTGTTTGCTCTATTTCTGTGAAAAATGACATTGGAATTTTGATAGAGATTGCACTGAATCTATAGATTGCTTTGGGTATTTTTTAATTCAATCAAGTAAATTTGAAGATCTAATTGGCTTTATTAAGTGATTCGTGAATCAGACAGCATCCCATCTAACAACTAAGAGAAATTTCTGGAGGGTTGTACAAAAGTAGAAGGTTTTTACAGAAAAAAAGAGTAGCATAAGGGAGCTATTAATAACTGAAAAGAAAGGATGGGGGCGGGGGGCTTTGACATCTTTTCTTTGGGAGATGAGAACAAGAGGGTTTTATCATGCAGATTCCTTCTTCTTTCTACAGGGGTGGAGAGGGCCCATGTGACAGACTACCTCACTGGTGCTTCACCAAAAGATTCCAACCTGGTTGATTAAAATAGCATTTCTTGGAGGTGGAGACACTTCCATTAGATCCAGTATTAAATCCGGGTTTGGCATCCTGGACTTTTAGCATGAGTGATGCCATTTTGAGCCTGTGGTAGGGCATAACAATATTAATTTTTCCAATTAGTGAGCAGAGTATACCTTTCCATTTTTTGTGTCTTTTTTCATATTTTTAAACATATTTTTATTGATTTCAGAGAGGGAGAGGGAGATAGAAACATAAATGATGAGAGAGAATCATCAATTTGCTGCCTCCTGCACAGCCTCTACTGGGGATCAAGCCCACAACCCAGCATGTGCCCTTGCCGGAATCAAACCCGGGACCTTTTAGTTCACAGGCTGATGCTCTCTCCACTAAGCCAAACCAGCTAGGGCTTTTTTCCATATTTTGTATTGATTTCAGAGAGGAAGGAAGAGGGAAAGAGATAGAAACATCAATGAATGATGAGAGAGAATCACTTATTGGCTGCCTCCTGCACTCCCCATTACTGGGGATGGAGTCCGAAACCCAGGCATGTGCCCTTGACCAGAATTGGACTCAGGCCCCTTCAGTCAGCAGTCCAACACTCTATCCACTGAGCCAAACTGGCTAGGACTTTTTTTTTAATTTAATTTTTATTTTTTTAAATATATTTTATTTATTTTTTACAGAGAGGAAGGGGAGAGGGATAGAGAGTTAGAAACATCGATGAGAGAGAAACATCGATCAGCTGCCTCCTGCACACCCCCCACTAGGGATGTGCCCACAACCAAGGTACATGCCCTTGACCGGAATCGAACCTGGGACCTTTCAGTCCGCAGGCTGACGCTCTATCCACTGAGCCAAACCAGTTTCGGTGGCTAGGACTTTTTTTGTGTCTTCTTCAATAATATCCAGCAATATGTTATAGATCTCAATGTACAGGTCTTTAATTTCCTAGGTTATGTTACTCCTAATATTTTATTCTTTTTAATGCAGTTGTAAATGGGATTATTTTCTTAATTTCTCTCTCTGACAGTTTGTTATGAGACACCACAGATGTCTGCAAATTGATTTTGTATCCCACAATGTTGCTGAATTCATTTATTGATTCTAACAAAATGTTTTTATTTTTTAAAAAAAACTTATTGGAGTGAATGAATGAAATAAACTGAATGTATTTAAAATGCAAACTTTTCTGAATTAAAGGAGTCATACAGAAATTAAGAGTACATGTAATCACCCTGATCCTCTGCTTCCTTATTTCTGGTGGTGATGTGAGGTGATAAACCTAATTCAGTCAATTTTGTTAATAAATAAAATATTTAGAAATATTTGGTGAGTCTAAGAACCCTTTCACAAGTATTGCATCTATGTATCCATACATCTGTGTATACTTTATATGATTTTCTTTCTAAATAAACACATAGACATATATGTCCAACACAGACTCATTAATATTTTCACCATTAATGTTGAAAAAGAACTTGAAAACATTGGAGAGAATAGAAGTTAAAAAAACAAATCATTAAACTCACATGAAACTAAAAGAAAGTAAAAATTAAGACAGGAAGATTTAAAGTAGAATTGTTGAGGAAGATGGCGGCAGAGCTGGTGGAAGTTGCTCTCTCCTCCTCCCTGCCCTGAACTGGAATCACAACTAAATTATACAACAATCAACCTGAATAACCAACTGAAAATAGCTGAGCAGAAGTCTTACAACCAAATATTTGCAGAAGAAGCCACATCGGGACCAGTGCCATCTTTCCTGGGGCAAACACTCCCCTCCAATCTGCATCAGCCTAGGGGACTGCACAAGCCCCATGCTCCCAGACCCCCTGCAATCCTATCTGAGCTCACAGCCCACAAAGGAGTGTGCTGTCTGAGCCTGTACTAGGAATGGGGAGGCGGTGACCTTATTTCTAGAAACTCAGATCAATGCAAAAGATAATTACTTGAACTTGCATAGTAACCTTAACTTGTTTACTGTGCTTTCTCCCATATCTAACTCCTCTCCAGCAATACCTTTTTCTGTCCTCAACTAATGATGGTGGTTAAGGTGGTATTTTCAGAAGTTACTTAGTTTTCCTAGTTCTCTCCCACATATATAGGAGGTATACATGTTATTAAACTTGTGTTTGTTTTTGTCCTGTCAATCTGTCTTTTATTACAAATACTAGTGGCCCAGTGCACAAGATTCGCGCCCTTTGGGGAGGTGGGGGGTGGAAGGGCGGTGGCTCCCTCAGCCCGGCCTGGGCCCTCTCACAGTCCTGGAGCCCTCCGGGGGATGTGTCCCAGTCCCACATCCTTAGCACTGCCATGGAGGCAGTAGAGGCTCCAGCAACCACTGCTGTGCTAGCCAGCCTTGAGCCTGGCTTTTGGCTGAGCAGAGATCCCCCTGTGGGAGCACACTGACCACCAGGGGGCAACTCCTTCATTGAGCGTCTGCCCCCTGGTGGTCAGTGCACGTCATAGTGACGAGTCATTCTGCTGTTCCTTCGATTTGCATATTACCCTTTCATTATATAGGACCTGTAAGCCAAGAACCCAGAAGAGTTTAGGTTAAATTATTTCTCCACCCCTACAGAACAACAGGCTATACCATATAGCCTAGGGGAGTAGAAGGCTATACCATCTAGGTTTGCGTAAGTGCATTTTCTGATTCGTAATCAATGACAAAATCACCTATGGATGCTTTTCTCAGAACATATCCCTGTTTGTAAAGCAATGCATGACTGTACATCTTTCATTCAAAGTCTTAAACAAACAGAATTTTTGGTGAAGATGGCCTACAACTACTTGCCCCTTACTCTACAACAGGACCAAAACTTGCTACTCAAAGAGTGGTCCTCAGACCAGGACCTCAAAACCAGCATTTTCCTGGAACTTATGAGAAATGCAGATGCCCTGGCCCCACCAGCACCTGCTGAATCAGCATCTGTACTTGAATTAGAATTGTGGGTGATTCATATTGATAAAGACTAACTGGAACTTAAGCAAACATAACCAGTCAGGAGGGTGTATGGGAGGAGCTAGCAATAATTGAATTTCTCGCACTATCTGTAATCGTGAGAGGCCTACAGGAAGAATCCTAGGTTGATAAAAAAAAAAAAACCCTGGTTCTAACTTCCCCTTCCCTCTTCCTTTCCCTCCATAAGTATCCCTTCATCTTGGCACACAGGCCAGAGTGTGCATGTGGCTGGTCATGAGTTGCAATACTTTCTTTTTTCCTGAATAAATCCTCTTGGTGATGAAACACCTAGTCAATAATATTTTTTAGTCAATAATATGCACTCTGAAGTTGGAGAAGGGCTCATCTAGACTAGGAATTTTTACCTTCTAAATGTGACATAAATATGTGTGTTGGGTATTGCAAATATTTACCAGCCTACCTTCAGATATTCCCTCATTGGGAACCACTGCACAGTTTGAGAACTGAAAGCATCATGACAGATTCTAATCAATACCTTACTCTGATTATAATGTTGGGTTGGTCACTAAACTTCTTCAAGCCCCACTTCTGCAATGGAGAATGAAGGTCATAATTTTACCACTTCAGAGAAAGAACTTTTATAAAATTTAAATCAAACAATGCATATAAGATACTAAACTCAGATTGGATAGCATTAAATTATATAATTATGTCTCATAATTAACAAAGGTCTTCTAATGTGGGACTAAATAGCAGCTCTTATCTTCTGATATAAGTATGAAATTTATCATTGATTTGGAAAATGTCTCATGAAGCCAAGGAGGGTGGTGCCCAAGCTTTACATCAAAGTCACACAGTCCTTTCCCTTGTTGAAGAGAGAAATAGCAATTTCCTGGAGGTGTCATGGGTTGTGCCCAATGACAATCAGTGCTTTCAAAATCCAAGGTTCCTAGTCAAGCCAGTCTCCACAGTCTTGGACTTCAGAGAAAATTTAATTCAAAGTTGGGTAAGGTGCTGGGAGATGAGACCACAAGAGGGTCATGGAGAAGGAGTAACAAAAATAGGATTCACCTAACTTCTAAACTGGTCCTTTGGGATCAGAGAATCGGCAGGACATTTTTCCATTCTGTTCAGACCAGCGTGTCCCACAGGGAAACTGGGTGCTCAGAGGTGGGAGCAACAATGCCAACAGCATCTAACCAGCAGTTAAAGGAGGGGTAATATCTCCTCTGCAGCAGACTCCCAACATGTGCAAGGTTAGACTGGAACAGAACATATTTGTTTCTTTTGGAGTCTCAAGTCTGACTCTGAGACTAATGCCTGACTCCTTCCTGCTCTTTTGTCTGAGAACAGAGCTTCAGTCTCCCACATTAACCATCCAGGGAGCAATTCAGACTTCTACAAGGAGCCCTTCCTTTCAGAGACCCAGCCAGGTGAGTCTGAGAGTGCAGCAGATGCTGTGGGAAGATTCAAGGAATGCATCCCAGAATCTCTCCCTGAGGTAACCTGAGAGCCTAACCAGGCCAGCTCAGAGCTGAGAGACTGCCATAAATGTTTGCTAGGTAGGAGAATATACAGTTAATACATTTAGTATGCTAAATTAGTTTTCTCCTAAAGTCATTGCTGTTTGGCATAGAATTCCTTTATATATGTATAGATGGATTTAGGAGAATTTATGAAAATGTATTAATTTTGTGTGGTCAATTCTATCAGTCTGTCATATTGTGCCTTCATTTTTAAACATAAATAGTTGTACATTTTTCACCTTAGCAAAAACATTCTTTTGCATTCAATTAATGATCTGTTCTATTCATTTTCTAAGCATAATCTATTTATGTTTACATAGGTAGAAATTATAACTGTAGATAGTGCTTTCTTCACTGCCTTTTAAAATTATATTTTTGTATTTTTTTTCCACATCCTTGCCCATATATCTGGAATTGGAGACCCATACTGATATAAATAAAGTTTTGTGGGAGAGAGTTTCTGCTTTTTTTTTGAAATTAGTTTTATAATTTTATTAATGCCAATATTTGAATACAAAATAATTAACTATGTTTATTTTCCCTGCCATTTTTATATTATGAAAATTCCATGACTTAACTTTTTTTCCATATAAAAGCACACATTTATAAAACTACATAAATGAACAAAGTCAGTGAGCTCCCATGCTCATTTGACCTCACATCATACAAAGAAGGCCCAGTACAATGAAATAAGTGTGCTATGATATCACAATCTCAGGGGTAAATATATGAAGAAAGGGGATCAATTAAGCAGGATTTTATGAAAAATGACCGGGGATAATTTGTAGGTTGACAAGGAACAGAACCAGGACTAGTGCCCACCCATCAGTTGTGTCACAAAAGAGATGAAAACTCAAAGCCAAAAATAGCAAAGGAAAGATGCTATTGAGCCATATAAACACCAGAATGTATGACACATGGAATAGGTGCAGGAATAACAATTAGATCAGAGGCTGCAGGGACCACACACCAACTGGCCAGTGCAGCAGGGAAGGTCCAATTGGTGTGTGGTTCCTTGAGTCCAAGGTAACTTCAGCACCCACGCTGGCTCCCTCTTCTCTCTACACTGGCTCTCTGCTGTGCTCGTCACTAGTATTACTTTCCCTTTTAAGCAGTTCTTGAATTTCTTGTGTTGAATTCCAGATCTGTTTTACTGTGTCTCAAAATAAGACATGCCTTTTACATTGTTATCCAGCATTTTTGTGTGCACGCACACACACACACACACACACACACACACACACACACACACACAAATGAACAAAGGGAACCATGAATGATTATATAAATACCCTCACTGTGTGTGACACACTCTAATACAGGCATCCTCAAACTATGGCTCGTGGGCCACATGCGGACCGCCGAGGACATTTATCCGGCCCGCCGGGTATTTTTGCCATTTTGTTTTTTTACTTCAAAATAAGATATGTGCAGTGTGCATAGGAATTTGTTCATAGTTGTTGTTTTTTTAAACTATAGTCCGGCCCTCCAATGGTCTGAGGGACAGTGAACTGGCCACCTGTTTAAAAAGTTTGAGGACTCCTGCTCTACTACTTTCTTTTGTGCCTCCTTGATTCCATTCTATTTCATTCTTACAACTGTAATCTGGCACCCAAATGGGTCCTGATCTCAGAATATGGAGAACACTCCTCAAGCTTGTCCTCCACACCTAGCTTCATAGAATCCTGTCATAGAATACATGTTTATCAGTCACACTAAACTAAATCTGAAGGGGGGAATGAGTTTGTATAACATGCTATATGCCTCAGGTACTCACAGTCTAGCAAGGAACAAAGACATGGAATTAAATAAAAATCTCACCATGGGTGCCCTAACACTTAGATTAAGAGCATGAGAAAGGGACATTTTCCTGTGCTAATGTTAGAAAAAGAAAAGGTTAGTGAAGGAGCGGATCCAGTCTCACTGAAAGAGGAGTTAGAGTTTGGGGGAGAAATTTAAATCAGAGAATTCAATGATCAGCTTTAAAGTTCTCTCTGAGTCAATGTGAATATTTGATTAAATGGGTGCCCGCCTGAAAGATGGGAGAGATGACAGGGAACTGAAATATGTCTGTGGAATTGGAGCCAAGAAGTTGGGAAGCAATAAATACATTTCAGAGGTAGAAGAAAATAATCAGCCTCATCCCATCATTGTGGTAACCATTCATTTACCAACAAGAAGGAAGTACACCAAGCTCTCTACATACAGAATATTGATTATCTGTCCACCATCATAGGCTGATGGATACTACAGTCCTCATCACCAGGTGAGGATATTAACAGTTATTAAGCTGTAGCCCTAACCAGTTTGGCTCTGTGGTTAGAGCATGGACCCGGAACTGAAGGGTCAAGGACACAATTCTAGGGTGTGGGCTCGATCCCCAGTAAGGGGTGTGCAGAAGGCAGCCGAACAATGATCCTCTCTCATCATTGATGTTTCTATCTCTCCTTCTTCCTTCTCACTTAAATCAATAAAAAATATATTTTAGAAAAAGACAAAGAGAGAATCTTAAAAGCAGAAGAGAAAAGCAGTTAGTTACCTACAGGGGAGCACCCATATGACTCTCAGCTGATTTCTCAACAGAAACCATGCAGGCCAAAAGGGAGTGGTAAGAAATATTCAGTGATGAATATCAAGGACCTACAACCAATATTACTCTACCCAGCCAAGCCACCATTTAGAATTGAAGGTCAGATAAAGAGCTTCACATACAACAAAAAGCTAAAGAAGTTCATCACCACCAAAACAGTATTACAGGAAATGTTGAAGGGTATTCTTTAAGAAGAAAAAGAGGAGTAAGAAAAAGAAAAATGAGGAGGAGGGGGATAAAGGAGGAGACAGAGGAGCGGAGGAAAAAAAGGAAAAGAAGAAAAAGATAGAAAATATGAAGAATAAAATGGCAATAAAAACATATCTATCAATACTTGAAACTAAAAATCAAAGTAAATGAACAAGGAGTCTAATGAACAAATTAAACTGATGAATAAAATAGAACCAGAGGAATAGGAAAATGGAACAGACTGATGAATCTCAGAGGGAAGGGGACGAATAGGGAAGAGATTAACCAAAGAACTTATACGCATATATGCATTACCTATGGACACAGACAATAAGATGGTTAAGGCCTGCGGAGAGATGGGAACTGAGTGAAAGGGGTAATGGGGTTGAAAAAGGAGGACATCTATAATACTCTCAATAATAAAGATTTTAAAACAAACATATGAACCAAAAACAATCTGTGTAGTCCATGGCCACCTTGGGGAAAAGGTCTGAGGAGGACAGAAATTCCTAATCAGAGATGTCATGGGTTGGGGGTGCATCTTAAAGGGGGTGATATGTTCAAAAAATAGATATTGATTACTTTACTGCAAAGTATAATTGTAGCATTTCAATTATGTTAATAATAGCCAATTGTTTAAAAAAAATGATCCTGCTATTTTTTCTTTCCTACAAGTCACCTACACCACATGAGACGAGGCAATGATACCCCAATTTCAGAATTTATTCTTCTGGGATTTTCAGAGGAACCAGCACTGCAGCCCCTCATATTTGGGCTTTTCCTCTCCATGTACCTGATCACTGTGTTGGGAAACCTGCTCATCGTCCTGGCCGTCACCTCAGACTCCCACCTCCACACACCCATGTACTTCTTCCTCTCCAACCTGTCCTTGGTAGACATCTGTTTCACCTCCACCACCGTCCCAAAGATGCTGGTGAACATCCTGACACAGAGCAGAGTCATAACTTATGCAGGCTGCATCACACAGATATATTTTTTCTTACTCTTTGCAGGACTGGATGACTTCCTTCTGGCCGTGATGGCCTATGACAGGTATGTGGCTATCTGCCACCCCCTGCACTATATGGTCATCATGAACTCCCGGCTAAGTGGACTGCTAGTTCTGATGTCCTGGATCGTGGGTGCCCTGAATTCCTTGTTACAAAGTTTAATAGTGTTGCGATTGTCCTTCTCTATGGACTTGGAAATTCCCCACTTTTTTTGTGAACTCAAACTTGTCATCCAACTTGCCTGTTCTGAGAACTTTCTTAATAACATGGTGATGTATTTTGTAGTTGTGCTACTGGGTGGTGGTCCCCTCACTGGTATCTTTTACTCTTACTCTAAGATAGTGTCCTCCATACAAGGAATCCCATCAGCTCAGGGGAAGTATAAAGCATTTTCTACCTGTGCATCTCACCTCTCAGCTGTCTCTTTATTTTATGGTACATTCCTAGGAGTGTATCTCAGCTCTGCTGCTACCCACAGCTCACCAAGTGCAGCAGCCTCAGTGATGTATGCCGTGGTCACACCCATGCTGAACCCCTTCATCTACAGTCTCAGGAACAAAGACATAAAGAGGGCCCTGAGAAGAATCTATGGGATGGCAGGTACAAAGGGGACAATCATCCTGAGGTAGAAAAGTGCTCCAAGACTCAAAACCAGAAATTGAGATTCTTTCATCAGATGGTAGTTTTCAGACTTGGTCCTTGTGTTCTGTCCTTGAATTTCCTTTGTTTGTTTCAACTCTCCTATACAATTTAAGTAACCATTTTAGTAAGCTTTCTGCTCTGTCTGTTATATGGACAGTAATTCCCTTTGTCTCTTTTTGACCTTCACAACGTTTTTTTTTTCCAACCTTGATCAGAAATATTTGTAAGGTTTCATTTCCTTCACTAGCAACATTGATGTCTTAACAATAATTTCTTCTCAAATGGCATGTATCATTGTAAGTAATTTATTCTTGTGTTCACCATGTGTCCCTCATTCTTTATACATCAATATCTTAACTGATCGTCCTGATACTGTAGACTTTATGACTGTTCCCTAGAAGTCTCAGTCTATTGACAGTGATGGAATAGGATAGGAATGCCTGGGCACTGGCCTGGGTCCTACAGACCAGAGTCAATGTTGTGACCAGATGGATCCTTATGGTCCTTATTATGATTGCAACTACCATCATAGAGCTATGAAAATGTAAGTTTTATTACTCACAGGTCCAGCATGCTCAAATGCCACACAAGAAGAGGTGTGTGTGAGTGTGTGTGTGTGTGTGTGTGTGTGTGTGTGTGTGTGAAAGAGAGAGACAGACAGGCAGACAAAGAGATAGGAAATGGACTTTGACTAAAGGGCTCTGCCTGTATTGGAGACCAAGACAGGATAGCTAGGGTTTTGTGGGTTTACTTTTTCTTTAAAACATAAGAGTTGGAATTAGAGCAGGGGAAGGAAATGTGGGTTCACCTACAAGGTCAGTTATCAAGGTTTCTACAAGAGGAATTTTGCAATATGTTAATCTTGTGTAGAAATCACAAAAATTCTGTGTTTAATTCCAAATAAACTTTGCTCTCTAGATATATCCATTGTTTAATGTGAACTTTCTTCCTTTGCTTATATTGAAATTGCTTCTAATCTATATATATATATATATACAAAGAGGTAATATGCTAATTGGTCCTAAGGATGTCCCAGTCACAACCAGTCAACAAGGTGGGCGGGGCTGTGGGGCCTCGGGGGCGGGACTCCGGGTCGTGCGATTTTGTCCCGCCCAGGCAGACTCCCCCGTGGCCCCACAGACAAATCCCAAAGCAAAACTGGGGTTTACTAAACTTTACTGGAGCTGCTCCTCACATGCCCACACCCTGCCCCAGGACCACGCTGCCTGGTGCAGGACACCCCAGCAGCCTCCTGACAGGCGGGTGGGTGGCCTGGGAGAGCCCAGTGAGGCGGGGGCCTCAGGGAGCCATGGAGGGGCAGGGTGGCCGGAGCCAAGTCTCCGGGGGTCTAAGGAGAGTGCCTGACAGGAGCCGGGACCGCAAAGAAGGAAGAAGAAGTGGCCACGGGGAGCTCTTCCAATCCCCCTGCACGGACACCATACCTCAGCCCCCGCAGCCCTAGGGGGACGGGGAGGCTGACAGGACCAGGAGAAGACCCAGCCTTGGGGGTAGCTGCAGCCCACACCTCCAACTCCCTATCTCTTCCCCCAGCCACCCCTGCCAGGGGTGCCCACAATAATAGCATGCCAACGACGACCCGTCAGTGCCCTGAGGCACCCGGGTCCTGTGGCCTGCCACTGCTGAGCCTGCTCCACTGGGGCCAGGCACGCCTCTCCTCCCTACAACTCCAGACCCGGGTGAAGGCAGGCCTGAGCAGTCCCCCAGGGTCAGACCCACACCCCCAACAGCAGCAGCACTGTCTCTGCAGCAGAAGTGCACTGAACCTCGCTGGGGGCCATGGCTAAACCTGCCCTCCTAGCCTACCTGGCCCCACCCTGACCCAGCCCCAGCCCCACTCCAGGAGATCTGAGGCCTGCCCTGAACACTTACAGCTGTGAAATGGCCACATTTAAAGAATGGCGCCAAGCAGGGAGGTTTGACAGTTACTACCCCATCGGCCTCACCACCCCCCTAGCACCCCCTAGCACCCCTCCCTGCCAGCGCCTCCAGGGTCAACTAAGGCTTCAAGGCTGCTTGCCAGAACCTGCCCCTCCAAGGCCTGCCAAACCCTCTGCAAAGCTTCAAAACCTACAGTCCCAGGAAACAATCATGCTCTCCTCCCCCAATCAGCACCTACTACCTGCGAGGGTACCCGTGGGCAGTTGGGGGCAAGCAGGCCAGCAGTGGGGGGCAATTGGGGGAAAGCAGGCTGGCAGGGGGGGGTGGGGGCAGTTGGGAGCAAGCAGGCCAGTAGTGGAGGGCAGTTGGGGTGATCAGGCCAGCAGTGGGAGGCAGTTGGGGAAGATCAGGCCCGGGGGGGGGGGGTGCTAGTTGGGGGCGAGCAGGCCAGCAGGGGTAGGGCAGTTGGGGGCAAGCAGGCCTGCAGGCAGAGTGGTTAGGGGCAATCAGGCAGGCAGGCAGATGAGCAGTTAGGAGCCAGTGGTCCCGGTTTGCGAGAGGGATGTCTGACTGCTGATTTAGGCCTGATCCCTGTGGGGTCCCAGATTGGAGAGGGTGCAGGCTGAGGGACAGCGCCCCCCCACCATGTACGAATTTCATGCAGTAGGCCACTAGTCTATATATATAAATGCCTAAGCAACCGAATGACCGAACGACCAAATGACCAGTTGCTATGATGTGCACTGACCACCGGGGGCAGACACTCAACACAGGAGCTGGCCCCTGGTGATCAGTTCACTCCCATTGCCAACCTCCTGCAGCTGGCTAACCTCCCATGGTCCCTCCCCCTGGTCAGCTAGCCAACCTCCCGCGGTCCCTGCCCCCCGGCTGGCCAAACACCTGCGATCCCTCCCCTTGGAAGGCCATCCTATATGGTCCCTCTCCCCAGCCAGCCAACCTCCCAAGGTCTGTCCCCCTCCCACCCCCGCTGGCTGGCCAACCTCCTGCAGTCCCACCCCTGGACAGCCGATCACCCCTGATCGACCCCAATCACCAGCCAGGCTGAGGTACCCCACCCATGCAAGCATTCATGCACCAGGCTTCTAGTTAAAAATAAAATTGGGTATATTTCAAGTTCCAAATCAAATAAAATTAAAGGGCAACTTTGTGGGTGGCGGCAGCATAGTGCTTATGTAGCAGCAGTGTCATACATCTGACAATATGATTATCTGAGATTGATGTCTTTGAAAAAAAGCTCAGTCAGGTACTTGTGAAACAAACATGCTACTGTATTTCACACATAATTTTCATGTTTCATTGTCTTATTTAGATGAGGGTCAAAATGAGGGTCCAATTATAATAAGGACCACAAGGGTCCATCTGGTCACAATATTGACTCTGGTCTCAGGAAAGAGTAGTAGGAACCAGGCAAGTGCCCAGGCATTCCTCTTATTGCATCGTTATTAATAGACTGAGATTTAGAGGAAACAATCATAACTACCTTAGTTACTGGCAAAACTTGATTATAAAATATGTGTCTCCCAGTGGAATATACTTGGAAACGTACATGAGATGTTCAGAGACAGAAAGAAACAGTGAGGTAGCATTTATATGACATTTTGAGCTAAAGATGAGATAAAGCACCTGGAGCTACAGAAGGGAGGAAGGACATTGTAAGATGATAAGAAGAAAAGATGTTCAGTAATTAGAAATTTGCCCTGCCCTAAGTATCTATACTAATAAAAGGGTAATATGCTAATTAGAGTGGTTGTCTTCCGGACATCTTTCCAGACAAAGCCGCAGTGGCTACAAAGGCCAAGGCTCAGGCAGCCATAACCAGCTGCAGTGGCAGCAGCATTGGGGTTATGGGGGTGGTCAGACTGGGGGAGGCCAGACTGGGGGCCAAGGCACAGGCAGTTTGGGGTGATCAGGCTGATAGGGGAGGGCAAGGTAGGGGCAATCAGGCTGGCAGGAGATCAAGGTAAGGGCGAGCAGGCAGGCAGGCAGTGGGGTTAGGGACAATCAGGCAGGCAGGCAGGTGAGTGGTTAGGAGCCAGCGGTTCTGGATTGTGAGAGGGATGTCCGACTGCTGGAAGTTGGACATCCCCTGAGGGGTCCCAGATTGAAGAGGGTGCAGATTGGGCTGAGGGGCACACACCTCCCACCCCCGCTCCCCCCAGTGCACGAATTTCGTGCACCGGGCCTCTAGTCTTACTAATAAAAGCCTAGGTGGCCCTCACACCATCACACCGTGATGCCCTCACACCATCACAAACCATCACCAGGATGTGGGTCCTAGCAGCTCCTCCGCACGGCCAGGAAGAGGTGGGGCCAGGTGACTCCGTGTGGCCCAGAGGTGGTGCATCAGCACGACACTCCGGGACTTGGGGCCATCGCACAGGGTGAGTAGGGTCACAGGACTCGCACTATTTGGCACACCGGGTCACTAGTCCTATATAATAAAAGGCTAATATGCAAATTGACCGAACGATGGAACGACCTGTCATTATGATGCACACTGACTAACAGGGAGCAGACGCTCAACACAGGAGTGGCTCCCTGGTGGTCAGTGCGCTCCCACAGGCTAAGTACTGGTCATCCAGAAGCCGGGCTCGCAGCTGGCAAACACAGCAGATGTGGCAGGAGCCTCTCCCACCTCCATGACAGCGCTAAGGAAGTTGGACAACCCTCAAGGACTCCCCGGCTGCGAGAGGGCACAGGCCAGAGTATTGACCAAGTGCATGAATATTGACCCCCAGGCCTCTAGTAGGTCAAGAAATGTTATCTCTGATGATAATTCTTATTATTGGCAAGACTCAAAGTTTAAAATTTTTAAGGGAGAGATAAAAGTTCCTATCTGGCAACTAAAGGGGAGTTCAGAGGGAATGTACAAAAAAAGAAGTTTTTTATAGGAAAGAGGGAGGGACAAAGGAGCTATGAAAAACAGGGGGATAAAGGATTATTTGGAGACTCTGCAGGTCCTCCAAGGGGCTGCCAAACCCAGCAGTCTTAGATGGCGGAGCCCCACACACAAAGCGAACACTTCTGGGCAGCCGGTACGAGCACGGAGACCACGCCACCTTGAGAAACAGAGCTCCTTGAGACTAGGATCCTGGCCTCAGACACAAATCAGGACCCTGCAGCCACTGGGGACAGAGAACTGCGACCACAGCTTCAGACCAACAGACAACAAGAATCCAAACATCCCGGCCGCAGATTTCTGTGAGTCAAAGGACCTATCCCCCTCCCTGCAGGCTCCTGGATAGCGCCATAGTAACTGATAGTCCCGCCCCTCGCCCAAGCTGCAACGCCCCTATGGGGAATTTGAGGGCGCGCACGGACGCAGCTTCCCTCCAGGGAATTTGAGAGTGCCTGAAGCCCTAGCCGGTTTGGCTCAGTAGAGAGAGCATGCATGGACCCCAGCACTGCTACTGGAATTTGAGAGACTAGAATCGCTCCCCTCAAGACAATCAGGCAACCAAACCCAAAGCCCACGCAGGGCAGCAATGCCACCTGACTTTGATTCTGGACAAGCGCACACGGAAGTCAGGTTTCCGCAGCGCAGGCATGCCACAGAGCTATTGTGCAACCCAGTCCCCCATGGTAACCGGGACCCAAATTCTCCCCACAAGAGGCAGCACTGAGCACCACCTGTTTGACTCTGTTTCTTACCTTGTGCGCCTGGGATCCCTGACTCACAGAACATTCAAACTAAGAGCCAGTGACTCCAATTCTTGGTGCATGCACACACAGGGACCCTGATTCTCAACAAGAAGTCACACAAGGCAACAGAGACTCTGACACTCTATTCTTGGTGCAGACACAGGGAAACTCTGATTTGTGGCACGTGCTAAGGGACTCATTTTTGGCACATAACAACAGTGTGGTGCAGGAAGGGTCCCTGATTCTAACTGCACACACAAGGCCACACTAAACACTGGGAACACTGACCCTGGGCGAGCCTGGTTCCCACCAACCCACAGCAGCCACACGTCCTAGTGTCAGAGCACTTCAGTGAAACTCGGGTGGTGCGAAGTCCCCACCGCACACGGCCCAGGTCCACACAAATTGAAGTTTGAACCTTCTGTGATAGTCAGAATGGGGAGACGACACAATCCACAGAGGAAAGAAAATGAGGTGTCAACAAGAAAGGAAATTAGTGAAACTGAAGCGTGCAACATGTCCAAAAAAGAGTTCAGAGTAATGGTCATGGAATTTACACATCGGATGGATGAGAAAATCAACAACCTATGCAAGAATCAGGAAGAAATGAAAAGTGATATAGCTACAATCAAAAGCACCATGGAAAGTTTCAACAGTAGACTAGAAGAAGCAGAGGACCGAATTAGTGAGTTAGAAGATCAGGTACAGAAACAAGCTCAATCTGAACAGCAATTGGAGAAAAAAATTAAAAAGCAAGAGGAAAGCCTAAGGGAGCTTTGGGACAACATGAAACAAAGTAACATACGTATAATAGGGCGGCCAGAAGGACAAGAAGAGCAGCAAGGATTAGAAAATCTATTGGAAGAAATAATGACAGAACACTTCCCGGATATGGGGAAGAAAAAGTTACACAAGTACAGAGAGTCCCAAGCAGGATCAACCCCAAAAGACCCACACCAAGACACGACATAATTTCAATGGCAAATATAAATGACAAAGAGAGAATCTTAATGGCAGCAAGAGAGAGACAGAGAGTTACCTACAAAGGAACACCCATCAGATTATCAAATGATTACTCAACAGAAACACATCAAGCTAGAAGGGAATGGAAGGAGATATACAAAGTGTTGCAAAGCAAAGGACTGAATCCAAGAATAATCTATCCAGCAAGACTATCAATCAATATTGAAGGGGAAATCAGGAGATTCACAGACGAAAAAAAGGCTAAGGGAGTTTATCACCATCAAACCAGCAATGCAAGAAATGCTAAAGGGAATACTGTAAAAAGGAAGAAATAAACAGGTAAGAAGGAACACAGACACAAAAATAGATATGACTACAAACAAATACCTTTCAGTAATAACTTTAAATGTAAACGGACTAAATGCTCCCATCAAAAGACATCGAGTGTCTGAATGGATAAAAAAACATGACCCATATATATGCTATCTACAGGAGACCCACCTCAGAACAAGAGACTCACACAGATTGAAAGTGAAGGGATGGGAAAATATCTTTCAGGCAAACGGAAATGAAAAAAAGCTGGGGTAGCAATACTTATATCAGACAAAGTAGACCTCAAACAAGAGATAAGGAAGGCCAGTTCATAATACTAAATGGATCAATACAACAAGAGGATATAACCCTAATAAACATATATGCACCCAATGCAGGCACACCCAAATACATAACAAAACTCCTGGAAGATATCAAGGGAGAGATTGATAACAATACAATCATAGTAGGGGACTTTAATACACCACTGACATCACTGGATAAATCCTCTAGGCAAAAAATCAGCAAAGACACAGCAATCCTAAATGACTCACTAGATCAGATGGACTTAACTTACATCTTCAGAACATTTCACCCCAAAGCCACAGAATATACGTTCTTCTCAAGTGCATATGGGACATTTTCAAAAATAGACCACATATTGGGTCACAAGCAAAGTCTTCCCAAATTCAAGAAGATTGAAATAATAACAAGCATCTTCTCAGACCACAATGCCATAAAATTAGTAATAAACTACAATAAAAACAATCCAAAAATCTCAAACACTTCGAAACTGAATAGCATACTATTAAATAATGACTGAGTTACCAAAGAGATCAAAGAAGAAATTAAAAGCACCCGGGAAACTAATGGCAACAAAAACACAACAATCCAAAATCTATGGGACACAATGAAAGCAATCCTGAGAGGGAAGTTTACAGCTCTACAATCCTACCTCAAAAAAACAAGAAAAAATGGTAGTAAATCATCTAACTCTACAACTCAAAGAATTAGAAAGAGAGCAACAAGAAAAGCCCAGAGTGAGCAGAAGGAAGGACATAATAAAGATCAGAGCAAAAATAAATAACATAGAGACAAAAAAAAAACAATACAAAAGATCAATGAAACCAAGAGCTGGTTCTTTGAAAGGATAAACAAGATTGATGAACTCCTAGCCAGGCTCACCAAGAAGCAAAAAGAGAGGACTCAAATAAACAACATCAGAAATGAGAGAGGCGAAATAACAGACCCCACAGAAATACAAAGGATTGTTAAAAAATACTATGAAGAACTCTACTCCAACAAACTAGACAACCTAGAAGAAATGGACATATTCCTAGAAAAATACAACCTTCCAAAACTCAATCAGGAAGATTCTAAAAATTTCAAGAGGCCGATAACTATGGAAGAAATTGAAGCAGTCATCAAAAATCTCCCAGCAAACAAAGGCCCAGGTCCAGACGGCTTCACAGGGGAGTTTTACCAAACATTCAAGGAAGAACTGAAGGCGGAAAAAATGATGGCAAAATAGACAGACATGTTCCGAGCCTTGTCCCGGATCAGAAAGAAAGAACAGCTGAGGGTCACACTGGGAGTGTTTGTTAGCAAGCTAAGGGACAGCTGAACTCCAGGAAAAGGTGAGGGACTGCTGGACGGGGTTTCCCTGACAGGGCAGCCCCAGAGCGGCTGGGTCCCCTCCCGGAGCTACGGGCTCAAACAGGGAAATCTCGCCATCTTGAAAAGAAAAGTGGATCTTGTTGGAGGCCTGAAAATCCACAGCTGCGGTGACTGCCGAACAGCTGTGAGCCCCAGAACACCAGTCCCAGGTGGCGCGAATGCTGGGACTCAAAGGAGCCCTTCACTCCACCACGGAAGGAGAGAGAGAACTACATAACCAGACATCCGGAGAAGAAAGACCATGGGGAGACAAAGAAACAGCCCGCATATGAAAGAAAAGCAGGCATCACAAGAAAAGAAAGTAAACAGATTAGAGACAAGCAACCTATCAGAGAAAGAATTCAGAGGAATGGTCATAAGGTGGCTGAAAAGAATGGAAGACAAATTCGACAATATGAGTAAGAACCAAGAGGAAATAAAGAAGAACCAAGAAGAAATGAAAAATGACATTGCTGCTGTAAAGAACTCAATAGAAAGCATCAAGAGTAGACTAGAAGTAGCAGAGGACCGCATCAGTGAGCTAGAAGACAAGATGGAAAAAAATACCCAAGTAGAGCAGCTTCTAGAAAAAAAAAAATTAGAAAGCAGGAGGAGAGCCTAAGGGATCTTTGGGACAACATGAAACAACATCCGCATAATAGGGGTTCCAGAAGGAAAGGAAACTGAGCAAGGAATAGAAAACCTGTTTGTAGAATGACAGAAAACTTTCCTGATATAGGGAAGAAAAACCCACACGAATCCAAGAAGTTAACAGAGTCCCAAGCAAAATGTACTCCAAAAGACCGATGCCAAAGTACATTATAATTAAATTGGCAAACACCAACGACAAAGTAAGAATCTTAAAAGCGGCCAGAGACAGACAGAAAGTTACATACAAAGGAACCCCCATCAGACTAGCAACTGATTTCTCAACAGAAAATCATCAGGCCAGAAGGGAATGGAATGAAATATACAAAGTCATGCAAAGGAAGGGTCTGAATCCAAGAATACTGTACCCAGTAAGGCTATCAATCAAAATTGAAGGTGAAATCAGGAGCTTCACAAACAAAAAAGGACTAAGGGAATTTATCACCACCAAACCAGCAATGCAAGAAATGCTAAAGGGTCTGCTGTAAAAAAAAGAAAGAAAGAAAAGAAATAGGAAGCGAAGAAGGAACACAGGGGTATAGAAAAAAAATGGCGACAAATAAGTACCTATCAATAATAACTTTCAATGTAAATGGATTAAATGCCCCAATCAAAAGATATAGGGTAACGGATTGGATAAGAAAACAAGACCCATATATCTGCTGTCTACAAGAAACCCACCTCAGAAAAAAAGACACACAGAGACTGAGGGTGAAGGGATGGAAAAAGGTTTTCCAGGCGAATGGAAATGAAAAAAAAGCTGGGGTAGCAATACTTATATCTGACAAATTAGATCGCAAAGTGAAGGACATAACAAGAGATAAGAAAGGCCACTTCATAATACTAAAGGGAGCAATCCAACAAGAAGAAATAACTCTGGTAAACATATACACATCCAATACAGGAGCACCCAAATATATTTTTAAAAAAAAAACTCCTGGAGGATATCAAGGGAGACATTAACAGCAAACAATCATAGTAGGAGATTTTAATACCCCACTGTCACCATTGGACAAATCCTCTAAACAAAAAATAAGCAAAGAAACATCAATTCTAAATGACTCATTAGACCAGATGGAATTAATTGACATCTTCAGAACATTTCACCCCAAAGCCACAGAATATACATTCTTCTCAAGTGCACATGGGTCATTTTCAAAGATAGACCATATGTTGGGACATAGGCAAAGTCTCTCCAAATTCAAGAAGATAGAAATCATATCCATCATCTTCTCAGATCACAGTGGCATAAAACTGGAAATCAGGTACAATAAAAACAATCCAAAGAAATCATACACATGGAGACTAAACAGCATGCTATTAAACAATAACTGGGTTACCAGAGAGATCAAGGAAGAAATAAAAAACATCATGGCAACAAATGACAATGAAAACACAACAATCCAAAACCTATGGGACACAGAGAAAGCAGTCTTGAGAGGGAAGTTCATAGCTCTACAAGCCTACTGCAAAAAACAAGAAACAATGGTAATAAATTACCTAACCCTACAACTCAAAGAGTTAGAAAGAGAGCAACAAGAATAGCCCAGTGTAAGCAGAAGGAAGGAAATAATAAAGATCAGAGTAGAGATAAACGACATAGAGAACAAAGAAACAATACAAAAAATCAACAAAACCAAGAGCTGGTTCTTGGAAAGGATAAACAAGATTGATGAACCTTGAAGCTCACCAAGAAGCAAAGAGAGAGGACTCAAACAAAATCAGAAATGAAAGAGGTGAAATAACAACAGACCGCACTGAAATACAAAGGACTGTTACAAAATACTACAAACAACTCTATTCCAACAAACTGGACAACCTGGAGGAAATGGACATATTCCTAGAAAAATATAACCTTTCAAAACTCAATCAGGAAGAATCTAAATAGCTCAATAGGCCAGTAACTATGGCAGAAATTGAAGCAGTCATCAAAAAGCTTCCGGCAAACAAAAGCCCGGGGCCAGATGTCTTCACAGGAGAGTTTTACCAAACATTCAAAGAAGAACTAAAACCTATCCTCCTCATACTATACCAAAAAATTCAAGAGGAAAGAACACTTCCAAGCTCCTTCTATGAAGCCAGCATCACCCTAATACCAAAACCAGGCAAAGACAACACAATGAAAGAGAACTACAGGCCAATATCCCTCATGAACATAGATGCCAAAATCCTCAACAAAATTCTAGCAAATTGACTCCAGCATTACATCAGAAAGATCATACACCATGACCAAGTAGGATTTATCCCAGGAATGCAAGGATGGTACAATATCCGCAAATCAATAAACGTGATACATCACATAAACAAACTGAGAGATAAAAATCACATAGTCATATCAATTGATGCAGAAAAAGCATTTGACAAAATCAACACCATTTCTTGATAAAAACTCTCAACAAGGTGGGAATAGAAGGATCATACCTCAACATAATAAAAGTTATATATGATAAACCCACAGCAAACATCATACTCAATGGGCAAAAACTAAAACCATTTACCCTAAGAACAGGAACAAGACAGGGATGCCCACTCTCACCACTCCTGTTTGACATAGTACTGAAGTATTAGCAATTGCAATTAGACCAGAAGAAGAAATAAAAGGCATCCAAATTGGAAAAGAAGAAGTAAAACTGTCCTTATTTGCAAATGACATGATATTGTACATAAAGAACCCAAAAGATTCCATAAAAAAACTATTAGACTTAATAAATGAATTCAGCAATGTAGCAGGATACAAAATTAACGCCAAGAAATCTATGGCATTTCTATACACCAATAGTGAACTTACAGAAAGAGAGACTAAAAAAGCAATCCCATTTACCATCGCACCAAAAAAATTAAGATACCTAGGAATAAACTTAACTAAGGAGGTAAAAGACCTATATGCAGAAAACTACAGGACACTGAAAAAAGAGATGGAGGAAGACATAAACAGATGGAAGAACATACCATGTTCATGGACTGGTAGAATCAACATCATTAAAATGTCCATACTACCCAAAGCAATCTATAGATTCAATGCACTCCCCATTAAAATACCATTGGCATATTTCACAGACCTAGAAAGAACTCTCCAAAAATTCATCTGGAATAAAAAAAGACCCCGAATAGCCACAGCAATCCTGAGAAAGAAGAATAAAGTAGGCGGGATCTCAATACCAGATTTCAAGCTGTATTACAAAGCCACTGTTCTCAAAACAGCATGGTACTGGCACAAGAACAGACATATAGATCAATGGAATAGAATAGAGGATCCAGATATCAACCCAAACCTATATGCTTAATTAATATTTGACAAAGGAGGCATGAACATACAATGGAGTCAAGACAGTCTGTTCAATAAATGGTGTTGGGAAAATTGGACAGATACATGCAAAAAAATGAAATTAGATCACCAACTTACACCATACACAAAAATAAACTCAGAATGGATACAGGACTTAAACATAAGATGGGAAACCATAAAAATACTAGAGGAATCCACAGGCAGCAAAATCTCAGACATATGCCGAAAGAACTTCTTCAATGATACTGCCCCTAGGGCAATGGAAGCTAAAGAGAAAATAAACAAATGGGACTACATCAAAATAAAAAGCTTTTGCGCAGCAAAAGAAACTATCAACAAAACAACAAGAAATCCCACTGTATGGGAGAACATATTTGCAAATGTTATCACTGATAAAGGTTTAATCTCCAACATCTACAGGCAGCTTACACAATTTAATAAAAGAAAGAAAATGACCCAATAAAAAAAAAAATGGGCAACGGACCTAAATAGAATCTTTTCGAAAGAAGACAGAAGGACAAGAGACACATGCAAACATGCTCAAAGTCACTAATTATACGAGAGATGCAAATCAAAACGACAATGCGGTACCATCTCACACCTGTCAGCATGGCAATCAACAACAAATCAACAAACGACAAGTGCTGGTGAGGATGTGGAGTAAAGGAAACCTCGTGCACTTCTGGTGGGAATGCAGACTGGTGCAGCCACTATGGAGAACAGTATGGAGTTTCCTCAAAAAACTAAAACTGGAACTCCCATTTGAACCAGTAATCCCACTCCTAGGAATATATCCTAAGAAACTAGAAACACCAATAAGAAAGGATATATGCATCCCTATGTTCATAGCAGCACAATTTACAATAGTAAGATTTGGAAACAGCCTAGGTGCCCGTCAGCAGATGACTGGATCAGAAAACTATGGTACATCTACACAATGGAATACTATGCTGCCATAAAAAAGAAGGAATTCTTACCATTTGCAGCAACCTGGATGGAATTGGAGAACATCATACTAAGTGAAATAAGCCAGTCAATGAAAGAAAAATACCACATGATCTCACTCATTTATGGATAATAAAGAACATTATAAACTGATGAACAAAATGATAGATATAGAGGCAGTAAAGCATCAAACAGACTAGCAGGAAGGTTAGGGAGAGGTGGTGGAGATAAGAAATCAACCGAAGGACTTGTATGCATGCATATTAGCATAACCAATGGACGCAAATCTCTGGGGGGAGAAGGCATGTATGGGAGTGGGGTGGGGGGGGCAATGTTAAGATATCTTCACAAATAATACCTTAATAAAAAAATGGAAAAAATAAAAATTAAAATAATAAAATTTAAAAATTTTGATGACAATAGAAATTAAAGAATGAAAGATTAAATTAATATGAAACTAAAATAATTTAAAAATTTAGATACGACAATGTAACGTAGAAGGTTGACCTTAATTTTAGTAACGAATTACATTTCCTATATTAACGCACAAAGACCTCAAAGTCAGAACCACATTTACTTCTGTAACTCAAGAGTTTGTCCACCAGGCACCAGGTGAGTCACACACACTGAACATGAGATTTGTAGTGGAGAGATTAGATTCACTTTATTGGCTGCACTGTGCAACGAGAATGGGAAAGCTAGTGCTCAAAACTTGAACTCCTGGTTCCTTTACTGGCAGTTGGTTTTAAAGGGTGAAATTGGGGGTAGGGATCAATGGGTGATCAGCTCATGTGTATATTCTGATTGGTTGGAGCAAGTGTTACAATGATAAACTTTAGGAGTTGTGACCATCAGTCATCCAATGTCAGCTAGTCTGGGATTTATTCGACTGTGGTCCATGAGAGTCAGTGGTTTTCTACCTGGTAGGACATTTTAGTTCTTATAAAACCAACTCAAGGTTTATGTCACTATGTTACCACAGATTCCAAAGTGGGGGCTAGTGCCACAAGATCCTGATTTATGTCTGAAAAAGTTACTTTGGTGAATATAAAGAAAAGGATCTCAGGTCTGTTTAATTGCAAATGAGACAATGGGGGTAGGGAGTTTGGTTGAGAAGAAATTCTGGCTTGGTTTCAATTTTATGAAATTGAGAATTCACTAGATCTGTTAATGGAGCAGAATCACCAAATTGACTTTAGATATTTTTTTTCTTCTACTTACTGTGAAATTTCAACGCAAATGACTTTACCAAAGAAAGCTAATAGAATAGATTAACAATGATGGGGATTGATTGCATCAATGACCCCTATCAATGGACTCCTTGTATTCTCTCACTTTCTAATATGACCTTCACCCCCCATAACAGATTCAGTCTGTTTGCCCACCACTTGAATCTTATGGGTTTCTTTGACCAGAATAATGTGGTAGAAGTGATGTTGTGCTAATTCTGAGCCTTGCACACATATGTCTCTTGGAATACAGCCATGGCTGTGTAAACAAGCCCAGACCATCTGGAATAAGCCTCTAGCTCCAATGTGCCAGCTGAAGCCACTAGACCAGCCTACCACCAATCAATCCAAAACTTGTGTGAGACTCATCCAAGGTCAGTAAGCCACTGCCCTGACCAGAAGGATAAGAAAGTCCAGATCTACCCAGTCATCCCTACTTACACACTTTAAGTTATGGAGTACTGAGGCAATTTGATACACAAAAATCACTAACTGGCACAACAACTTTATTAAGTAAAGTTGAGGAACCTGAAGATTAAGCAAATTGCCCAAGGTCACAAAGCTAGTAAGTGCTGAAACTGGGGCACAAACACAGGCTACTTAGCTCCAGAGTCTGCTCTGCTAATCAGTATTCGTTCTTCTGCTGCTGCTATAGCAGTGCATGAAAAAGTGTTCTTATTTCTAAGATATCATTCGACCAATTATGCAACCACATTCAGAGGCAGATCCCAACCTAGGGCAAATGATTGGCCTCTACTATGGACACCTTGACCAGATATGAAACCAGCAAGATCTCAACTTAGCTGGATGGGAGGCACTTCATATTTATAAGTCAGTACCATTTAGAAATAGAATTCCACTGTCTTCAAACCTGAGGGCTGAAGAGTCATTTTGTCACAAAAATAGAACAAACATAACATTTCTGTGAAACCGCCTAAGACCCTGATTAACCAAAGAAATTCTGAGAAAGCAAAAAGAAGCTGGAGGCAACCCATTCCCTGATTTTAAACTATATTATAAAGCTATAGTAATGAAAACAGTAAAGTACTGGCATAAAAACAGACACATAGATCAATGGAAAAGAATAGAGAGCCAAGAAACAAACCCACACACATAAGGTCCTTAATTTAGGATAAAGGAATCAAGAGTGTTAAATGAGGAAAGGACAGTATCTTCAATAAACTGTGCTGGGAAAACTGGACAACCACATGCAAAAGAATAAAACTGGGTCATTATTGTAAGGGTTCAGAATGAGTCACCCCAAGACATGTCCTTGGATTATTTTTGAGCTGAAGGCAACTGAGACCCTGGGAGTCCAAGAGGCACTTTTACCTCTCCCTTAAAGAATTTAAATTTTGGGTCTTTCCCATAATAAGAGTTATCATCAGAGATAACATTTATGACCTATACCAGTATATAGGGCAGGGGAAATTTCTAATTACTGAACATCTGCTCTTCTCATTGTCCTGCAATGTCCCTCCTCCCTTCTGAAGCCTCAGGAGCTTTACCTCATCTTTAGCTCAGAATGTCATATATACACTACCTCACTGCTCTTCCTGTCTCTGAACCTCTCACGTATGTTTCCAAGTAGATTCCACTGGGAGACAGATATTTGATAATCAAGTTTTGCCAGTAACTATGGTAGCTTTTCTGGATGCTCAGCTAAATAAGACAATGAAACCTGGAAATTAGGTATAAAGTACAGTAGAGTATTTGACTAAGCTTTTGTTTCAAATACATCCATCACAAATAATCATATTGCCAGATGCATGACACAGCTACTACCTAAGCACTTATGTTGCCTTTACCCATGAAATTCCCCTTTTGTTTTAAATTTAATTATTTTGTTTTGGAATAATTAATATATGCAATTTTACTTTTAATTAGAAGCATTTTCAAAACAAGCAAAGGGAGAAACTTCACATTAGACAATAGATATATCTAGGGAGCAAATTTCATGTGGAATTACACACAGGAACAGACACAGAATTTGTGTGGTATTTACATAAGAATTAACATGTTATAAATTTCCCTTTTGAAAACCCTGAGTAACCTTATGACCACATGAATGACCCTGCTTTTCCTTCCCCTGCCTTAATTCCTGCTGTTAGGTTTTAAATAAAAAACAAACCCAAAGTATGTAAAGTACTCATACAACTCAACAAAAGGAAGACAAACAGCCCAATCAGAAAATGGGCAGAAGACCTAAATAGACACTTCTCGAAAGAAGGACGCACAAACAGTCAAGAGTCACATGAAAAAATCCTCAAGGTCACTAATCATCAGAGAGATGCAAATTAAACCACAATGAGGTGCCTCCTCACACCTGCCATAATGGCTACCATCAATAAATCAACTAACAGCAAGTGCTTGTAAGGATGTGGAGAAAAGGGAACCCTAGTGCACTGCTGGTGGGAATGCAGACCGGTACAGCCACAGTGGAAAACAGTAGGGAGTTTCCTCAAAAAACTAAAAATGGAACTGCCATTGGACCCAGTGATCCCACTTCTTAGGAATATAACCTAAGAAGTTTGAAATGTTTATCAGAAAGAATATATGTACCTCTATGTTCATAGCAGTGTTATTTACAATAGCTAAGATCTGGAGACATCCCCGGTGCCCATCTGTTAAAGAGTGGATAAAAAAACGGTGGTACATGTACACAATGGAATACTATGCAGTTGTGAAAAAAGGATCTCGTACCCTTTGAAACAGCATGGAGGGGCCTGGATAGTATTATGCTAAGTGAAATAAGTCAGACAGAGAAAGACAAGTATCATATGATCTCACTTATATGTGAAATCCATGAACAAAATAAAGTGCCAAACAAAATAGATCCAGAGACATGGAAGCATGCAACAGACTGTGGGTCCTCAGAGGGAATTGGGGGTGGGGAAAGGAGGGAAGAAATTAACCAAAGAACTCATATGCATATATGAATAACCCATGGACACAGATAATAGTGGGGTGAAGGCCCGGCAGGGGGGGATGTTCAGGAGAGGGGAGGAGTGGGGTTAATGGGGGCGGGGGAGGAAGACATCTATAATACTTTCAATAATAAAAATACCTTTTAAAAAATCAAACCCATAAAACCCTAGCCATCCTGTCCTTGGACCCCAATATTGACAGAGTCCTTCAGCCCAAGTGCATTTCTCTCTCTCTCTTTCACACACACACACATACACATAGCTTCCTGTGTGGCTTTTGGGCATACAGGACCTGTGAGTAATAAACCTTATGTTTTCATAGTTTCATGATGGTTGTTGTAATTATAATAAGGACCACCAGAGTCCATCCACCCAGGACATTGACTCTGGTTTGAGCTACAAGTAGTAGGAACCAGGCCAGTGCCCAGGCATTCCTATCCTACTGCATTATTGTCAATAGCCTGAGACTTATAGGAAACGATGATAAAATCTATAATATCAGGAAGAGCAGTTAAGGTACCAATGTACAGAGGATGAGGAACACATGGTGAAAACTGGGGTTTCAGATTTTATGGAATGAAATTATATAAAAGATTAGGTACCCAAGTGCATGGTATTCTACATGAGTAATACCACTTATTACTATTCTACCTACAAAACAAGAACAAATGACTTACAATGATATATGTCATTTGAGAAGAAATTATTCTTAAGACATCAGTGTTTCTAGTGAAGTAAATGAAAACTTCTCACTATTTCTGATCAAGATTGGAAAAAACTTTGTGAAGATTAAAAAAGGACAAAGGGAAAAACTGTCTATATAACAGACAAAGCAGGAAGCTTAATAAATTGGTTACTTAAATTGTATAAAGAAGTTGAAACAAACAAAGGAAATTCAAGGACAGAATAAAAGGAGCAAGTCTGGCCCCGCCTGTGTATCTCGGTGGCTGAGCGTCGACCTATGAACCAGGAGGGCTCCAGTGGATTTCCGGTCAGGGCACATGCCTGGGTAGTGGGTTCAATCACCAAGAGGGCTTATGCAGGAGGCAGCTGATCAATACTATACTCTCAACATTGATGTTTCTCTCTCTCCCACTCCCTTCCTCTCTGAAATCAATAAAAATATTTTTTAAAAAACAAAAGGAGCAACTCTAAAAATAACAATGTGATTAAAGAATCACAATTTCTGGGTTTTAGTTATACAGCCCTAAAATCAAGGATACTGTTGACCTTGAGATGATTGTCCCCTTTGTATCTACCATCCCAAAGAATCTTTTCAGGGCCCTCTTTATGTCTTTGTTCCTGAGACTGTAGATGAAGGGGTTCAGCATGGGTGTGACCACAGTGTACAACACTGAGGCTGCTGCACCTGATTGTGAGTTATGGGTAGCAGCAGAGCTGAAATACACTCCTAGGATTGTAACATAAAATAAGGAGACAACTGAGAGGTGAGATGCACAGGTAGAAAATGCCTTATACTTCCCCTGAGCTGATGGGATTGCACGTATGGAGGACACTATCTTAGAGTAAGAGTAAATGATACCGGCCAGGGGACCACCAGCCAATAGCACACCTACAAAGTACATCACCATGGTATTAAGAAAGGTGTCAGAACAGGAAAGTTGAACCACCTCTTTAAGTTCACAAAAGTAGTGCGGGATTTCCAAATCCGTACAGAAGGACAATGGTAACACTATTAAACTTTGTAACAAGGAATTCAGGGCACTCGTGATCCAGGACATCAGAACCAGCAGTCCACAGAGCCGGGAGTTCATGATGACCATATAGTGCAGGGGGTGGCAGATGGCCACATACCTGTCATAGGCCATCACGGCTAGAAGGAAGTCATCCAGTCCTGCAAAGAGTAAGAAAAAATACAACTGTGTGATGCAGCCTGCATAGGTGATGACTTTGCTCTGTGTCTGGATGTTCACAAGCATCTTTGGGACGGTGGTGGAGGTGAAACAGATGTCTACCAAGGACAGGTTGGAGAGGAAGAAGTACATGGGTGTGTGGAGGTGGGAGTCTGAGCTGATGGCCAGGATGATGAGCAGGTTTCCAAGCACAGTGATCAGGTACATGGAGAGGAAAATCCCAAATATGAGGGGCTGCAGTGCTGGTTCCTCTGAAAATCCCAGAAGAAGAAATTCTGAAATCAGAGTATCATTCCCAGGTCCCATGGGGTAGAGGTGACTAGTCGGAAAGAAAAAATAGCATGATTAGTTATTACACAAATAGCCATTACAAGCAAGGTTGAAATGCTACAATTATATTTTGTAATAAAACAACAATATTTATTTTTTGTACATATCATCCCCCATGACATCTCTGATTAGGCATTCTAGTCTTCCTCAAACTTTGTTTCCAAGGTGGTCATGGATTACACTGTTTGCATGAGAAATGCTGTCATGCACTTGTGGAATATTTTTTGAAATTCCCACCTTTAGAGAAAGTGTACAGGATGCTCAGAAACAAAATTCTTAGAATATAATGATAGTGAAAGAATACATACAATATATATGTCATATAAAAAGTTAGATGGTGTCATGTGAAGAAAAAGAAAGTAGGTATAAAAGAGAGTGTATGGGTATTATTTTAAACTGGGAGTTCAGAAAGCCCTGCAAACAAGGGGACAATTGAACAGAGACCTCAAGGAACACAGAGTGGGTGACATGAGGTTATTTGGGGTGGGAGTTATATAGGAAAAGAGGCAGTGCCAAAGCCCTGAGATGACACTTGTTTTAAGTATTGAAGGCTAAAAAGGATACAGAATGGTGAAATAGAATAGAGTCAAGAAGGCACAAAAGAAAATATTTGAGTGCATCATACATAGTGAGGGTATATGATTCCCTTTGTTCAGGTGTGTGTGTGTGTGTGTGGGTGTGTGTGTGTGTGTGTGTGTGTGTGTGTTTCTGTGTTGTGTGTGCAAAAATTGTTGGTTCCCATTTCATTTTGTTGATGGTTTCTTTGGATGTGCAGACACTTTTTGGTTTGATGTAGTCCCATTTGTTGATTTTTTCCTTTGTTTCCCTTGCCCTATGAGATGTATCAGCAAAAATATTGCTACATGAGATGTCTGAGATATTACTGCCTATGTTTTCTTCTAGAAATTTTATGGTTTCGTGGCTTACTTTTAAGTCTTTTATCCATTTTGAGTTTATTCCTGTGTATGGTGTAAGTTGGTGGTCTAATTTCACTTTTTCTTTGTACCTGTCCAATATTCCCAAATCCATTTATTGAAGAAACCATCTTGCTGCATTACATGCTCTTGACTCCTTTGACAAATATTAATTGACCATAATGACATGGGTTGATTTCTGGGGTCTCTGTTCCATTCCATTAATCTATATGCCTGTTTTTGTGCCAGTACCATGCTGTTTCGATTACAGTGGTTTTGTAGTATAGTTTGGTATCTGGTATTGTGACCACTCCAACATTGCTCTTCTTTCTCAAGATTGCTGAGGATATTCAGAGTCTTTTTTGGTTCTATATAAATTTTTGGAGTATTTGTTCTAGATCTGTGAAATATGCTATTGGTATTTTAATGGGGATTGCACTGAATCTATAGATTGCTTTGGATAGTATGGACATTTTAATTATGTAAATGCTTCCAATCCATGACCACAGTACAGTATATGCTTCCATTTGTTTGTATCTTCCTTTCTTTCTTCACTGAGCTATAGTTTTCTGAGTACAGATCTTTTGCCTCCTTGGTTAAGTTTATTCCTAGGCACCTTATTTTTGTTGTTGTTGTTGTTGCAGTGTAAATGCCCCCCTGCTGGCCTGTTCACTACAAACTGCCCCCCACCCGCTGTCCTGATCACCTCCAACTGACCCCCACTAACATCCTGCTCACCCCCAACTGGCCCCCTGCTGGTCTGCTTACCCCCAACGGCCCCACCTCCCACCAACCTGATCACCCACAACTGCCGTCCCATCCAGGACTGATCACCCACAACTGCCCTCCCCTCTTGGTCTCCAACTGCCTCTACCTTGGCCCTGCCCCGCGAACATCCGGAAGGTCTCCTGGAAGGTCTCCCAGTCTAATTAGCATATTACCCTTTTATTAGTATACATAGAGGCCTGGTGCATGGGTGGGGACTGAATGGTTTGGCCTGAAGGGTGTCCTGGATCAGGGTGGGGGTTTCCTTGAGGCGTGTGGCAGCCCGAGCAATGAGCCTGTGGTGGTTTGCAGGCTGGCCAAGCCCCCATGGGGTGAGGGTCCCTGCTAGAGGGGTGTGGCCAGTCAGAGTGAGGGGCTGAGGGCTATTTTCAAGCTGGCCACACCCCCTTCAGGGTGGGGTTCCTGCTGGGGTGCCTGGCCAGCCTGGGTGAGGGGCTGATGGCTGTTTGTAGGCTGGCCAAGCCCCCCAGCAGGGACCCTCACCTCATGGGAGTGTGGCCAGCCTGGGTGAGGAGCTGAGGGCTGTTTTCAGCCTAGCCACGGCCCCCCACAATCCAGGCTCCCAGCCCCTTCTTTTTTTCTTTTCTTTTTTTTTAGCCCCTCCTTGAGTGGAAGCCAGGGCCGGCTGGAAGCAAGTATCTGGGATTTATTTATCTTCTATAATTAAAACTTTGTAGCCTTGAGCAGAGGCCAGGTCTGGCTGGAAGCAGGTACCTGGGATTCATTTATCTTCTTTTTTTTTAATTTTTTTAAATTTAATAAATCTTTATTGTTCAGATTATTACAGTTGTTCCTCTTTTTTCTCCCCATCTTCTATAATTGAAAATTTGTAGCCTTGTGGGTGGGAAGCTTGGCTTCCTCCATCGCTGGGGGCAACCCAAGTCTCCTGCTTGCTCCAGCTTGGTGGCCGCTACCATCTTGGTTGAATTAATTTGCATACTTGCTCCTCATTGTCTGGTGGGCGTGGCTTGTGGGTATAGTGGAGGAACCATCAATTTGCATGTTTCTCTTTTATTAGTGTAGATATGCATAATCCATGTACATAGACAATAGTGTGGTTAAGGCCTGGGGTGAGGTGGCAACTGGGGGGGGGGGCAATGGAGGAATTGACAGGCATCTGTAATACTTTCAACAATAAAGATAAAAAATAAAATAATAATTTTTAAAGATGTCTGTAGGGGCGTATTACTTCTGGAGTCTCCAGGGGAGAATCCATTTCCTCTCCTACTCCAGTTTCTCATGCCACATGGCCCTTTCTCCATCTTTAAAGCCAGCTGTGTAGCATCTTTCAGTCTCCCTCTGATTCCAACAATTCTTCCTTCCTCTTCCAAATGTTAGAACCACAATGGTTGCATTAGTCCCACCTACATTATTATGGCCAAACTTATCTTAAAGTCAGCTGATTAGCCCAACTATTCAATCTGCTACTCTAATCCTATCTTGCAATGAAAAATAATATATTACAAGTTTCTGGGGATTATGATGTGGATATCTTTAGAAGCTCTGCGTACTACAAAAATCTTTTCAATAATGTATTCCATGGTGTCACACAAGGGCCCTTATATTAAAAAATCAAAAAAAAGTATTTTTCAGAAGAATATCACATGATGTCATTTATAAATCCTTATAAAAATAATTGAACAATGAATTTATAACAGCTTCTAGAATGAGTGAATACACTATACATTCAAAATTACATGCAAAATGATTTCTGCTTCTAAAGACCTAGAACTACTTACACCTGACTCTAACACAGCCACACCCTTCTACTCAAAGTGTGGTCCACAGACCAGCACCTACAGCATCAACACCACCTGGGAACTTGTTTGATTCAAAGAATCTCTGGGCCCACCAAGACCTGCATTTGAACTATAATCCTGGTAACTTATATGCACATTGAGGTTGGAGAAGTGCTGGTCTAGACTGGATTTTCTCATCTTCGCATGTTGGCAATTAGGGCAGGATAGTTATTGGTGTTGGACATTATAGGTGTTTAGCAACCTTCCTCCAGGCATTGCCAAATATTTCCAGGGACAAAATCATCTCGGGTAGAGAACCACTGACCCAGAGGTTGAAAAATGGAAGCAACCTGACAAATTCCAATCAACGCCCATCCCTTGTTTAGCTCATAACTTTGATCAGATCACTAAACTCCTTCAAACTTAATTTTTGAAATGGGAATGAAATTCATAATAAAATGTGCATTTTGACAAATTAAATAAGGCAAAGTCTATAAGTACTAAGCTCAGAATATATGCCATAAAACTACCAAAATGTATCTCATACTTAACAAATATTTTACAATGAGGTACTAAATGACAGCTCTTCACTTGTGAAATGAGTACAAAATTCCTTATTATTTTGACAAGTGTGTCAGGAAGCCAAAGAGTGTGAAGCCCAGGATTCCATATCAAAGGAACTCAGTCCTTTTGTTGGAGAGGAGAAGAGCAATTCTCTAGAGACATCAGGGCTGTTGCTCCACCACAGATCAGTGCTTGAGCACACAGGAACCTGGTCCTGCTGGGCTCCATCATCTCAGACATTGAAGAAAATGGTCAATCAGTGTTGGAATAAGGTAGTAAGTGGTTAGATCTCTGGAAAACATGTAAGATCAAGACAGGGAGTCATAAAAACTGAACTCAATTTTTAGCCTGGTCTCTTGGAATCAGAGGATCATTAGGAAAATTTCCTTCTGTTTATTCCAGAGGCCCAGAGGGAAATCATGTGCTTAGAAGTTGGAATAACACAAGGGAAATGTGCCTGATGAGCAGGCACAGAGAGAGCTGTAAATATCTCCCCTGTGCAGTCCTCAGCTTGTACAATGCTGGGGGACGGCACATGGCTATTGCTTTTGATTCCTAAGCTGGCTCAGGAACTGATGCTTCACTCCTTCCTGCTGTCTCCTGTGGGACAGAGCTTCAGTCTCATCATCAACCATCCAGGGAGCAATTCAGACTTCCACACGGAGAACTTCCTCTCAGAGACCCCATCCAGGTGAGTCTGGGAGGCCAGTAGGTACATCAGGAGAGGGTCAGACAGGATGGAACCTCATAACTTTTACCTGAGTCACTGTGACCCTAATCAGCCCAGCCCGGAGACCCTTTATCTCTGTTTGTATTCTTGGTTAAGTAAAGTAACTAACTTATACTCAATTTACTTAATATGTTAATATGTATGTATCTCTTTGAATCTGCAATATATGGCCCATAGTGGACAATTATGTAGTGGAAATGGGAGTCCAGTTCGATGACATTGTAGAATGAGTGAAATGCATAAAATGGCTATAGTGAAATAAAAACATATTGAGAAGCTTTGCTGTTCAGGGAGGAGATAGAGTATTAGGTATGGAGGACAATGCAGTGAAGTGAGAGTGTATTAAATTTCTAAGATGGGGTGTATTTGAGATTGTTTTGTCTTCATTGAAAAGATTCAGGCTAATGAGTGTAGATATGAGTAGCTTGAAACAGCAGTTAGTGAGACATATATTGCAGTCTCTTCTCTCACACTGGTATTCACACGAAAAATATTTAATAAATCTAAAGAGGAATACTAAATGGTTTACTTCATTACTCATGAGGCTGCATATATTTTGGGGTTTTGTACTCTTTTACTTTCTGTATTCACAGTTAGTGGAAATTCCTGTCCCACACTCAGCCTTTTCCTGCAGTGGTCATTCTTCCATATTTGAATGAGAAATTATGCCATTCACTTGGGAGATATAAATTGAGGACTGACCATCTTCTAGCCAAAGAGTATAGTGTGCTGAGAAACAATACTTCTTACAGTTCAGTGATAGAGAAATTAAGGCCACATATTGTACCTTAAGTCTTAATGACACAAAGGCATCATAGTTCACAATAGTTTACATCAATGTAATGAGGCCTTCACTGTTCCAGCTAATGGGGTGGAATATCTCCAAATAGTTTAAAAATTTCTTCTTTACTTCATGTGGGATTTCATTGTAAAATGCCCTTACCCAAGGAACCTAATGAATAGAGAGACTTAAACTCAGTTCCATCAAACATTGCTTCTGTAAAATATTCTTGCAGTCATTGTTGAACGTGAACATATACAGGCCTAGGTGCCAGAAGTCTGAAATGAGTCTCATATCAAGATGTGTATAAGACTGGGTTCCTTCTAGAGGCTCAGGGGAGAATCTGTTTTCTTCCCAATTCCAGTTTGCATTGCTGACCACCTGCATTCCTTGACCCAGGGCCCTTCCTCCTTCATCAAAACCAATAGTGTAGCCCTAGCTGGTTTGGCTCAGTGGATAGAGCATCAGCCTGTGGACTGAAGGGTCCTGGGTTCAATTCCAGTCAAGGGCACATGCTGGCGTTGTGGGCTCGATCCCCAGTATAGGGTATGCACGAGGCAACTGATCAACGATTCTCTGTCATCATTGATGTTTCTATCTCTCTCTCCCTCTCCCTGCCTCTCTGAAATCAATAAAAATACATTTAAAACAAAAACAACATAAAAAACAATAGTGTACTTTTTCATCTTGCCTCCCCTTTTGCATCTAGGGGACCATTGTGTTTACCTTAGTTCCTCCTGGATGATCTAGGCTCATCTTCTATTTTAAAATCAGCCAATTAGCACCCCAGTTGGTTTGGCTCAGTGGATTCAGTGTAAGCCTGCAGGGTGAAAGGTCCCAGGTTCAATTTCAGTCAAGGGCACATGCCCTGGATTTGGGCTGGATCCCAGTAGGGAGTGTGCAGAGGTAGCCAATCAATGATTCTCTCTCATCATTGATGATTCTATCTTTCTCTTCCTCTTTCTTCCTCTCTGAAATCAATAAAAATATTTTTTTAAAGTAGCACATGCCCAGCAGGTGCTGGGGTGTGGGAATGCCGGGGAGAGGTCAATGGGGAAAATTGAGACATATGTAATACTTTAAACAATAAAGAATTAAAGAAAAAAAAGGGGCACATGCCCGAGTTGCAAGTTTGATCCCAAGTGGGGGCATGCAGGAGGCAGATGATCATTGATTCTCTCTCATCATTGATGTTTCTTGCTCTCTCTCTCTCCCTCTCCCTTCCCCTCTGAAATCAATAAAAATATATTTTTTTAAATAAAATAACTAAAGTCAGCCAATTAACAACTCTGTTCCATCTGCTACCCTAATTATCCCTTGCTATAAAAAATAACATATTTAAAACTATTGGGGATTAGGATGTGGACATCTTTTAGAGGTTCTTATTCTACCTGCTACAAATCATTTTTCAGTATTATTTTGTGTCAATCAAGAGCCCTTATACAAAGGAATCAAATATTTAATCATAGCCTCTAGAATGAGTGAATAACTATTCCTTTAAAACTCCATGCAAAGACAATACTTGGATCATAAGACGAAAACTACCTGCAGCTAACTCTAACACAGAACCACAGCCTTTCTACTCAGAGAGTGGTCCTCAGGCCAGGACCTGCAGCATCACACCACCAGGGAGCTTGTTGGAAATGCAGAGTCTCTGAGCCCTCCAGACCTGCTGCATCAAATTCTGCATTTGAGCCCGAATCCTGGGGACTGCATAGGAACATTGAAATTGGAAAAGCACTGAACTAAACTAGGTTTTCTCACCTTTTACCATTGACATTTGGGGAGGGATAATAATTGAGGGGGGTGCTTTTTTGTGAATTGTATGTATTTAGTGGTATCCCTTCAGACATTGCCAGACACCCTCAGGGCCAAAACATTTCTGGTTGAGACCCATTGACTAAAATTATACTCAAGGCCCATCACATACTCTGATATTAACTTTGAGCAGATCACTAAACCCCATCAGCTCCTCCCTAGGGCCTTGATCTCCCACCCTCTCTTTCTTGAGTTTTGACTCAAATGTCTTTTTGTTTGCAGATCTTGCCTAAATACCCATAAAAAATAGAATGCCCTCATCACGTTCTCCTCTAGACCTGCTCTCATTTTCTCCGTATGATCTCTCACCATTTGTAATGTTATTTTTATATATTTCTATTATTTGCTTCTATAGTCTTTCCCCCAGATTGAGTTCTAGAGAATTTTGTTCTTCAGAACCCTCTACTCACAGCCTGCACCGTGCTGAAAACATGGTCAGCACTCAGTTCATATTCCTGAAATGCATGAAAAATATATCATTAAAACTATACCCAGCCTTAACCAGTTTGGCTCAGTGGCTAGAGCGTCAGCCTGCAGACTAAAAGGTCCCAGGTTCGATTCCGGTCAAGGGCATGTACCTTGGTTGCGGGCACATCCCCAGTAGGAGGTGTGCAGGAGGCAGCTGATCGATGTTTCTCTCTCATCGATGTTTCTAACTCTCTATCCCTCTTCCTTCCACTCTGTAAAAAATCAATAAAATATATATTTTTTTAAAAACTAAACCCATTTCCCCTAAGAACTGGAACAAAACAAGGATGCCTACTTTCACCACTCCTGTTCAACATAGTACTAGAAGTACTAGCCATAGCAATCAAACAAGAAGAAGAAATAAAAGGCATCCAAATTGGAAAAGAAGAAGTAAAACTGTCCTTATTTGCAGATGACATGATACTATACATGGAAAACCCCAAAGATTCCTACAAAAAACTACTAGACCTAATAAATGAATTTGGCAATGTAGCAGGATACAAAATAAACATGCAGAAATCTATTACCTTTTTTTAATATATTTTACTGATTTTTTACAGAGAGGAAGGGAGCGAGATAGAGAGTTAGAAACATCGATGAGATAGACACATCAATCAGCTGCCTGCTGCACACACCCTACTGGGGATGTACCCGCAACCAAGGTACATGCCCTTGACTGGAATCAAACCCAGGACCCTTCAGTCCCCAGGCCAACACTCTATTCACTGAGCCAAACAAGTCAGGTCTTTATGGCCTTTTTATACACAAATAATGAACTCACAGAAAGAGAAATGAAAAAAAAATCTCATTTACCATTGCACCAAAAAATTAAGATACCTAGGAATAAACTTAACTAAGGAAGTAAAAGACCTATATGCGGAAAACAACAGGACACTGAAAAAAGAAATAGAGGAAGTCATAAACAGATGGGAGAACATATAGTGTTCATGGACTGGTAGAATCAACATCACTAAAATGTCCATACTACCCAAAGCAATCTATAGATTCAATGCACTCCCCATTAAAATGCCAACAGCATATTTCACAGACCTAGAACAAATGTTCCAAAAATTCATCTGAAATAAAAAAGACCCCGAATACCTACAGCAATCCTGAGAAGGAAGAACAAAGTAGGTGGTTTCTCAATACCAGATATCAAGTTGTATTACAAAGCAACTGTTCTCAAAACTGCCTTGTACTTGCATAAGAACAGACATATAGATCAATGGAATAGAAGAGAGAACCCAGAAATCGACCCAAGCCACTATGCTCAATTTATATTCGACAAAGGAGGCATGAATATACAATGGAGTCAAGATAGTCTCTTCAATAAATGGTGTTGGGAAAATTGGACTGATACATGCAAAAAAAAAAAAAAAAAAAAAAGAAAGAAAGAAACTAGAACACCAACTTACACCATACACAAAAATAAACTCAAAATGTATCAAGGACTTAAACATACGACGGGAAATCATAAAAATACTAGAGGAATCAATCCATAGGCAGCAAAATCTCAGACATATGCCGAAGCAATTTCTTCACTGATACTGGTCCTAGGGCAATGGAAACTAAAGAGAAAATAAACAACTGAGACTAAATCAAAGTAAAAAGCTTTTTCACAGCAAAAGAAACCATCAACAAAAAAACAAGAAAGCCCATTTAATGGGAGAACATATTTGCCAATATTAACATCGATAAGGGCTTAATCTCCAACATTTACAGAGAATTCATACAACTTAACAAAAGATAAACAACCGAATCAAAAAATGGGCAAATGACCTAAATATATACTTTTCAAAAGAAGACAGAAGGAAGGCCAAGAGACATATGAAAACATGCTCAAAGTCACTAATCATCCAAGAGATGCAAATCAAAATGACAATGAGGTACCATCTCACACCTGTGAGAATGGCTATCATCACCAAATCAACAAAGGACAAATGCTCGGGAGGATGCTGAGAAAAAGGAACCCTCGTGCACTGCTGGTGGGAATGCAGATTGGTGCAGCCACTGTGGAGAACAGTATAGAGTTTCCTCAAAAAACTCAAAATGGAACTCCCGTTTGACCCTGTGATCCCACTTTTAGGAATATATCCCAAGAAACTAGAAACACCAATTAGAAAGGACATATGCACCCCTATGTTCATAGCAGCACAATTTATAATAGCTAAGATTTGCAGATAGCCTAAGTGCCCATCAGCAGCTGAGTGGATTCAAAAACTGTGGTATATCTACACAATGGAATACTACGCTGCGGTAAAAAAAAAAAATGGAGTTCTTACCATTTGCAACAGCATGGATGGAACTAGAGAGCATTATACTAAGTGAAAAAAACCAGGCAGAGAAAGATAAATATCACATGATCTCACTCATTTATGGATAATAACGAACAACATAAACTGATGAACAAAAATAGATCCAGAGACAGAGAAACATGGATCAGATCATAAAACCTCAGAGGGAAGGTAGGGGGCATGGGGTAAGTGGGAGAGATCAACCAAAGGACTTGTATGCACGTATATAAGCCTAACCAATGGACACAGACAACAGAGGGGTGAGGGCATGAGGGTGGAAGAGAGGGTAGTGGGGGAATAAGGACACATATGTAATATTGTAATCAATAAAGAAATTTAAAAAAAATTTAAAGAAGTTTGTTGACAGTAGAAATTAAAAGAATGAAAGTTGTTAAATTAATATGAAACTAAAATAATGTAGAAATTTAGATACGACAATGTAACGTAGAAGGTTGACCTTAATTTTAGTAATGAATTAGGTTTTCTATATTAACACACAATGACTTCAAAGTCAAAACCACATTTACCTTTATAACTGAAGAAAGAGTTTGTCCACCAGGCACCAGGTGAGTCACACACACTGAACATGAGATTTGTAGTGGAGAGATTAGATTCACTTTATTGGTAGCACTGTGCAAGAAGAATGGGAAAGTTCATGCTCAAAACCTGAACTCCTGGTTCCATTACTGGCAGTTGGTTTTAAAGGGTGAAATTGGCGGAAGAGGTCTTCAATAGGTGATCAACTCATGGGTATATTCTGATTGGTTGGAGCAAGTGTTACAATGATAAACTTTAGGAGTTGTGACCATCAGTCATCCAATGTCAGCTAGTCTGGGGTTTATGTGACCGTGGTCCCTGAGAGTCACTGGTTTTCTACCTCGGAGAACATTTTAGTTCTTATAAAACCAACTCAAGGTATATGTCCCTATGTTATCACAGATTCCAGAGGGGGGACTAGTGCCACAAGACCCTGATTGATGTCTGAAAAAGTTACTTTGGTGAATATAAGGAAAAGGTACTCAGGTCTGTTTCCCTGCAAATGAGACATTGTGGGTAAGGGCTTTGGTTGAGAAGGGATTCTGGCTTGGTTTCAATTTTATAAAATTGGGAATTCACAAGATCTGCTAATGGAGCAGAATCACCAAACTGACTTCAGATTTTTTTCTTCCACTTAATGTGAAATTTCAACACAAATGCCTTTACCAAAGAAAGCTAGTAGAATATATTAACAATGATGAGGATTGATTGCATCAATGATCCCTATCAATGGACTCCTTGTATTCTCTCACTTTGCAATATGACCTTCACCCCCTATAACAGATTGAGTTTGTTTGCCAACCACTTGAATCTTATGGGTTTCTTTGACCAGAATAATGTGGTAGAAGTGATGTTGGGCTAATTCTGAGCCTTGCACTCATCTGTCTCTTGGAATACAGCCATGGCTGTGTAAAAAAGCCCAGACCATCTGGAATAAGCCTCCAGCCCCAGTGTGCCAGCTGAAGCCACTAGACAAGCCTACCACCAGTCAATCCAAAACTTGTGTGAGAAACTCATCCAAGATCAGCTGAGCCACTGCCCTGACCAGAAGCATAAGAAAGACCAAATCTACCCAGTGACCCCTATTTACACACTTTAAGTTGTGGAGTAGTGAGGGAATTTGATACTCAAAAATCACTAACTGACACAATAACTTTATTAATTAAAATTGAGAAAATTGGGGAACCTGAAGGTTAAGCAAATTGCCCAAGGTCACAAAGCTAGTAAGTGCTGAAACTGGGGCACAAACACAGGCTACTTAGCTCCAGAGTCTGCTCTTCTAATCAATATTCATTCTTCTGCTGCTGCTATAGCACTGCATGAAATGGTGTTCTTATTTCTAAGATAGCATTTCACCAATTATGCAACCACATTCAGAAGCAGGTCCCAACCTGGGGCAACTTATTGGCCCCTACTATGGCCACCTTGACCAGTTATGAGACCAGCAAGATCTCAACCTTGCTGGATGTGTCTGTTCCTATGTGTAATTCCAAATGAACTTTGCTCCCTAGATATATCTATTGTCTAATGTGAAATTTCTCCTTTGCTTGTTTTGAAAATATTTCTAATTAAAAATAAACATAGCATTTAGAAATAGAATTCCACTGTCTTAACACCCGAGGGCTGAAGAGTCATTTTGTCACAAAAATAGAACAAACCTAAAATTTGTGTGAAACCACGTATGACCCTGATTAACCAAAGCAATTCTGAGAAAACAAAACAAAGCTGGAGGCAACCCATTCCCTGATTTCAAACCATATTATAGTAATTAAAGCAGTATGGTACTGGCATAAAAACAGACACATAGATCAATGGAAAAGAATAGAGAGCCAAGAAATAAGCACACACACATAAGGTCATTAATTTAGAAGAAAGAAATGAAGAATGTTAAATGAGGAAAGGACAGTATCTCCAATAAACTGTGCTGGGAAAACTGGACAATCACATGCAAAAGAATGAAACTGGGTCACTATTGTAAGGGTTCAGAATAAGTCACTCCAAGACATGTACTTGGATTATTTTTGAGCTGAAGGCAACTGAGACCCTGGGAGTCCAAAAGAAACTTTTACCTCACCCTTAAAGAATTTAAATTTTGGGTCTTTCCCATAATAAGAGTTATCATCAGAGATAACATTTATGACCTATACCAGTATATATGGCAGGGCAAATTTCTAATTACTGAACATCTGCTCTTCTCATTGTCCTGCAATGTCCTTCCTCCATTCTGAAGCCTCAGGAGAGTTACCTCATCTTTAGCTCAGAATGTCATATATACACTACCTCATTGCTCTTCCAGTCTCTGAACTGCTACTTGTATGTTTCCAAGTAAACTCCACTGGGAGACAGATATTTAATAATCCATTTTTGTCAGTAACTATGGTAGCTTTTCTGGATGCTCAGCTAAATAAGACAATGAAACCTGGAAATTAGGTATAAAATACAGTAGCGTGTTTGACTAAGCTTTTGTTTCAAATACATCCATCACAAATAATCATATTGCCAGATGCATGACACAGCTACTACACAAGCTCTCTTGTTACCTTCACCCATGAAGTTCCCCTTTTATATTAAATTTAATGATTTTGTTTTGGAATAATTAACATATGCAATTTTATTTTTAATGAGAAACATTTTCAAAACAAACAAAGGGAGAAACTTCACATTAGACAATAGATATATCTAGGGAGCAAAGTTCATTTGGAATTACATACAGGAACAGACATAGAATTTGTTTGATATTTACACAAGAATTAACACGTTATAAATTCCCCTTTTGAAAACCCTGAGTAACCTGGACAACTGACCACATGAATGACCCTGCTTTTCCTTCCACTGCCTCAATTCCTGCTCTTAGGTTTTAAATAAAAAGCAAACCCAAAATATATAAAATACTCATACAACTCAACAAAAGGAAGACAAACAGCCCAATCAGAAAATGGGCAGAAGACCTAAATAGACACTTCTTTAAAGAAGGACACACAAATGGCCAAGAGTCATATGAAAAAATCCTCAAGGTCACTAATCATCAGAGAGATGCAAATTAAACCACAATGAGGTGCCTCCTCACACCTGCCATAATGGCTACTATCAATAAATCAGCTAACAGGAAGAGCTTGTAAGGATGTGGAGAAAAGGGAACCCTACTGCACTGATGGTGGGAATGCAGACTGGTACAGCCACTGTGGAAAACAGTGTGGAGTTTCCTCAAAAAAATTAAAAATGGAACAGCCATTTGACCCAGTGATCCCACTTCTAGGAATATAACCTAAGGCATCTGAAGCACTAACCAGAAAGAATATATGGCCCTAGCTGGTTTTGCTCAGTGGATACAGTGTCAGCCTGTGGACTGAAAGGTCCCAGGTTCGATTCCGGTCAAGGGCACATGCCTGGGCTGCAGGCTCGATCCCCAGTAGGGGGCATGTGCAGGAGGCAGCCAGTCAATGATTCTCTCTCATCATTGATGTTTCCATCTCTCTCTCCCTCTCCCTTCCTCTCTGAAATCAATAAAAATATATTTTTAAAAAGAAAGAATATATGCACCTCTATGTTCATAGCAGCATTATTTACAATAGCTAAGATTTGGAGACAATCCAGGTGCCCATCCATTGAAGAATGGATAAAACAAGGTGGTACATTTACACAATGGAATACTATGCAGTTGTGAAAAAAGGATCTCGTACCCTTTGAAACAGCATGGAGGGGCCTGGATAGTATTATGCTAAGTGAAATAAGTCAGACAGAGAAAGACAAGTATCATATGATCTCACTTATATGTGAAATCCATGAACAAAATAAAGTGCCAAACAAAATAGATCCAGAGACATAGAAGCATGCAACAGACTGTGGATCTTCAGAGGGAAGGGGGGGAGGGAAAAAATTAACCAAAGAACTTATTTGCATATGTGAATAACCCATGGACACAGATAATAGTGGGGTGAAGGCCTGGAGAGAGGAAGGGAGAGGGGAGGAGTGGGGTTAATGGGGGGAGAAAGGAGGACATCTGTAATACTTTCAATAATAAAGATACATTTAAAAAATCAAACCCACAAAACCATAGCCATCCTGCCCTTGGTCCCCAGTAGAGGCAGAGTCCTTCAACCCATTCCTCTCTCTTTCACACACACATGCATACACACAGCTTCCTGTGTGGCTTTGGGCGTACAGGACCTGTGAGTAAGGAACCTTATGTTTTCATAGTTCCATGATGGTTGTTGTAATTATAATAAGGACCACCAGAGTCCATCCACCCAGGACATTGACTCTGGTCTGAGGAACAAGCAGTTGGAAACAGGCCAGTGGCCAGGCATTCCTATCCTATTGCATCACTATCAATAGACAGAGATTATAGGGGACAATGATAAAATCTATAATATCAGGAAAAGCAGTTAAGGTACCAATGTACAAAAAATGAGGGACACATGGTGAAAACTGAGGTTTCAGATTTTATGGAATGAAATTATATAATGGATTAGGTAGCCAAGTGCAGTTTTTCTACATGTGTAATACACTTATTACTTATTACTCTACCTACAAAACAAGAAAAAATTACTTACAATGATAAATGTCATTTGAGAATAAATTTTTCTTAAGACATCAATGTTTCTAGTTAAGTAAATGAAAACTTCTCACTATTTCTGACCAAGGTTGGAAACAACTTTGTGAAGGTAAAAAAGGGGACAAAGGGAAAAACTGTCTATATAACAGACAAAGCAGGAAGCTTAAATTGTATAGAGAAGTTGAAACAGAGGAAATTCAAGGACAGAATAAAAGGAACAAGTCTGGCCTGGCCTGTGTTTCTCAGTGACTGAGCTTCGACCTATGAACCAGGAGGTCACAGTTGGATTTCCAGCATATTCCTGGGTAGTGGGATTGATCCCCATGAGGGGGTATGTGGGAGGCAGGAAATCAATACTATTCTCTCATCATTGATGTTTCTCTCTCTCCCTCTTCCTTCCTCTCTGAAATCAATAAAAATATATATTTTAAAAATACAAAAGGAGCAAGTCTGAAAAAATCCATGTGACTAAAGAGTCACAATTTCTGGTTTTGAATTCTGTAACCCCAAAAGCAAGAGCATTTTTACCTCTGGATGATTGTCCCCTTTGTACTTGCCATCCCAAAGAATCTTCTCAGGCCCCTCTTTATGTCCTTGTTCCTGAGACTGTAGATGAAAGGGTTCAGCATGGGTGTGACCACAGCATACATCACTGAGGCTGTCGCACTTGAGTGTGAGCTTTGGGTAGCAGCAGAGCTGAGGTACACTCCTAGGCTTGTACCATAAAATAAGGAGACAACTGAGAGGTGAGACACACAGGTAGAAAATGCCTTATACTTCCCCTGAGCTGATGAGATTGCACGTATGGTGGATACTATCTTAGTGTAAGAGTAAATGATGCCAGCGAGGGGACCACCAGCCAATAGCACAGATACAAAATACATCACCATGGTATTAAGAAAGGTGTCAGAACAGGCAAGTTTGACCACCTCTTTGAGTTCACAAAAATAGTGCGGGATTTCTAAGTCTGTACAGAAGGACAATGGCAACACAATTAAACTTTGTAACAAGGAAATCAGGGCACCCATGATCCAGGACATCAGAACCAGCAGTCCACAGAGCCGGGAGTTCATGATGACCATATAGTGCAGGGGGTGGCAGATGGCCACATACCTGTCATAGGCCATCACGGCTAGAAGGAAGTCATCCAGTCCTCCAAAGAATATGAAAAAATACATCTGGGTGATGCAGCCTTCATAGGTGATGACTTTGCTCTGTGTCTGGATGTTCACAAGCATCTTTGGGATGGTGGTGGAGGTGAAACAGATGTCTACCAAGGACAGGTTGGAGAGGAAGAAGTACATGGGTGTGTGGAGGTGCGAGTCAGAGCTGACGGCCAGGATGATGAGCAGGTTTCCCAACACAGTGATCAGGTACATGGAGAGGAAAAGCCCAAATATGAGGGGCTGCAGTGCTGGTTCCTCTGAAAATCCCAGAAGAAGAAATTCTGAAATCAGAGTATCATTCCCAGGTCCCATGGGGTAGAGGTGACTAGTAGGAAAGAAAAAATAGCATGATTAGTTATTACACAAATGCCATTACAAGCACAGTTGAAATGCCACAATTATATTTTGTAACAATATTTATTTTTTGTACATCTCATCCCCCATGACATCTCTGATTAGGAATTCCTGTCCTCCTCAAATTTTTTTCCCAAGGTGGTCATGGATTACACTGTCTTCATTCTGTGTAGAATGAAATAGAAAGAGTAGAAAGAATCCTGAGAGCTGAGCAGATAGAAGGGAGGGACAGTTCCTGCTGTGGGATGAGCGAGGCCATGGAATTGTGCTCTAAGATGGTGAGAAGAAAGGGGCTGAGAAGGAATAAGTTGCAGGAAATGTGTTCATGCACTTGAGGAATAATTATTGACATTTCTCACCTCTAGGGAAAGTGTACAGGATGCTCAAAAACAAAATTCCTAGAATATAATGATAGTGAAAGAATATATACAACAAATATATCATATGCCAAGTTAGATGGTGTCATGTGAATAAAAAAAATAAAGTAGGCATAAAAGAGAGTGGATGCGGTGTTATTTTATACTAGGAGTTTGGGAAGCCCATACAACAAGGTGACAATTGAACAGAGACCTCAAGGAAGACACAGGGGGTGACATGTGGTTACTTGGGGTGGGGGTCATGTAGGAAAAGAGGCAGTGTCAAAGCCCTGAGATGACACTTGTTTAGGTATTCAGGACTCAAAAAGGATTCAGAATGGTTAAATGGAATAGAGTCAAGAAGGCACAAAAGAAAATATTAGAGTGCAACGTACATAGTGAGGGTGTATGGTTCCCTTTGTTCAGGTGTGTGTGTGTGTGTGTGTGTGTGTGTGTGTGTGTGTGTGTGTGTGCGCAAATGATGCTGGATCACAATATAAAAGGTATGTCTTGTTTTGGAAACAGTAAAAATAATCTGGAATTCAATGCAATAAATGGGAGAACAGTTTAAAAGGCCAGTTCCTGCTAATGAGGGAAAATAATAAGAGTGAAGAGCCCAGCAGAGAGCCAGGTGCACTGGTCCTGGGCACTTGATCCATGGCACCTGCTCATCCGTGAGCATTCTCTGAGATCTCCTTCTACTCACTCTTGTGCTGATGAGAGAAAGACCCACAGAATGTAGGAAAAGTGCCCAGGTCCATCCGGCACTAGCTGTAGAAGAGTGAATTGGAACTCACACCTCCCTGACTCTAACTCAGTGCATTTCTACTCTGAAGGCTGCCTCACTCTGTCAATGCTTCACAAAGAAAAGGAAATGCTAAGGGTGAAATAAAGCAGAATCCTGAGAGCTGAGCAGATAGAAGGGAGGGTCAGTTCCTGCTGTGGGAGGAGAGAGGCAGTGGAATTGTGCTCTGAGATGGTGAGAAGAAAGGGGCTGAGAAGGAATAAGTTGCAAGAAAGCCCTTCAGAGCTAAGGCCACCAAATGTGTGGGATCTTGAGTCCATCCCTTTCACTATCTCATCAGCCTGACTGTTCCCCCTGAAGACACAACTATTAAAAGCTTTACTTCTCCCCACGATGCTTTCCCACAGTGCTCACTCTGGCACCCCCAATGGCATCACTCACTGGATTTGGCTCTACTGGTCCTTCCTTCCTTGGACAATTGATGTGGAAAGGACAAGAAATGCAGGTGAGGTGCTGGTTTTCCAGAGCAGTTGAACATCTTAGAGAGGCACAGAGAGGATGCTCTTAGTCTGTGGCTGAGGAGCTGCAGGTGAATATGCAGAGGGAAGTCTGAGGCTGAATTCTCAGACCTCCTCATTAAATGAACTGATTTACTGTTGCTCAGTTCTCTAAGCAATTCAGCTCCCTTGAGACCAAGTGGCCATAAATAAAAGGCAACTTTTCTGCCAGTTTGGTCTCCATGGGTTCACCTTGGGGGCCAGATGCCTATTCCCTTCCTACTGATGGGTCCACCTCCCCTGGAATGATCATCTCCCCAGGGTATGAAAGCACTCATGCAGGACACATGGACAGGATAACATCATGAGCTTCTGAGCTGCTGTGAGTCACACGGAGTGTCTGACCCAGAGATTTAGTGATATCCTGACCACATCCATCCCAAACAGGAAACACGCAGAAACTTCCCCTTGACCTCAACTTTGAAAACCAGATATTGATTCTCAAGATGTACTTGATGCGGGGTAAGTTATTTTGCCTGCAGAGGTAGAATGTCCTTTATACAAGTTCCCCAGATCTGATTATTCTTTTTCTTTCATCGGGGGTAAAGGCATTCACATCTTTAAACTCACATAGGTACATTTTTTTTTCTGGCCAGCGAGGCTATTCAGAGCATTTCTTTACGACTGGAAAGAGTACTTTGAATATAAAACCAGTACCTGATAGTGACTTAGAGCAGTCACTGCCAAACATATTTGTAAAGAACTAGATAAAGATTATTGTTGGACCATCAGTGCTCTGTTGCAGGTACTTAACTCTGGCATTGTTATGTGAAAGCGTTTGTAGGCAATACCCACACGGATGGGCTTGAATGTAGGTATTTAATTTCTGTGGATTCTGTAACAACTAAGCCCAAACTGGGTCACTTAAAACAACAGGAATTTATGTCATCAGGTTCTTGATTCCAGAAGTCTTTTCTCAGGATGTCAGGAAGGCTGCACTCCCTGCAGAAGCTCTAAGGGAGGCTGTGCTCCTGGCCTCATCCTGCTATTAGTGCCTCCAAGCATCCCTGGGCTTTGTGGCTGCATCACTCCAATCTTGGGAGACATATGGTCTTCTTTTCTCTGTGCCTCTCCACTCTATATCTTATAAGGAGCCTGGTCATTGGTTTTAGGGTCCAACTGGATAATCCAGGATGATTTCATCTTGAGATCCTTAATTATATCTATAAAGAGCCATTTTTCAAATAAGGTCACATTTACAGGTACTGGGGGTTAGAATGTAGACATATCTTTTGTGGGGCTACCATCACCCTACTAATAAAGCCTCTTTACGAAAACAGGCTGTGGGTGGGATTTGCTCTTGGGGAGTACTTTGCTGACCCCTGATTTCAGTACATAGATTCAGACATGGGGAGTAAGTAAATTAGATACAAAATTGTACAATTAAAAGAAGAGTTAAATCTGGCTTCCATTCTGCTAGTGGGAAGATCCAGGAAATCTATATCACACAGGCTCTGCTCAGTCTCCCCAGACCCTGGCTGATGTAGCTGTCAGACCCTTCCACCATCCTGACTTTCCTCCCAATATAACTCTACCTATGCCTGTGTCCAAAAACGTCAACCTGAAATACTTCAAAACTTAGCTCTAGGAGAACTTAGCTGAAAGGAGGCCCAGACATGAGCTGTCCTTCGATTCCACTCTTGGTTCCAATAAGCTGACTTACAATTCTCTTACTAAGGCACCCTTTGAATCTATAGGATAATGTATGGGTGCAGACTACCTGATTTAAATTATGAACAGAAGCAGTCCACCATGAAAGCCAGGAGCCTCTAATATTGAGGATGTATTAATTATCTTAGAATAAATTAATAGAAAAATCATCTAAATATAATAGCATCATCTTTAAATATGCAACTGATACTGTATAAAAACAGTTCTGAGAAAGTGTAAATAAGATGTTTCTTAAGTATCATAAAATAGTTTCCTTGATCATCAGCTAATATCAGACATGACAACAAAATATTTGAGGAATTTGTTTGAAGTTCATACGAGGACAAATAAGCCTGCTACTGTCATGACCCATCACTGTTCTGAAATTTCAAACCAATGCAACCAAAGAAGAAAAAGCAATAGTAGGTTCATGTCTTGGGTAAAAATAAATTAATCACATTTCCAGATGATAAAATTGGCTACCTAAAATGCATTAGAAGGCTATTGCAACTAAAAGGTAATTTTGGTCAGGCTAGATTTAAAACCTACAACAAAAATTGTGTATTGACCGGCCAGTGTTGCCTAGTGGTTGACTATCAACCCATGAACCAGGAAGTAATGGTTGGATTCTCGGTCAAGGCACATGTTTAGGTTGCAGTCTCTCTAGAAACAGGTGGGGTGAGAGGCTATCATGCGTGCCCATTGCAGAGAGAACTAAAGGTGGCTGTGAATGCTTGTAAAATGTGTGAGTAAGTGAGGAGTGAGGTCCCTCCGATGTGCAAGTGCCAGTGAAGTGAGCAGGAGACTGGGCAGTGGGTAAGATGTCAGGGGAAGCGCAAGGTCACCAGGAGAGAACTAGGAGAGACAGTTCATGATGAGGAAGGAGAGGGCTGTGCAGATGATGTTAGAACAAGCCTAGAGCAAAGGAGATACCGAGAGAAAAGAGGCTGCGTTTTAACCTGTGGTTTCCTTCTTGGTTAGGCTCTTGAATTTTACAGAACCATTTTGAATCTATAGATGTTCCCAATTTTCTTACTCCTGGCCAGAAATGTCTCATTCCTAACATTGAGAGAACAAGCATAAAGTAGGTTTCCTTAGAATTACTGATAATTTGTCTTTAACTTGGACTATTTGAATTACTGGGAACCCTCTACCCATACATCATACCATACACAAAAATTTACTTGAACTAATACCAGATATCAAGCTATACTACAAAGCCATTGTTCTCGAAACAGCCTAGTAATAGCACAAGAACAGACATATAGACCAGTGGAACAAAACAGAGATCCCAGAAATAGACCCAAGCCATTACGCTCCATTAATATTTGGCAAAGGAGGCAAGACCATACAATGAAATCAAGACAGTCTCTTCAATAAATGGTGTTGGGAAAACTGGACAGATGCTTGCAAAAAAATGAAACTAGACCACCAACTTACACCATACACAAAAATAAACTTAAAATGAATAAAGGACTTAAACATAAGATGGGAAACCATAAAAATACTTCGAAGAAGCCCTAGGCAGCAAAATAGCAGATATTTGTCGTAGCAATATATTTAACAATTCAGCTCCTTAGGGCAATAGAAACTAAGAAGAAAATAACCAAATGAAACTACATCAAAATAAAAAGCTTCTGCACAGCACAAGAAACCATCAACAAAACAACAAGAAAGCCCACTGCATGGGAGAACACATTTGCCAATGTTATCTCCAATAAGGGTTTAATCTCCAACATTTACAGGGAACTCAGACAACTTAACAAAAGGAAGATAAACAACCCAATCAAAAAATGAGCAAATGACCTAAATAGACACTTTTCTAAAGAGGACATTCAGAAAGCCAAGAGACATATGAAAACATGCTCAAAGTCACTAATCATCGGAGAGATGCAAATCAAAACAACAATGAGGTACCACCTCACACCTGTCAGAATGGTTATCATCAACAAATCAACAAATGACAAGTGATGGAGAGGATGTGTTGAAAAGGAACCCTCCTTCACTGCTGGTGGGAATGCAGATTGGTGCAGCTACTGTGGAAAACAGTATGGCATGTCCTCAAAAAACTAAAAATGGAACTTCCATTTGAACCAGTAATACCACTTCTAGGAATGTATCCCAAGAAAACACAAACACCAATCAGAAAGGAGATATGCATCCCTATGTTCATAGCAGCACAATTTACAATAGCTAAGATTTGAAAACAATCTAAATTTCCCTGAGCTGATGAGTGGATTAGAAAACTGTGGTACATCTACACAATGGAATACTACACTGCTATTAAAAAGAAGGAATTCTTACCATTTGCAACAGCATGGATTGAATTGGAGAGCATTATGCTAAGTGAAATAAGCCAGTCAGTGAAAGAAAAATACCACATGATCTCATTCATTTATGGATAATAATGAACATTATAACCTGATGAACAAAAATAGATACAGAAGCAGAGAAGCATATATACAGAGGCAGGACACTGGGGAGGGCTGGGGGACAAGGGTGAGGTAAGAGATCAACCAAATGACTTTTATGCATGCATATAAGCATAACCAATGTACACAAGACACTGGGAGGGGGGTGAGAGTATGTGCCAGGGGGTAGAGAAGGCTGGGGGAAGGTCAATTGGGGGCGGGGGGGGAGGAGATATATGTACTCCTATTTGTAATACTTTAAAAAATAAAAAATAAAAAAAATTACTTGAACTGAATCTTAGATGTAAATGAAAAATGTGGTCTTCTTGTGATTAAATACCTTCAATGGTTTTTCACTGTGTTTAATGAAATGTCTATGTGCTAATTGATCCTATCATCCCTTTTGTTTGCCTCCCTAATCGGACCTCTCTGTCCTTACAAACAGCCCTCTAATATTATTCAAAAATGGCTATCATTTGCTCATACCATACCAATATGTTCATACCACCCTAACACGCTCATAGCAAACCAACAAACTCCAGGATGGTAGACTCCCAACAACAGCCCCACGGGAGGAACCACAATACCTGTATCTACATTACATGATATTTGTGCCCCATTCATATCACTTTGATTCCTATCATTTCTGAGGTTTTTCATTTCAATTGCCAACTGCCAGCTCCTGGATCTCTTTGCCTAGAAGCTTCATCTGACCAACAGAACCCTCCCTGCCCATCTGCCTGGTTATCTGAGAGTTGCAGTGAGATGATACCCATACCCCCCGCAGAGGAATTTCGTTCTCACTGTAGCTGGTCCACACCTGGCCTTTAGAAATTAATTAAGATTTTACCTGAAATATTGTATACTTGTATGTTGGCCCTGGGTTCTTCTCATGCTCTTTCCCAGGCAAGCTCTTTGTCCTACCCATGTCTCTTGTTAGAGTCATCTCATTTTCCTTAGACTTCAGGCTATTTGACTGCTCTGTGACCTCACCTCTCTCAAGGGCTCAATAAAAGTTATTATTTCATAGATTTGTCTTTTTCTTGGTAACTTAGGGAGAGATGTGCTTCCCAAGTTTCTACCTTCTAAAAAAAACTGGAATTTCCAACTTTCTATCAGGGGTTTAGAAGGAAAGACAGAAAGAGAGAGGGAGAGGATTTCCTTCATGTCTAGTAGAAGATATAGTACAAGTAAGTCCTCACATGCAAAACTACTTGATTCTCAAATTTTGGAAAGTGAGAGCTGTTTGAGTCCAGAAAGCAAAGTATACATATAAATATTTGGAGTGTTATTCTTATGGTTTTGTATTCAAATCAGTGGGAACTAAAATGAAATAGCCATGGTTTCAGTAAAAAATATCTTTAAAGCCTTAGGCTCTGTTTTTATTTTGGAATTTTAAACTTCCATATACAAGTCATCTGGAGATACAAACTTGAATAAACCTGTATCCTGCAGTGTCCATCCAGCTGTAGTTAAAAATAGTTATTATTAAGAATCACACAAAGGAGTGTATTAGTCAGATTTGGTAGCAAGCAACTCTCAACGTCACAGTGGCTTCAAATGACAATAGTTTACTCTTATCACAGTGTGGGTAGACTGCAGAGTATTTGTGGCTCTTCCTCAGCTGTGCTTGGCTCAGTGTAAGTCTTCATTCTGGGACCCAGGCTGATGGAACTCCTGTGTGAGAGCTGTTTGTTCACATGACATGAGTAGGGGAAAGGGTGGAATGTCACATTGCCTCTTCCAGCTTCTTCTTAGGCATTGTCTCTTTACATTCTCTCCACCAAAACATGTCACATGTGCAAATCAAAGCCAAACAGCAGGGATACACAGGCCTCCCTCTTGAATCTCATTCAAGGCTCAAAACAGTGGATGGGGATGTACAGTCCTACCTGAGTGAATGAGGCAGGTAAATCTATAATTTTGAAAAATGAAACAAATTCTACTTGGGGCACAAAACAGACACACAGGCATTTTATACTTCTGATGACACCAAAAGTTTACTAGATACATGCTGTAGACTTTGCAAGAAGGAAGATAAGAAGAGATGGAATAATTTGATTCACCAAGAAATAGCAACTTTGCAGATATTCCCAAGAGTGGTACAGCTTGAAGATCTACAAATTCTTACCATGGCCATTTGGCATCAGCATGAATGGGTCAGAGGTTGTGTCACTGAGTACATCAGAGCATGGATCATTGACCTCTCAAACACTCTGCTCCTTGTGTAGGTCCCCTGAGGAGGTCCACCTTCGAGATCACAACTCTCTCTCTCTCCCAGGAGCAGGGCAATGCTGGACTCACTTCTGTCACTACAGATTCTATGGTGTCACAATGAGCTTAGAATTGCAGAACTGGGACAGTGTCACAATCACTGCTATAGATTGAGCATCTGTTCTGTCCAATAATTTCCCATCAGCTCTAAAATATTACTAAATTCTCATACCAACTCCATAGCATACATAGAAATTCCCCATCTATAGTAATAAAAGTGTAACATGCTAATTAGACCGAGTCAACTGTCATCTTCCAGACGACCGACTTCCTTCTGGACAAAGCCATGGTGGCAGGGGCTGAGGCAGAGGCAGTTAGAGGCAATCAGGCTGGCAGAGGAGGGCAGTTGGGGGTGATCAGACCAGCAGGGGAGAGCAGTTAGGGGGCAATCAGGCCGGCAGGGGAGGGCAGTTGGGGTGATCAGGCCAGCAGGGAGCAGGTTAGGCCGCGATTAGGCCAGCAGGCAGAGGCAGTTAGGGGGCGATCAGGCAGGCAGGCAGAGGAGGTTAGGGGTGATCAGGGAGGCAGGCAGAGGCAGTTAGGGGTGATCAGGCAGGCAGGCAGGCGAGTGGCTAGGAGCCAGCTGGTCCCAGATTGTGAGAGGGTGCATGGTGGGCTGAGGGACATCCCCCCCTGCACGAATTTTGTGCTCCAGGCCTCTAGTTCTATATAATAAAAGCCTAATATGCTAAGTGTGCGGTTGTCTGGTTGGCCATTCAACCAATCAAAATGTAATATGCTAATGATATGCTAAGGTCACCCAACCGCTCGCTATGACATGCACTGACCATCAGGGGGCAGACAGTCGACCGGTTGACCAGTCGCTATGATGTGCACAGACCACCAGGGGACAGACGCTCCAACCGGTAGGTTAGCTTGCTGCTCGGGTCCAGCTAATCAGGACTGAGTGAGAAGGACCAAACATGCCCTGGAGCACCCCCGCCGCCCCTCCCCAGTGGGCTAACCTCCCGCATCTCTCCCTGGCTTCTAACTGTGCACTGGTGGGGTCCCTCGGCCTGGCCTGTGTCCTCTCGCAATCCGGGACCCCTCAGGGGATGTCAGAGAGCTGGTTTTGGCCTTATCCCACAGGGAGAGCACCTCTCAGCCAGAAGCTGGGCCCACAGCTGGTGAGCACAGTGGCGGTAGCAGGAGCCTCTCCCGCCTCCGCAGCAGTGCTAAGGATGTTCAACTGGCAGCTTAGGCCCACTGGGGAGTGGGCTTAAGCCATCAGTCAGACATCCCCCGAGGGCTCCCAGACTGCGAGAGGGCACAGGGCAGGTGGAGGGATGCCCCCCCCCCCCCGAGTGCACGAATTTCATGCACCAGGTCTCTAGTTTGTAGATAAGGGACCAAGGGCTTAAACTTTTTATTTCCTGTCATGAGAGAAATACTCAAGAGGCACATGTGAATTTGGTATTCATAAGCTGAGCTACTGAGCCCAACATCTGACAGCCTAAAGCCAGACCTGAGTGTGTGAGAAGGTTCTTATTGAAGAAGGCCAACAACTAATAATCCCTGACTCTAACACAGGACTATAGCCTTGATACTCAGAGTGGTCCATAGACCAGGACCTGCAACTTTGATATTAATTAGGAGCTAGTTACAAATGCAGGATGTCTGGGTCAGCCGAGACCTGACAGATCAGAATCTGCATTTGAACAACATCCCAATTCATATACACATTGATGTTAAAGAAGTTCTGGTCTAGAATGTTATTCCTCATCTCTGCACTGTTGATATTTCTGCTGGGTAATTCTTTGTGGTGGGGCCATCCAATGCCTTATAAGATGTTAAGAGGCATCTCTGCCCTCAGTCCACTAGGTGCCAGTAGCATTTCCCTACTTGTGACAACTAAAAATTTACCCAGACATTGCCAGGTATTCCCTGGAGAGAAAATCAGCCCAGTTGGGACTCACTGCCCTGGAGTAGAGAACTAGAAACATCTTGAGGGGGTTCCAAACAAAGCCAATCTCTTTCTCATTTCACAACTTAAGGCAGATTGTAACACTCTGTTGGCCCCATTTCTGCAGATGTAAAATGGGTTTCATAATAGTACTGACTACATACAATAGACTTTTGTAAAAATGAAATAAGACGAAAAAAATGGCGACGGAATAGAGTCGGGTTTGGAGTCTGTTCCTGGGGCGGAGAGTCGGAGCAGCAGAGGCTCGCAGAGGGAGTGTATGTGGGCAAGCCAAGGGACAGCTAAACTCCAGGAGAAGGCGGGGGAGTGCTGGGCAGTGTTCCTCTGACCGCGCAGCACCCACAGGGGCTGGGTCCCCTCCCGGAGCTGCGGGCTCGCCGGGCGCCTCGCCATCTTGCAAGGAAAGGAGGATTTTAGTGGAAACCTGACTTTCCGGGACAACTGCAAACACTGAACTGCTGGGAGCACCAGACCACCGGTCCCCTATCAGCGCAAACATTCGGATTCAAAGAAACTCTTCACTGCACCACGGAAAGGTCAGATTTCGCCTGAAATGAGGGGCGGTTTCTAATCCCCACGGTGGGTGAGGGAAGCGCTGGGTGAGGGAAGCGCGGCAGCCGCAGGACTGGCAGGAGCCCGGAGGTCTGTGCCTAGAAAAATCGGCGGCAGTTGGAACTGCCGTGATCCGTGAATGAGGAGGGGGGTCTTCTGAGCTGCTAACAGAAGTGACCTCTTGAAAGCAACTCATTTTAATCTGACGAGGAGGGTCAGACTAAGAATTTTCAAAGGAGTGCAGGCTCCTTAGCCTGGTGCACAGACCCACGGTCCACACACTTGGGCTCTTTCCGACTCTGATTGCTAAGCCCAACACATAGAAAAACCCAGGTGGAAACCCTGAAAGACTGCAGGGGGAAGGTGTTTTTTCGGAACCTGGGGACCAGAGCTGCGTGTGACCATCAGAGAGGCAGCTCTGAGGCGCACACCTCCACAAGCTCTGAGGCGCACACCTCCACAAACCGGTAGTGAGTGCCATAGAGGGAAAAAAAAAAAAAAAAAGAGCTAGAGAGGCCCGGAAGTCAATTCAGAAACACTGCCACCCAGGGGCTGAAACGCTAATTGTCTCTGGTGTAATAAAAAATAAATACGAGAAATTAAGACACGGCTGGCTTAAAAAGCAGGACTGGCTTCCAACACTGAGGAGCCCTGGAATGAAGCTGAACTGAAATACCGCCCAGACTGGGAAAAAGGCGTACCAAACAGAATAATAGAGGAAGTGAATGACAGCCGCTACTGCACATTTTAGTCTTCCTATTTTTTAATTTTCAATTCTTTTTTCAATTTTTTAAATTTTTTATTCTCATATTTTTTATTTTCATTTTTTGCATCTTTTACTTAAGAAACTAATTTTTTTTCTTTTTCCTCACTCGATTTTCACCTTTTTAATTATTACATTTTTATTTTCAATCAGCACTATTATTACTATTATTTTACTTTTTTTTTTTTAATGTCATTTGATTTTATCTTTCTTTTATTTTTGGATTAGTGTCCTACATTCGATTTGCATCTTTCCCTTACAATCGCTTTACCCTATCTCAAAGCTAACATTATGCCATCACTCTCCTCCTAACCTTTCCCCCTTGGTCCCCAGTTTATCTTAACCCTTTCTGGCTTTAGATTTTCCCTACTTTTTCAGTTTACTCCCTGCTAAAACTTCACCCTACTTATATATCTAATTCCCAACCCCCTGCTCCAAATCCATACAAACCTCTCTCTACGCTACCTTAAAAAAATTATTTTTCTCTCGGGCCTTTTGTTGTTGTTTGCTTGAAGGTTGATTAGATTGAATTTTTATGCTTTTTTATGAGATTGTTTTGATTATTCTTTTTGTTGGTTTGGTTGGTTCTTTTGTTTGCTTTGTTTTTGTGTGTTTTTTACTTTTGCTTTCCCTTGCCTCACTTGATATTAGCTGCTGTTGCAGTTTGTATTAATCTCCAGGCTCGTGTTGCTGGAATTTGCTGGGAATAGTGGTTGTTCTAGTGGAGTTTACTCCCCATATATATAGTTTGTTCCCCTTTTCTCTCTTAGTATCATTCTTGTCTCTCTTACTTTTTTTTTTTCTTTTCTTTTTCTTTTCTGTTATTTCTTTTTCTTTTCTTTCTTTCTGCTCTTTTCCCAAGTTCAGATTCACACTCTTTGTTTTTTGTTTTTTTTTTCGTTGTTGTTCTTTCTTTTTACTCTCCCTCTTCCACTCCTATTCCCTAATTTGTCTTTCTCTGGTGGTTACCTTTATTGGAGGTTATTAATATCGTGAATACAATTCTGTTCAGTGCCTTGTCTGTTGTGCCTGGTTGTGTTGTATTTTATACCTTTAAATCAACGCCAGAGAGAGAAATCTATATAACCAGACATCCGGAGAAGAGAGACCATGAGGAGACAAAGAAACAGCCCCCACAGGAAAGAGAAGCAGGCATCACCAGAAAAGGAAGTAAACGATTTAGAGGCAAACAACCTATCAGAGAAAGAATTCAGAGAAATGGTCATAAAGTGGCTGAAAAGGATGGAAGACAAATTCGACAATATGAGTAAGAACCAAGAAGAAATGAAGAAGAACCAAGAAGAAATGAAAAATGACATCGCTGCTGTAAAGAACTCAATAGAAAGCATCAAGAGTAGACTAGATGAAGCAGAGGACCGCATAAGTGAGCTAGAAGACAAGATGGAAAAAAATACCCAATTACAACAGCTTCTAGAAACAAAAATTAGAAAGATTGAGGAGAGCGTAAGGGAACTTCGGGACAATACAAAACAAAACAACATCAGGATAATAGGGGTGCCAGAAGGAAAGGAAACTGAGCAAGGAATAGAAAACCTGTTTGAAGAAATAATAACAGAAAACTTCCCTGATATAGGGAAGAAAAAACCCACACAAATCCAAGAAGCTCACAGAGTTCCAAGCAAAATGAACCCCAAAAGACCGACGCCAAGGCACATTATAGTTAAGTTGGCAAACACCAACGACAAAGTAAGAATCTTACAAGCGGCCAGAGAGAGACAGACAGTTACATACAAAGGAACCCCCATCAGACTAGCAACTGATTTCTCAACAGAAAATCATCAGGCCAGAAGGGAATGGAATGAAATATACCAAGTCATGCAAAGGAAGGGTCTAAATCCAAGAATACTGTACCCAGCAAGGCTATCAATCAAAATTGAAGGTGAAATCAGGAGCTTCACAGACAAAAAAGGACTAAGGGAGTTTATCACCACCAAACCAGCAATGAAAGAAATGCTAAAGGGTCTGCTGTAAAAAAAAAAAAAAGAAAGAAATAGGAAGCAAAGAAGGTACACAGGGGTATAGAATAAAAATGGCGTCAAATAAGTACCTATCAATAATAACTTTAAATGTAAATGGATTGAATGCCCCAATCAAAAGACACAGGGTAACAGACTGGATAAGAAAACAAAACCCAGATATCTGCTGTCTACAGGAAACCCACCTCAAAAAAAAGGATGCATACAGACTGAGAGTAAAGGGATGGAAAAAGGTTTTCCAGGCAAATGGAAATGAAAAAAAAGCGGGGGTTGCAATACTTATATCTGACAAATTAGATCTCAAAGTGAAGGACATAACAAGAGATAATGAAGGCCACTTCATAATACTAAAGGGAGAAATCCAACAAGAAGAAATAACTCTGGTAAACATATATGCACCCAATACAGGAGCACCAAGATACATTAAAAAACACCTGGAAGATATCAAAGGAGAGATTGACAGCAATGCAATCATAGTAGGAGACTTCAATACCCCACTATCACCATTGGACAAATCCTCTAAACAAAAAATCAGCAAAGAAACAGCAGTCCTAAATGACTCACTAGACCAGATGGAATTAATCGACATCTTCAGAACATTTCACCCCAAAGCCACAGAATATACATTCTTCTCAAGTGCACATGGGTCATTTTCAAAGAGAGACCATATGTTAGGACATAGGCAAAGTCTCTCCAAATTCAAGAAGATAGAAATCATATCAAGTATCTTCTCAGATCACAGTGGCATAAAACTGGAAATCAACTACAATAAAAACAACCCAAAGAAATCAAACACTTGGAGACTAAACAGCATGCTATTAAACCATGACTGGGTTACCAAAGACATCAAGGAAGAAATAAAAAACATCATGGCAACAAACGACAATGAAAACACAACAATCCAAAATCTATGGGACACAGCGAAAGCAGTCCTGAGAGGGAAGTTCATAGCTCTACAAGCCTACTGCAAAAAAACAAGAAACAATGGTAATAAATTACCTAACCCAACAACTCAAAGAGTTAGAGAGAGAGCAACAAGATAACCCCAGTGTAAGCAGAAGGAAAGAAATAATAAAGATCAGAGCGGAGATAAACGACATAGAGACCAAAGAAACAATACAAAAGATCAACAAAACCAAGAGCTGGTTCTTTGAAAGGATAAACAAGATTGATGGACCTCTAGCCAGGCTCACCAAGAAGCAAAGAGAGAGGACCCAAATAAACAAAATCAGAAATGAAAGAGGTGAAATAACAACAGATCCCGACGAAATACAAAGGATTGTTACAAAATACTACGAACAACTCTACTCCAACAAACTGGACAACCTAGAGGAAATCGACATATTCCTAGAAAAATACAACCTTCCAAAACTCAATCAGGAAGATTCTAAACAGCTCAACATGCCAGTAACTATGGAAGAAATTGAAGCAGTCATCAAAAAGCTTCCGGCAAACAAAAGCCCGGGGCCAGACGGCTTCACAGGAGAGTTTTATCAAACTTTCAAGGAAGAACTAAAACCTATCCTCCTCAGACTATTCCAAAAAATTCAAGAGGAAGGAACACTTCCAGGCTCCTTCTATGAAGCCAGCATCACCCTAATACCAAAACCAGATAAAGACAACTCAATGAAAGAGAATTACAGGCCAATATCCCTCATGAACATTGATGCCAAAATCCTCAACAAAATTCTAGCAAATCGGCTCCAGCAGTACATCAGAAAGATCATACACCATGACCAAGTAGGATTTATCCCAGGAATGCAAGGATGGTACAATATCCGCAAATCAATAAACGTGATACATCACATAAACAAATTGAGAGATAAAAATCACATAGTCATATCAATAGATGCAGAAAAAGCATTTGACAAAATCCAACACCCTTTCTTGATAAAAACTCTCAACAAGGTGGGAATAGAAGGCTCATACCTCAACATAATAAAAGCTATTTATGATAAACCCACAGCAAACATCATACTCAATGGGCAAAAACTAAAACCATTTCCCCTAAGAACAGGAACAAGACAGGGATGCCCACTCTCACCACTCCTGTTTGACATAGTACTGGAAGTATTAGCTATCGCAATTAGGCAAGAAGAAGAAATAAGAGGCATCCAAATTGGAAAAGAAGAAGTGAAGCTGTCCTTATTTGCAGATGACATGATATTGTACACAAAAAACCCAAAAGATTCCATCAAAAAACTAATAGACTTAATAAATGAATTCGGCAATGTAGCGGGATACAAAATTAACGCCAATAAATCTATGGCTTTTCTATACACCAATAATGAACTTACAGAAAGAGAGACTAAAAAAGCAATCCCTTTTACCATCGCACCAAAAAAATTAAGATACCTAGGAATAAACTTAACTAAGGAGGTTAAAGACCTATACGCAGAAAACTACAGGACACTGAAAAAAGAGATAGAGGAAGACGTAAACAGATGGAAGAACATACCATGTTCCTGGATTGGTAGAATCAACATCATTAAAATGTCCATACTACCCAAAGCAATCTACAGATTCAATGCACTCCCCATCAAAATACCAACAGCATATTTCACAGACCTAGAAAGAACTCTCCAAAAATTCATCTGGAATAAAAAAAGACCCCGACTAGCCTCAGCAATCCTCAGAAAGAAGAATAAAGTAGGTGGGATCTCAATACCAGATTTCAAGCTGTATTACAAAGCCACTGTTCTCAAAACAGCCTGGTACTGGCACAAGAACAGACATATTGATCAATGGAACAGAATAGAGAACCCAGATATCGACCCAAACCACTATGCTCAATTAATATTTGACAAAGGAGGCAAGAACATACAATGGAGTCAAGACAGTCTCTTCAATAAATGGTGTTGGGAAAACTGGACAGATACATGCAAAAAAATGAAACTAGATCACCAACTTACACCATACACAAAAATAAACTCAAAATGGATACAGGACTTAAACATAAGACGGGAAACCATAAAAATACTAGAGGAATCCACAGGCAGCAAAATCTCAGGCATATGCCGAAAGAACTTCTTCACTGATACTGCTCCTAGGGCAATGGAAGCTAAAGAGAAAATAAACAAATGGGACTACATCAAAACAAAAAGCTTTTTTACAGCAAAAGAAACCATCAACAAAACAACAAGAAAGCCCACTGCATGGGAAAACATATTTGCAAATGCTATCACTGATAAAGGTTTAATCTCCAACATCTACAGGCAGCTTATGCAACTTAATAAGAGGAAGATAAATGATCCAATAAAAAAATGGGCAACAGACCTAAACAGAATATTTTCAAAAGAAGACAGAAGGAAGGCCAAGAGACACATGAAAACATGTTCAAAGTCACTTATTATCCGAGAGATGCAAATCAAAACAACAATGAGGTACCATCTCACACCTGTCAGAATGGCTATCATCAACAAATCAACAAACGACAAGTGTTGGCGAGGATGCGGAGAAAAAGGAACCCTTGTGCACTGCTGGTGGGAATGCAGACTGGTGCAGCCACTGTGGAGAACAGTATGGAGTTTCCTCAAAAAACTGAAAATGGAACTCCCATTTGACCCAGTAATCCCACTCCTGGGAATATATCCAAAGAAACTAGAAACACCAATCAGAAAGGATATATGCACCCCTATGTTCATAGCAGCACAATTTACAATAGCTAAGATTTGGAAACAGC